>NW_028327173.1:122132140-122443472 GCF_987537825.1 Furipterus horrens | reverse complement strand
CATGGCTGTTCTGATCACATGTGAAGATATCTTGCTTAGGTGTATCCCCTTGCCAGATGTGTCTAGCTTGACTCAGGTAGTTTCCTTCCTGAACCGAAGTGTCACGGCTGACTGGTAGCCATCTTTGTTGACATAAGTGACTCCACTTTGTTTTATATACTTTATGCTCTCTGGACTGGTCCAATGCCATTTTATTGGTCCCGCTCTCCACAGAGTATTAATTACTAGTAAAAGAATTAGAGTTCTTTTGGGCATTTTAAGTGGGAAGTTCTGCTTCTTGGGTCAGCACTTGCCTTAAACATTTATTTTTTGCTTCCATTTGTTTCTCTTTGAAATAGCCTTTGTTGCTTCATTTAGGAAAGAAAAAATGTATCTCTAGGGCCAAATGAAAAATAATGGCCATAGATCTTATCCCATTATATTGGTTCATAACTTCTTCAAGCTTATAGATTATATATAAATGCATTTGTGGCCTTGTTAATGTTTGAGAACAACTCCACCATGTATAATTCTATCCTTGAACTATTTTAGTATTTTCTTCTGTGATTAAGTGTTAATATTTGCAGCAGTAAGTTGTAAAAGTCCTCTTTAAGGGACACTAGAGTTTAATATCCTTAAGAAGTTAATATATATATAACATCATAATGCATATTGTATATTGTAAAAAAGAAGTACCTTGCAATTTAAAAGACAGGGGAATTAATTTCTTCAGAGTTTCAATGTGTTTTTTGTTTAAATAGAAACACTTCAACTCAATTGGAAGTGGGGAGGAATTAAATATAAGTGAAGAAAGGGAAGGTTAAGCACTGCACTGTCTGTGAAAAAATTGTCTGGTTAGCAACTTTGGCAGTTCTACATCATTTTGAGAAATATATGTCTATATTGGCTGTCAGTGAGCAAATGTTATAATCAGAAATGCACAGTTTCAACTAAGCTCTCTTAAACATGCATGATGTTTTTTAATACCTATATTCAGAATGAAAGTTACCATTCCATGAATAATACATACCACACTTTAAAACTCTGTTCAGGTTACAGAGGTAGGGTAGGAAGGAAGGTTTCAGGACCACTTTTGTCTACTCCCACCTCATTTTAGCCACTAGTCTCACTCTTCTACTCTTGGAAATTCTATGTATCTTAACAAAGAATAGTAAACACCATGAATCATCATCACACTTACCTTGCTTTTGCTGACTGAGGCGTTTTTCAGAAGGATTTCTCTCCTATTCTTGCTGTTTCCCAATTTAAAGGACATTCATTAGTCCTTTATTTCAGATGTCCAAGATTAACCTGAAACATGACTTTGCATTTAAATCAAGTAACTAATGCCTTATGAAAAAGGAACATGAAAATTCAGAAATCTAATTGAATGGCTTTTTAAAACCCGTAATCACTTGGGCCAATTCTGTATGCCTTTGCAATCTAATGACTGTGTGTTTGTAAATGTGTTCATATAACACTGTATATTTTTTAAAAATAAAAAGTTTATAAACCTAAGTATTCAATATTCAATAGAAACCCTTTAGATATTTTTAAATCACTTGGGATGAGACGAGGTTTCTAGAGTAAGGAAGAATGAATGACTGGAGAGCTTATAGTGACTACATAATCTCACATCCAGGCATTCTGCCTAGGGTGATAGGGTATTAGAAGAGAACATTGTTGGGATAAAAACTACATATCACAGTCTTAACCATGCCTACAATGAATGATATGAGAGAAGAATTAGAAAAAAAAGTATCTCAAAGTAAGGCATATAATTTTGTGATTATTTTATATTGATCTACATACCACTAAAGTGAGATCAAAGGAATAATGAACATAAGATTCTGGGTGATGGATCCTTTGGATGGGAGGGAGGAGGGGGATGGGTTGGTGGGTGAGCCAGGGGTTGGATATGGACTGTTGTTAGAATCTTAGCTTTTCTTTTGTATAGTGGATTTACAGATGATTATTCCACTATGAAAAATAAATAATTAAGTAATTTTAAAAATGAATAAACGTGGTTATATCTAAACAAATGATGAGAATGACACAAACCAAAAATTATAATTAATCTGATTCTGAGCAGCTGATCACCATGTAACATAAAAATAAAATCAAGATGCTAGTTACATTTTTATAAGATATTGTAGATATACGGTGTATATTTCTTTATTCCTCACAGTCTTTTGCAGATAAAAGCATTTCTAAATTTTAACCAATTATTAACCTGAAAAAAACACAGTAAATAAAATATTTCCTTATATTTCTGGACTTTTCAGGCAATCTGTGTATTATTGGTAAGAATCATATGTTTTGGTATTTATTTGTTCATTCATTTATACAAGGCTACCCAAGGAACATACAAAGAAGTATATGAGAGAGTACATAAAGGAATACATTTAGTCTAACATTTTAAATTTGATTATTACTTCAAAGTATCAGAAATAGAAATGGAGATACAATTTTAATAATAATATTCCATGTAATCTCATAAATTTATAAATTGTGGGTCCTCTCTGAATAGCATCTATCATTATTGAAAGAAAACAACACCTGGATCTTCACATATTTCTGAGTTCACTTAACACATATAAAAATACTTAAGAGGAAATTGAAAAAGAGACAGCATTCCAATGGAAGAGAATGCCGCTCAGAAGCTAATCTGTAGAGACTAAGCATTGTGAAGATTTGTAGCCTTTTAGAGCTGTTTTGGACCATAACAAAATGATCAGTGATCTATGTTTTTATATTTTTAACTAAGAAAATTTTAAATTCTATTTCTCAGTGTCTATGAAGTGCTTAATGAATGATAAAATCTGGTAATTTTATTTGCTAAAACCACAACTTGTAGTTGTCATTATATACATGTCCTAATGAGAATATATAGTTTGACTCTTAACCCAACAGATCACATGGGCTCATAACCTAACAAATTCATACACATCTGAATAAAGACTTATTTTAGATGGAATTATATTTAAGACATACACATACATACATAGACAGTCAGTCATTTCAGAATGCATGTCACAATGATAGGTATTCTTCTGGTTTAGTGAACAACATGACTAACGGAAGTAAGAAACTAAAATAAAAAAACATTAAACTTTCAGCTTGTTCATCAAAGTGCTCTCTAAACAGAGGCAGTGGTGACCATATTCCATGTACACTGGACATAATATAAAACATTATTCTTTGGTGGCCATTACAGAATTAGTATCCTTTTCCATTGCCAAGTTTATAATCAAGAAATAATGAAAGAATGACTCATGCACACTAAAGGGTTGTTATAATCCAAATGCCTAACAAGTTCTAAAACATAAATGTTTATCTTACTACTCAGATATTTTATTCAAAATTGTGTACAGAGCTGGTTTATGAGCCACACTAAATAACCAGTCCCATTACTTAAAGTCACATGGTTACACACACACACACACTCTCACCCAGTCTTTTTTAGTTTTTTGACAGATGACAATGAAAGTTAAATTTGTAAAGTTAGTTAACATCATCCAGCAAACAAATCACAGCTGTGTGAAGGTGGGGGCATGGTGAGTGGGTTGCAGACTTTCTCCTTTGTTAAAGTTTGGCATCTATTTGATCTATGGTATCAGATGCACAGATCTTGGAGTTCTTCAGGGCCTTGTTCTGGATCCTCTTATCTTCCCACTGAATAGTCTCTTCCTCATGATCTCATGTCATATTGTCCTATAGTTTTGGATATTATCTGCATGTCAGTGATGCCCAAACTTATATCCATATTTTATTCTTCTTGACTGAGCTCTAAATTCATATATCCACTAACTACTTAATATTTCCACTCTGATATCTCATAGGTATTTCAAATTCTCATCTCCTGTATAGAACTTTGGTTTTTCCTCCTGAGCCAGCTTGTCATCTTGCCTTTACCATTTTAATAAATAGTACATTTATGTCCCAAGATGCACCTCCAGCTTCTTCACCTGTTACACTGGTCAGGTTTTTTCAATTGTAATTGACAGAAATTTAACTCAAGGTAGCTAATGCAAAGGGGAATTATTTGATCAGTATAACTTTGGAAAATTCTGGAGTAGTTCCAGTAGTTAAATGGTGTACTTCCAAAAAGCACTATGGCCAGGAGACTTTTGTCACACCCGGATTTGTCTCAATTTCTCCCCGCTTTCTCTTTTCTCTTCATGGTTGCATCCTCTCCTGCTTCCTCTGGATTTTTTCCAAACAACCTTGAACAAGACCAGTAGCAGTCTTCATGTTGTACCCATACAATATTCTACTAAAGCAGAGTGTTCTCCTTTAGCTCCACTAGGAAAATCCCAAGAAAGGATTCTTACTGATCCAGCTTCAGTAATTTGCCAGTCATTGGCTCAATCACTGTAGCCAAAAAGATAGGACATAGAGATTAGTGATTTTCTTCAGGGACAGAGTCTTTACCAGAAGTACATGCAAGGGATATTCAAGTCTAAGTCTCTGGTATCATTTGAATGGGTCCAGTTTTATGTCTTTATTTTGATCATCTTACTCTGTCACTGTCAGGTCTTCTCACTGATTTGTCGGTATCTTTCTCAGCTCCATGGAATTCATTCTTGATGGAGACATCAGCATTATCTTTAAGAACCTTAGTCTAATTATGTCTTTCTTCTGTGTAAATCCCTTTAATGGCTTTCCACTGCTCCTAAAATACATAAAGCTTAAAATCCTCACTGAGACCTACAAGATGTTTGTTCCTCTGTCCCTTTCCAGCTTTATCTTCTTGCCCCTCTTGTCTTAGTTCCATTGCCAGCACCTCAGTGAGATCTTTCCAGGCAGCCCAATCTTCACTACCCCACCAAGCAAACATCCATCCCCAGTCTCCCTCTATGACATCAACCTATTTTGTTTTCTTCATAACAATTATTAATCTCTGAAATTATCTTGTTCATTTGATTGTTTTTCCTGTCTCACTCTTTAAGTTCCATAAAAAAAGGTAGTGTTACAGAAACAGGGAAGTCCAAAAATCCCCAGAGTTTTCGGCTGGGGGATGGGGAGAAGGAAGCATCTTTTCAGAATGCCTCCACAGGCCTGAGGCTGGTGGCTAGTGTCTTTCTTATGCAAAATGACTTTATGCATCCAAAGCCTCAGGTAGATGGGAGGAGTCTTGGACCAGGGGAAGGTATGGAGAAAGCAGACAGAGCCTACGTATGGTTCTGTGAATGGTCAGAACTGTTTGCAACGCCCACTGCGTCAGAGGACGCAGTCAGGGATATATAAGCAGCTGCAGACATTTTAGCTCTCTCTTGTGTGCTCTCGCTCTTGTGCTCTCGCTCTTGCACTCTCGCTCTTGCACTCTCGTTCTCTCACCCCCTCCATGCGGCTTGGTAAAGGGGCCTTCTCCATGCGGAATAAAGAAGCTAAGTTCTCCATGTGGCTTGGAGAAGGGGTCTCCAGGCTGCTTTAAGAGGCTCTCGCCATGCGATTTTGAGAAGGAGAGGAGATCCGCATGGTTTGCAGGAAGAAGGCAGTTTGCAAGGAGGCTGAGAATCCAGGCAGTTCTGCATTGAGAGCTGGAGGGCACCACTGTGCAGAAAGGACCTCCCCAATCAGAAGAGTGATTGGCAGCTGCTGGTAAAGCTGAACTGTGTTTGGAAAGTAGGGAAACGGTTTCTCTAACTTTTCTAAAGCTAGCCTGGCTTGGTAGTGGGGAGGCAAGGATATGTGTTTAAGGGTGTTTTAAAGAATATAAGACTTAACAACAGAAATCTGCAAATAACTAAATCTATATAACTGTTAAATAAACAATTCTTTTTCTTTTCACTAAACTCTGGTACTGAGAGTTACAATTTGGCGGCGGGCAATCGGGCCCCTAACTAAAGAGCCCGTGGGTTTGTTTTCAATTGGAGCAGCCCAGGGGTTCTGTAACAGTAGTACTTATTACAAATGAGTAAATGAATGCAAAAATGAATCTTCCATCACCTCCCCCTGCATTCTTAAAAAATCTGAAATATACATACAGGAAAGTGTCTGAAACACTTACGCATAGTTTTTCAAACAACCATGAAGCGACCGTCTAACTCAGGAACTAGAATAGGGCCAGCTTATGGTTATAAATTTTTTTTGGATATTTCCTGTCTGTGTTGCTCAGCCTAAGACAAGTTCTCTTGCAGTTCTCTTGAAATAGGAGAAGCGGGTTTACTTCTGCTTTGCCCTGACATTGAGAAATGTAGTTCAGTTGATTAGTAGGAGAATCTTCTTGTGTGAGGTTGGGTATGAACCCTTGTTCCTCTTTCCCCATTAGGTTATCAAAACAGAAGTTCAAAATTACTAGGATTGGCAGCAAGGGCAAAAGTGGCCTTGTTACAGAAACAGGGGAGTCCAAAAATCCCCAGAGTTTGCTGCTGGGGGATGGGGAGAAGTAAGCAGCTTTTCAAATGCTTCCACATGCCTGAGGCTGGTGGCTACTGTCTTTCTTATGCAAATGGCTTTAATGCATCCAAAGCCTCAGGCAGATGGGAGGAGTCTTGAACCAGGGGACGGTATGGAAAGCACACAGAGCCTACGTAAGGGTCTGTGAATGGTCAGAACTGTTTGCAACGCCCACTGCGTCAGATGACGCAGTCAGGGATATATAAGCAGCTGCAGACATTTTAGCGGGGTCTCTCAAGCTCTCGTTCGGGCTCTGGCTCTCACTGGTGCTCTGGCTCTGGCTCTGGCGCTCTGACTCTCTCTGGCAGGCTCGGGCTCTCACTCAGAGACTCTCTCAGACTCTCGCGCTCTGACTCTCTCTGGCTCTCACTGGCGCTCTGGCTCTCGCTCTGGCGCTCTGACTGAGACTCTCTCTGGCTCTCGCTCGTGCTCTCACTCGGACTCTCTCGCTCTCTCACTCGGGTTCTCACTCGCGCTCTGGCTCTGGCGCTCGGACTCTCTCTGGCTCTCGCTCGTGCTCTCACTCTGGGAGACTCTCGCGCTCTGACTCGGGCTCTCACTCTAGCTCTCGGGCTCTCTCGCTCTCGCTCTCTCGTGTGCTCCCTCCACGTGGCTTGGTGAAGGGGCCTTCTCCATGTGGCTTGGAGAAGGGGTCTCCAGGCTGCTTTAAGAGGCTCTTGCCATGCAGTTTTGAGAAGGAGAGAAGATCCACGCGGTTTGCAGGAAGAAGGCAGTTTGCAAGGAGGCTGAGAATCCAGGTGGTTCTGCATTGAGAGCTGGAGGGCACCACAGCACAGAAAGGACCTCCTCAATCAGATTGAATGATTGGCAGCTGCTGGTAAAGCTGAACTGTGTTTGGAAAGTAGGGAAACGGTTTCTCTGACTTTCCTAAAACTAGCCTGGTTTGGAAGGGGAGGAGGCAAGGATATGTGTTTGTGGGTGTTTTAAAGCGCATAAGACTTAACAACAGAAATCCGCAAATAACTAAATCTATATAACTGTTAAATAAACAATTCTTTTTCTTTTCACCAAACTCTGGTATTGAGAGTTATAATTTTGGCGGCGGGCAATCGGGCCCCTAACTAAAGAGCCCGTGGGTTTGTTTTCAACTGGAGCAGCCCAGGGGTTCTGTAACAATTTGGCACCCCAGATGGGACATTAATAATTGCCCATGGCAGGTCAACCCCCTTGGGAGACACCTTCTGAGGGCACCGACCGCCTAAGCACGCCAGTGTGGTGAAAAGAAAATAGAACTGAGAAGGGATTAGAGAAGTAAGATTGTTTGCTAAAACTTATTTCTGTGTATTTCTAAAATAATGGCATCGTGGATACTAGATTTGTTTGTCCGATTTGGAGAATTCCTGGACGTAAAAGAATTATGGATGCCGGAGTGGTATATATGTTTTCTAGTCCTTGGGATTGTTTTGGTTATAGCCATTAGCATGTATGTCTGGGTTAATAAGAGCAGTTCTGGGCAAGTCCCTGATGGCAGCCCACTGGAGAGAATTTTGGAAAATTGGGATAAATACTGTTGTTATCCTATGACTAGAAAAATATTAATTTATTATTGTAACACTGTTTGGCCTGAGTATGTTCTGGGTGGTAAGAAAAGGTGGCCTGTGAATGGTACCCTGAATTATCATGTCATTAAGCAATTGAAAAGGTACTGTCTGCAATTGGGAAATTGGGAAGATGTTTATTATCTAAATGCATTTGTAGAGTTGCATAATAAGACCTTAGCAGAAATGGAGGCCCGAATAATGGTGCAGAGGAAAAAGGAGATCTCAAATCCTTTTCCTGAGAGTCAAACGCCAGAAGAAAGGGAGAATGAGGAAGTAGCCCTCTTTAATTCTCTAAATCCGGGAGACAAAGGCCCTAATTTGGCACCAAGCCAGGCACAGGTGGGGGCGGTTCAGGAGGCCATAGCTTCCGCAGCAGTGGCTCCACCTCCTCTGCAGGAGGCCCAGGCTTCCGGGGCGGCGGTTCCTGTGGCGCAGCGCCCTCTGCAGGTGGAGGTTGCTTCCACCATACCACCTCCAGAGATGGAAGTGGCTTCCGCGGTGCCCGCCCTTTTGCAAACTCAAGGGACTTCTCTCGCGCCACCCTTTTTGGAGCCAGCCTCTGAAGTGACTGCAAAGTCAATGACTCCACCCTTACAGGAGGAGGAGTGGGTCTCCCCCGCCAGAACCCGCCAAGGAACTCAGTATAGTCAGGGGGCCTCCCAATTCGGAGCAAGCCAATTCCCTCTATGGCAGTACCCAATAGGTGGAATAAATCAGCAAGGCCAGCCCTCTGGCTACTATTGGGCCCATACTCCGTTTTCCACTTCAGATTTGCTAAATTGGAAAAATTCTAACCCCTCATATAGGGAAGATCCTCAGAAAATGGCAGAACTTGTTGCCTCCATTTTTGCCACTCATAACCCGAACTGGGCAGATGTACAGGCTCTCCTAAATATTCTTCTAACTGGGGATGAGAGGCGACTGGTTACAAGTAAGGCTAATGAAGAGGCTCAGCGTCTCCATGGAGAGGATCCCCATGGGACCCCCGACCCAACTGTGGCAATTCCTTGGACAGAGCCTAACTGGGACCCAAATGGTGGAGGCCTAGTTCCTTTGAAACACTACAGGAAGTGTATATAGGAAGGACTTAGAAAAGGGGTACCCAAGCCAAAAAGCCTGAATATGGTACAGACTATTCAGCAAAAACCAGATGAGGATCCTTCTGAGTTCTTAGAGAGGATCTATCAAGCCTATAGAAAGTACACTGATGTTGATCCACAGGCACAAGAGAACTTAAGAATGGTGAACATGACATTTATTGGGCAGAGTGCCCCAGATATTAGACGGAAACTCCAGCGTATAGATGGGGTATTAGGAATGAGCCCCTCTCAGTTAGTGGACATCGCATTTAAAGTTTACCATGCAAGGGGAGTAGAAAAGAGAAGACAGGACCTGATGTTCTTTAAAACAGGCTGGAGAGGCCAAAGGAAGAAACAGGACCCTAAAGAGAGGAGGAAAGAGCCATTGGGCAAGGACCAGTGTGCCTATTGCAGAAAGAAGGGCCATTGGAAAAATGAGTGTCCAAATCGTAAGAAGGGAAGTAGAAATGAAAACCCTTGCACCCATTCGGACCTGGGGACAGAGTCTTACTGAAGACCTGGAAGACGCAAGGTCCCGAACAGCAGCTGGCTGAACAATGGACTGGTCCCTATGATGTTTTGCTAACAACACATGCTTCGCTGAAGCTGGTAGGAATCAAGCCCTGGATACACCACACACGGGTAAAATGAGCACCGCCTGAGGAGGACACAGAACCTGCTGCTGTGACTGACACCGAAAGGGAAAGTTGGACCTGCACTCCGGAAGAAGATTTGAAATTACTCTTTCGAAAAAAAGGACAGTGAACTGAAACACAGATTAAAAATGTTTCTTTTGCTTTAGGCATGTGCTTGCAAATCTAGGGAATTTTAGCTGCCAAATATTGAGTTTGGGTAGAGTCCTTTACAGTGTGGAAAAGAATTGGAAATGGGTTATGGTTAAATCTGAATGGGTAAACATATAGAAAGGTTGTGAAAGTTTTTAAACCTGGGAAAAGGGAAACCTCAACTACTTGTGGTCTAATTGTATGGTTACTGTACCTCTGTATTGGCATTTAGCCATTGGGGACCTAGGAAAGGTCATTTGGAATTCCCTGTATTGGTTTGGCATTAGCCACTGGAGACCTATGTAAGGTCTAGAATTCTCTGAGGTCTTGGAAGGGTCTGGAATTCTTTGGTTTGGCATTAGCCATTGGTGACCTAGGAAAGGTCATCTGGAATTCCCTGGATTGGCATTTAGCCTTGGGACCTAGGAAAGGTCATCTGGAATTCCCTGTATTGTTTTGGCATTAGCCACTGGAGACCTATGTAAGGTCTAGAATTCTCTGAGACCTAGGAAGTGTCTGGAATTCTCTGTATTGGTACTGGCCATATAATCTGAAAGGAAAATTGAGGTTTCCCAGAGAAAGTTAAAAAAAAAAACTTCACATGTAGGAAAGTGAACAAAAGAAAGTATAAGGCATGGAAATGCAATTTTGGGAATATTAGAAGGACAAGGATTTTCCTTCACACTGTGTATTTTTCTCCTACCTGATCCCTCCAGAATTTGGCAATTTAAAGGAGTAAGTAATTACCGTTAGGTTTCTTTGCATAAAACTAAAAAGACCAGTTGTTAATAAAGGTATTGTTAACCAAGACTTTTGACTGGAGTGACATGCCTGAAGGAGGCATGCTTAGGCTCTGGTTGTTACCAGAAAGCCCTGAGGAACTGGACTTGACTTTTGAAGCTAAGGAAAGCCCAGAAGGAAAAAGGCCTGACGCCTTGGTTGGTTGTGCGGTTCACGGCAGTCTTTCCAGGGAAGGAACGAAGGTTGCTTTCCTGAAAGATGGCTGGAAAGAACCTTAAGGCAAAATGGAAAACCCAAAGAACTTGGGAAAGCAGGTGTTTGCAGGCAAGGCTGAATGGCAGGTATGTGGCTCAGCTTCTGTGCCCTGATGGGCAGACAAAAGTCAACATGAAGGTTCCTTGCGTAAGTTCCAGCATAGTAGACTTAAAGATCATATGTGATCAATCACTGCTCTTGTTGTGTTTATGCAAATGAACAGGCTAAATTAAAAACTGGACTTAATGCAGTCCCTTTACTGGCAAGGAGGGTGATCTTAAGGAGAAAAATCATGACTTAAGGAAAATTGCAATGCTCAGTGCAGCTAACTGTCTATAAAGTTTGTTTTCCATTTGAAAGTTAAACCAAGTCTGTGACATTATCAAGAATGCTTTATTTACAGGCAAGAAGAATGTCAAGTGCCTTGCAACTGGATGTCTTAACAATAAGACAGTCTCTCAGATTTGAAGACTGGTTTGTCAATTGTGTTGTGCGATTTAACATGCATGTTCTTTCTGTTTTCATAGGGCATAAGCCTATGATCTCTACCTGAGTAATTATCTGTACATATAGGCCTCACTTAAGAAGCCCATCTGCATTGCCACCTCCTGAGACTCAACGGTTTGGCTGAACTAAGTGGCTGAGTTGGTGAAGTATGGGGTGGTCTGCAGGCTTCACTTTAAAACTGGTTTCTTTTCTGTCCTAATGGCTTGGACAGAAAGGGCCCAGAGGTCTGAGAGGGGGGAAATCCAAAATTTATACCCCTCAACCCAAGCTAAGTATAGTGGGCAAAAGGGCTTTGAACAGGTGTGACGTGCCCTGCACACCTTCCTCCAAAGAAGCCATTTCTTTTCCTAACGTGGGACATTGAAAAATTAATCCCTGCCTTTTGTATATAGAGGTTATAGGTTGAATTGTGTTTTTTTTAACCTTGTTGCCAAGTCTGTTGCCCTCAGAATACGACAAGAATGCCAGCTTGTCCAGCAGTACCAGCCCTTGGAAACCAAGCATGCTGCTACCCAGGAATAGCCAACTGACCTGGACTCTGCAAGATTCTTCCCCATGTGGGAAGGGCACCCTCCCCTACATCCCCACTCTTATTAGGGATTTCTAGACCCGAGGGTAGGTAGGACGATGACCACATTCAGCAGGAAGCAGTTAGAGGAGCATGAGACCTTCGCCCATTGTCCTTTATAAGATTATAAAGGGTCTTAGTCTGAAAGGGGGGAAACTGTTACAGAAACAGGGGAGTCCAAAAATCCCCAGTTTGCTGCTGGGGGATGGGGAGAAGTAAGCAGCTTTTCAAATGCTTCCACATGCCTGAGGCTGGTGGCTACTGTCTTTCTTATGCAAATGGCTTTAATGCATCCAAAGCCTCAGGCAGATGGGAGGAGTCTTGAACCAGGGGACGGTATGGAAAGCACACAGAGCCTACGTAAGGGTCTGTGAATGGTCAGAACTGTTTGCAATGCCCACTGCGTCAGATGACGCAGTCAGGGATATATAAGCAGCTGCAGACATTTTAGCGGGGTCTCTCAAGCTCTCGTTCGGGCTCTGGCTCTCACTGGCGCTCTGGCTCTGGCGCTCTGACTCTCTCTGGCAGGCTCGGGCTCTCACTCAGAGACTCTCTCAGACTCTCGCGCTCTGACTCTCTCTGGCTCTCACTGGCGCTCTGGCTCTCGCTCTGGCGCTCTGACTGAGACTCTCTCTGGCTCTCGCTCGTGCTCTCACTCGGACTCTCTCGCTCTCTCACTCGGGTTCTCACTCGCGCTCTGGCTCTGGCGCTCGGACTCTCTCTGGCTCTCGCTCGTGCTCTCACTCTGGGAGACTCTCGTGCTCTGACTCGGGCTCTCACTCTAGCTCTCGGGCTCTCTCGCTCTCGCTCTCTCGTGTGCTCCCTCCACGTGGCTTGGTGAAGGGGCCTTCTCCATGTGGCTTGGAGAAGGGGTCTCCAGGCTGCTTTAAGAGGCTCTTGCCATGCAGTTTTGAGAAGGAGAGAAGATCCACTCGGTTTGCAGGAAGAAGGCAGTTTGCAAGGAGGCTGAGAATCCAGGTGGTTCTGCATTGAGAGCTGGAGGGCACCACAGCACAGAAAGGACCTCCCCAATCAGGATTGAATGATTGGCAGCTGCTGGTAAAGCTGAACTGTGTTTGGAAAGTAGGGAAACGGTTTCTCCGACTTTCCTAAAACTAGCCTGGTTTGGAAGGGGAGGAGGCAAGGATATGTGTTTGTGGGTGTTTTAAAGAGCATAAGACTTAACAACAGAAATCCGCAAATAACTAAATCTATATAACTGTTAAATAAACAATTCTTTTTCTTTTCACCAAACTCTGGTATTGAGAGTTATAATTTTGGCGGCGGGCAATCGGGCCCCTAACTAAAGAGCCCGTGGGTTTGTTTTCAACTGGAGCAGCCCAGGGGTTCTGTAACAGCCTCAGTACTCATTTTGTTTCTGTTTTCTTTCTTCCCCCTTAGATTTCATCCTGGTTGTGTGGTTTGGAATTTCTAGCTCTTTTTTGTCAAGAATCAGATTATTATGACACAGGGCAAGCAGTCCTAGGCCCATAGACTAGTATGTCTCCTAATATGTTGATCTGAAGTACTACTTTCAGAACCGTTAGAAATTGTTATTGTAACAAAGTGATAGCATTTTTATTCAGGTTTCTGGACAGTTTACTGTGGTGCTTGCTCCAGCCCTAGTTTCATGCTATGATCTGATCTTGAAGGATTTGTATTGTAAGTGTGCTTGAACATCAGGGCATGCCTTAAGTCTGAAAGTGTGCCTTTTCTATGGGTGCCTGCAGAATGTCTACTTCACAGAGCTAGAAGAGGGAGGGAAAAAATCACAGCTACCTAAATTCAAATCCTACTAGGCTTACCTGTTATCAATTTATAAGTTCCAGGGCTAATCAGCATTTACCTTGCAGAAGGGAGGCAGTGGGAACCTTGAAATTATTTTTACCCAGACTTACTATCTGACCCATTTTAAGGCCTATGTATTGGCTAACTTCACATACCCCTACACAACAGCTTCTACATTGCTTGTCTATTCCAGATATGTGATTTATTCTTGCTATTATATAGCATTTCAAATCTGAGACATTTGGAAGCTTCTTGCTTGACCTTCAGGTTTAGCATCAGAGTTTTTGTTTTAAGTTAGCAAAAATTTAGGCAAATCTATTCAATAAAATCAGATACCATATATCTTTATGTTACATTACATCTTTGTTTTGTACTAAGTTCAAATAATACAACATGATTTATTATAGTGGGGAGAGAGGGAAAAGTGCTGCTTGCTATATTATAGTTATAGTAAACATATATCTGTCTATGAAAAACTGAATTTCATCACTATATTTTTGCTAAATTCCACCTTTTGTGAATGGTCTTACTGTGGGTTTGGCTTTGCAGTTATCGACATATTGGAATACTTCATACCAATTTTCTTTCAATAGCTAATATTTAGCATTTGCGGTTTTAGAAACTCAATCTTTAGAAATTTAGAACAATATTTAGAATTGTACAGTTTCAAATATGCATATTTGTGAATATGTCACTGTTTAATACTATCCCTTCTATACACATTCTCTGTGTGATTGTGTAGGTGCTAACTTAAGAATTCTCTTAAGAATTACAGTTTTCTTGGTCTTCTATTTAATGGGGTCACCCTAAGTCATAGAACATAGAAGTGAAGAGCAAGAATGGAGTTTAGAAATACATTGTCAATTATAATCTGGGGTGGTCTTGAGTGAACGCAGCATTCCTGGGATAGTATCTAAATGCACATTCAGAATGAGGTGGAGGAGACATGGAGGAGGGTACAGTGTGCCTCTTATGTGTTTTCAGCCTCTCCCAGTAGTATGGAAAACCAGCAGGAACACTTTCAGGGAAAAAAAGGCTTTGTAAATCCCTCCTCATTTCACTCATAGAGCCTCCTTGAGGAACAGTAGCTCTGTGGAAAAAAACTGATTTCAACACAGAAAAGGCTTCATCAGCAGAGCAGGAAATCCTGTCCCCCTCTGTGTACTGAGAGACTTCAGAAAAGGCTCTGCTGGGACCCCTTTGTTAAGTGACAGACACACACACACCATGACTTTGATACACCTTGAAATCTCATCTCATCAGTGAAGGGTCAACTTCCCTATTCCTTCTCTGGCTCTTTTCAGGTTTCAGGGTAAGTTCTGTCCTATCCCTTTTTAAGAATGAAGGGCAAGAATTCAATTTGCTGGCCTCTTGAATAAACAACCTCTGCCTTTGGTATTTCTCAGCCCTGAATGGGCCCTGCCCCAGTCTTTTCTCTCTATACTTCTCCACTAGGAAGTCATATATGTTCATATACATACATACCTATATATTTTTTAATCAATAGAGAATAAATGTAATATGTTTATTTTTGAGAGTGTGATTATGTTCAAGAAAATTGTTCTCTAGTTTTTGAAACTATTAAAGAAAATATTCTGAATTCTTTTAAAAGAGTACAAAAATATGGGAGTGATATCGGAAGTCAATATTCTTTGGATAGCTTGAGTTACCAATATCCCCATAAATATTAATAATTAGAGTACAAGACACTTTAAGAGAAGATAAAATGATAAAAGAGGATAAAATCATCTCAAGTTCAGCTTGGTGTTGGCTTTATAGAAACAAAATAGTAAATGCTAGAAGAAGGGCCAAACAAAATTTGTAAAATTTCTTAATTTATTTTTGTACTACTTCACAGTCAATCAAAAAACTGATATTCAGGCTTTTAGGAACAATGGGAATGCTAGACTCCATCTGTATAAAGACTCAGTGTAGAAGTAGAATGGATTTATTATCCAACACTCCACTTCTCCCCTACAACTCTTCACTGAAACACTTGACTTCAAAGATGCCAGTGTTCTCTGCGGCATCTGTCAGCTGAGATGCCACCAATATGCCTAGCAGCATCCAGTGGGCCCTCAGTGAGCACTTAACATTAAAATAAAATTTTAGTAAAACACACACACACACATACACACATAACATAACATAAAATGTACCATCTTGGCCAGAGTTAAGTTCAGTAGTCTTAAGGATATTCATGTTGTGTGCTTTGTTGGTGGGAATGTAAAATGGGGTCTCTGCTATAGAAAACAGTTATGGCAGTTCATTACAAAATTAAAAATAAAATAACCATGTGATTGATCACTTTGTAATTTGAATCTGAGTACAACTTTTAACTTTTCCCAAACAACCTAATTCTGTGTCCTGTAGTGTAGTATTTCCCAAGAACATGAGATTAGAGAGAAAAAGTTTCCAGTCACCCAGGTTTGAGTCACTGACCTCTTCCTTCTCCATCTCCTGTATCTAGGTAGGCATTAAATCCACTTATATTTTCCCATCATTCTTTTATTTTCATTTCCTCTGCAATCACATAGGTTGACTTTCAAATTCCTGCTCATGGAGGCACCTTTCCTGAGGCACCCAAAGCATTATAGGCAATGGGACTAAAAGGGGGAATTCATTCCTTCATTCAATATTTATTATTGGGCACCTCCCACGCCCTTGAAACTGAGCTCCATAATGGAAATACAGTGATAATAAGATAAAAACATCTCTTTACTTTAAAGGATTTATGATCACAGAAAGGCAATTATGTAAACCAACAGATGGATAGTTATAGTGTTATAAATGCTATGAAGAAAAATAACAGCAAGCTACAAAAGCAGATTACAGAGAGCATGCACTTAGACTCACTGGTTCTGGAAGGTCAGCCCAAGGGTGAGCAGATGTCTTGAGAATAGAAACAGGATCAAATCCTACTGCAGGAATGAATGAGAATGGTAGCTTAATACCAAGTCTTTGAACCCCAGAGTGAATGTTAGAGCTCCCTTTCCAGAAGTGTTGCAGTGGTGGTGAGAACACTGCAGGCAGCACCTGCTTTTCACTTTTAGTCATGTATCATTTGCAGTCAACTGAACCCTGAATTCTGAATTCTATCAAGTGTCTAACCTATAGTCAGTATTTACATGTTTCCTAACACCCAAAGCACCTTGCTTTCAGACTGAAGTTTCATTGTTTCATGTCAAAATTACATAAACTGCTTATTTCAAGTCAAGATCTATCCCCAAAGGAGAAATCACAGATACCCTTCAATCTTTCTCTTTCTCTCTTCCATAAACAATTGGCCACTTTTCCTGTGGTTCCACCTTAGATTTGTCCCTTGACTATATCCTTTGTGCTCTTTCTGTTCCCAGAGCCTCTACCCTAAGTCACCTAGGGTCTTATATAGCTTCTAAGTTGGGCTCCCTGTCTCCACTCTTGCCACTATCTCTCTGCCCCTTCCCACTCTGCCTGATCTGACCTTCACACTATGTTCAAGGTCATTGTAAAGTTTAGGTCACCCCCTCTCCTCACCCTCCACACTCTTTCTCCCAGTTTAAAGTATTTGCATGTCTTCTTGTTTCCCTCTAACAGAACTAGAAGCCTCTGCTATGGGAACACACTGCCCTGTATAATTGCTATTGTTTCTTGTGTGATTGTCCTTGATCCCAACTACTATCTTGAAGTCATTAATACTTTGTAATAAAACTATATCTACCTATATCTATACCCTCCAGAGCAAGTAGGATAATAAGCAGGTTTCTTGATTAATATCAACAGCTAACAAATTAAGTCCATGGGTGTCCTATTTTATTGCTAGAGGCTGGTCAGAACTATGATTTGCCTTTTCATAATTAAAATAATGAACACATGATTTATTTGAAGAATCAGGATGTTTGATTGCATGTGGGGCTAGCATTTTTGTTTTGAGCCCTTGGTTTGTACACAGTGGAGGTCATTTTCCTGAGGGCAGCATTATTCCCACCTCACATCATTACATCAGATACTCCTCAGAGATCAGCACACCCATGCGCTAGCCTTTCAAAGCAGTTGGATAGAAAATGGCCTCATGGTATAAAGCTTTTAGTTCTGTAAGTATGAAGATGACAAAAAATGATAACAAGTTTCAACTGTGTATGCTGTCAAAGGAATTCAAGTAAGGCTTTCTCTTATCAGCACTACTGGACACAGAAAGAATGTCTTGAAAACATACTCTTTATTGACATGAAGAGAGAGAGAGACAAATGCTTTTTTCCTTCTTTTCATTAACACACACTGCAGGCTTAATTCCAAACCTGCAAAGCTCTTGGTGAATTTCCATGTTGTATGCTGAAGAGTCAACAAGGGTCTATTGTACTATACCTTTTATTAATTTCAAATATTTTGGTTTTAAATGAAGAAGGCCAAATTCTAGAAACTTTTATAGGGCAACAACTATCTCCACCTGAAGTAATTAAGATGCAGTTTAGTTAAAATTTGGTTTGGTTTGAAATTTACTATTAGGGAGTTCCCTTTGACGTGCACAGCCTTATCTCAGGAAATTGCTTCCATTTTTTCTCATCGCAAATACAAAGAAGTAATATTTTTTTGTTTGCACTATTTTTAAATCTTATCTTTTTTAACTGTTACTTAACTTGCTTAAAATTAGTTACCAGGAAGTATAATGCCTTAAAGATCAGAAAAATAAATACTTAATATATCTGAAAAATTATATTCTTCTAGTATTCAAAAAATACACTTGAAACAACTTATAATAAGATAAATCCTTCTACCCCTTCCCAGTTGTAGTGAAATCCTCTACTAGTCTCCATTATGAAAGGCTAGACTTTCCACGATAGGTAATTGTCTCATTCCATGCAGTTGCTCCATCTCAGACCCCTTACTGCCCATAGTGATGTCGGCTTTTCTGATATATATCCATTACCTCTCTACCACCTACCCACATTGCTTCTCCAAAAAGGAATTACTTCATTGATTTTTGGCTGTAATCTTTATTCAACTCTTAATAGAAAATGTCAGTATGGCAGGAAGTACTTGTCTGATATTTAGAATTTATGGAAGAATTCCTAAGTCATTTTCTCTGAATTAAAATAAAATGCATGTTCCTTTAAAAATTTAGAGCGTATCTCTTATTAAACACAGATAGAGGCTAAATCAGCATTTATTTTTACATATCATATTTATAATCTCATAAGGCCAGATTTTTAAAATGTCATCTAAATTTTATGCTCCTGCAAGTTGTACTTGTCTACTTTGTCTACATATACAAATGAGTTTATTGTTTTAAATGAATCAACTGAGATTTCCTAATCAAGTTGAAAGACAAAAGGGGGCCTATTAGTTTAAGGAAATGAAAACCACCTATTATACTTATATAAACTGATTTTTAATGGTACTTGATCAAAATCTCCTAATGTAGATATTTTTATTCTGAAAAGGTTTTCAAAGATCATTCTCCTAAATCTTTCCTAGCTTCACTCTTTTCTTACATGTACCATGTTATTATATTCATATATATTCTTACTAAATGCTGTTTTGGTTCTGATTCATAATCACCAGTATAGTTAAAAGCTATTATCAGAGATGGGGGAGGAAGGTGGAAGGAGGTCATGGGATTGTGAGAGGTGGAAAAATGAAGGGAGGGCCAGGGTTGTGTTTCTGTTTGTTCATCACTAATTTTCAAGAGGGTTAAGAGATGGAGTTGATGGAGCAAGGCTTCCTCCTTTCCTTCATTCCAGGTCACCATAGTTGGGAGGACTCAGCAATAACCATGGCTTATTAAAGAATCACCAAGAGAAGCCTGAGCAGTCAGGCATGAAAAGGAATGAACATAATAGTTACTGACAAGTGGTGCCACATGTTGGGGCTTGGACTCAGTTTTCCCTGACCATCCACCTGGAAAAGTACCCTAGAAATGTGTAGTGCTGGTCACTGTCAGTACACATATGATGTGTAATTATCTTGTCTTAGATTGGGGGAATAAGAATATATTTGACAGAGAGGCTATTGAAAAAAGGTAGAAAATCTCCCCTGTTCTTGTTTCTGAAACAGTTGAATAAGTCATTTTGCCTGGGGTATAAAAATAAAAAAGGAAAATTTCTTTTTGGCAAATAGTATCTTACAAAATAAGAAGCAGTTTGACTAAATAAAATCTGGAACTGAAGTAGCTTATGACTGTGCTTTTTTTTTTTTTTTTTTTTTTTACTTTATGTTGACAGAAAGCTATTTTAAAAACATTGAGAATCCAATCAGTGGTGTTTTGTCTGAATTAATGAATTATTGTTCAAATATTTAAAAAGGTATTTTTATTATATTTATGAATGCCTCAAACAGTTATGAGATCTCACAAATGAACATGGAAACAAACACAAAGAATGTTACATGGACCATTTATTTTCTAATAGTTGTATCTGAGAAATGAAATTTGATGGTTAACTGTGGGTGGTGAGTGTTGCCATAGTAACTTATTCCTTAGAGGAAACCAGAGAGTGATCATGGTGATGAGGGTGAAAGTCAGGAAACAGACTTGTCAAGATATATTTTTGGGCAATATGAGATCATGAATATTTTCATTCAAGGTATGTGAGAGAAAGCAGCTTTGAAAGTCAAAGATCTCAGGTGAGAGGCGCGAAGCCATGCTGTGGTTTAAGCATTTAATCATTACAGGAGCTGGCCGTTTGGGTTTGCACAGAGACAGTTCTGATATTAGACAGCTGCAGCAATACCAGCTAAAGTGAGAAAGAAGTCAGACTACTTTCTCATACCTGATAACAACATGAGCTCAAACCAACTTTGTCAAGTGCTCTCTTGAGTACTTTACCCATATGATTTATTACAAGAACCCTATGAGGTAGGCAATATTGTGATCTGCACTTTACAGATGGGGCAACTGAGGCACAGGGAAATTAAGAAACTTCCTTAACATCACACAGCTGATAAGTGGCAAATAGAAATTAAAGCCAGACAAAGCATGTTGGCCACTCAGCTTGCCAAAGGCAGCATGGTGTGAATGAGAGAACACAACAGTTTTTGTGAGGAGGTCCTACTTCTTGTTTCCTCTGAACTTGGAGACCACCTTGAACAGAAGGAGGATCCTGACAGCAAAATCCTTGAGTGGAATAAATAAGGTACTTCTCCCTACTGGAAATTTTAAGAAGAAAAAAACGTATGGGCCAGGGCAGTTCAGGAACTATTGGCTGGAAGCTATTTCAGCTCTTAAGATTTGTCAGTAGAACAATTTCTACAAGTTTGGGGAAGAAAGGAGGTCTATGGCCAGAAGTTATAATGCCCTGAATTCAAGGTCTTCTGCCAGGTGGCCAACACAAGATATTTTAACCCCCTTGTGCTTTAGTTTCCTTATGTTTCAAAAATGAGAAATGATAGCTGGCCACTTTTTTTTGCAGAGGTGTTGTGCAACTCCAGTACAACGAATGTGAAAATGGGTCATAAACTCGACAGGACAAAACAGACACACAAAGGGAGTGTTATTAGAATTAATGACCACCAGCATTATTTTCAGCTTTTCTTAGCCTTTATAATGAATGTGCATGTATTTGTTACCCAGGGAGGATGTGAGACTGAAATCTGGTTTAAAAACGCAAATATTCTGGCTGAAAGGTTATTCAGACAAAGTATAGAGAAAGAAATCATTTAAAATGGCTTGGTAGGATTTGTAGCTTCTCTAATAAGAGCTGACATGTATTGACAGCTTACTACTTGCCAGGCACTGTCTAAGCACTTTTGCCTGCTTTAACTCATTTATTCTACACAATAGCCCTATGCACTAGGTACCACTTCTAATTTCCCAACACTTATAGATAAGGATGCTGGAGAAGATAAGTAAAAAAATACACCTACTCAAGGTTGCAGAGATAGTAAGATACAAATCTAGATATTAAAGCCAAAACTCATCAATGAACCCCAAAAGTCAATACTTCCACCTGCTGTATGGTACTATCTCTATATTACATATTATTATAACATTAAAAATAAGATATGGTGTGAATGTAATGCGTTAACATATGTGTGTGTAAAATAGTTTTGTTTTTAGTAAAAAAGAAAAGAGACTCTTCTAAACTACCAGGGTGATACACGTGTTTAACTATTAAAAAAACTAGAGAGCACTAACACTTGCTAAAATGCCTAAGTTTAAAAGCATCAATCATTTATGCAAATGACAATAAAATAAAAGTAGTTAGCTTCCAGCTAAGGTGCCTGTGTTATGCCATTATTCATTCAGCTGTGTGAGGCAGCCGCTCTGGAGACCACGTGCTGCCAGGAACGAAGGATGCCTGCGTCAGCACACCTGCCTTCCGGGAGCTTTCAGTCTAAATGCAGATATAGGATGTACACATCATAGGAAAGTGTAGCAAATGAGAAGTTCACACAAAATACTCAAAGCCTTCAAAGAAATAGTAGTATTTCTGCTGGGGTTGGAGATAGGGCACGGTCATGACTTAGCTTTCCCATCCTGTTTTGCTTTTAAGGAATGTTCTTATTTGTTCCATCATACATTTCTTTAATTCAATTGTTAATAGTTGTTACAGGTTACTAACTTACTCTTATGCATTCTGGCTGTGTCTCTCAAGGTACTTGTTTACTCATTATTCATTCTTAGCATATGTCACAAGTTTTGCCTGCATGTCACAAGCTACTTAACACTTATTTCATTCACCTTGTTTGATTTATAGTTTTTACAGCAGAACTTAAATTTTTCAAATAATACAGCAAATTCTCATTAGAAGATGGGATGTGACATGATTTATCTTCAGTGCTTATATAAAGTTTGAAGCAACAAAATGTATAGACTGGAGAGAAGGGAGTGAAGGAAAAAACTAGAGGAATGCTCAGACAGCAAAGGGAGAAGGAAGATAATCCAGGCCAAAAAATAAATAAATAAACACAGGCAAAAAATAACCAAGACTTCTTTTAAAAATATTAGAAGTCAAAGGCGGAGTTTCAAACCGAGGAGATGCAGAAACTGTGAGATTATAGGAATCAAACCAAAAGGGTCCCCCTGCTGATACTGGTGGGAAAGAAGTCTTCCCAAGAAGATAAAATCTCTGCAGGAAGTTTGGCTGCATCCTGGCTGTTGGAGAACAATGGCCATAAACAAGGAGTAGTGTAACTGAGGACTATGGATTTGGGATGACCAGACACCTGTAACTTGGAAGTTAAGTCACAGGTGTGGACATCATTGGATCAGGTCCCAGCTGGTGGTCTAACTTTGGACAATTTATTTAACTTCTCAAGACCCAATTTCTTCAACTGCAAAATAGGATAATAATAGTAGATAGAGCTATAATAAATTGAGATAATGCATGTAAGTGAGGATCTGATAAATTATAATTGTATTTTTATTATAATTTTTAATGAATATTAGTGAAAAAAATTAAGAACATAGGAGAATTTTTTTAGAACAAAAGAAAGGCTCCTCCACAGAATACAGCACAAGATTAACAGAGTGTAAGTTAAGAGCATGGAGGGAAAGATGTGGGCTGAATGTGGGGAAAAGCATTGGTAAGGGGTTGAAAGGCTATATCCAAAGCTGGATCTTGAGGCAGGTTTCTCCTAGCTCTCTCCCACCTCTTATATGATTTCAGTCATCAATAGACCTAGAACAAATTAACTTTATGCCTCTCACCAATAGCTGTACCTTTGGGATTGCACCAGGGATTGCATTATATCTGATTCAGATTAACATTAAATCTTTTCTTTAATAATAAAGGTAATAGTAAGGAGGAGTTACAATCATTTGGACATTATTTTATTAGTCTAGAAAAGAGTCTATATGCCCAGTCCAATACTTTTCAAGTATTATGAAGTTTCTTACTAAGGAAGAAAATTTAGAGAAATAAGTTAATTCACGAAGTCATTTTGTCAACTATTATATGAATAAAAATCTAGTTATAATAATTATCCACATGCTTGTACACAAAGTTAAAATCATTTTTAGTTTAATCAAAGTAGTAGTTCATTTGTGGATGATTTTAAAAACCCTTACGGTCATAGAGGCATTGATTCATTTTGAAGCCTGTAACAAAGTTTAATGTTGACTTAAAATTCATTTCCATTCTCTCCCACCAGGTTCCTATCCAACCATTACAACTGAGTCTTGCTGGGTTAGTTATGCGAGGTGGATGGATGACAAAAGGATATCAAAGCCGATGCAGTGTGGTGTGAACTGAGGAAGACAGGCATGCTTCAGATAACGCAAAAACTCTCCCCAAGGTACAATTACTGAAACACATTTAATCAATATAAGAAATTTGCGTATTGTTACCAAAGCCCTGTATAGGCCACAGGACCCATTGACATAGAGGAATGGCACTTCAACAAGGACATTTTATCTTCTGAAATAAAAGTGACAAAGACACAAGTGATATGAACCAGAGAAAAAACTCTAAGTGCAATATATATATATATATATATATATATATATATATATATATATATAGATGAGAACTTGATTCTCTCTAGAAGCATCAAAGATAAAGTAATTTAAAGATGAGTAAGACCTTCCTAATTATATGCTCTGATGTTTATGAGAATAAATGACATAAATGGATCCCACTTTCACCAATATGCAAATACATTAATGATAGTTAACGGATGATTCAACAGCCACAAATGAATACTCTTACAGTAAACATTTCCTTTATCTACTTTCAAGCATTTTCAGGATATTTAGATTTGAAAGTATTTGAGAACATATAAACACAAGTATGTTATGTATCCTGGAATATTTGATTAAATAAAGATGATAACATAAAACTTCTTTAATTTATACTTTAACTTGCTTTTCCAAAATGGAAAGTGGTATAATGTTCACTTGTGGAAAACAGTAGTACTTGGTATAAACAACAAACAATTTTCTTTAAATTAAGGGTGAAGAATAGTATCTTTGGGCATCATTTTAATAATGTCATTTATATCCAAAAGATAAATATGTAATTACAGGCACCTGTTACTGTTGCTTCCCCTCCTAGAGTAGATGAATTTTTCAACTTAAATTGTTTCTTGAAGCATCATGGCTAGGGTTTAACAAGGGAATATGGGAGGAGGGCAATGGGAAATATTATTGGACATTAGACTTTTCCTAGAAAATCTGGATAATGTTTGGGGACCACATATATTCCTTTTAAATTTATTTTCTATTTTTATCAAGTTATAAATGCTCATGATTTAGCATCAAGCAGTATAACAAGACATATTACTATAACAGCACTCTTCTGAATAGTTCTGTTTCTCACTTCCCACATCTTTGTATTTAGATATTGACCTCCACATGTTTAAATGACATGCTTATGTTCTAACTTTCTGGTGTTCAAATTTTAGTCTTAAAGAAAAATAAGGGCTTAATTCTCTCAGCCACTTCCCACTATGTGCATTCATACCTCCCTGACTCTCATCTGCCAATGTAGATTTAGTTTTTATATATATATATATATATATTTTTTTTTTTAATTTTTAGGCTAGTTTTAGGTTTACAGAAGATTTGAAAGGATAGTATGAAATTCAAGTATACCCTGCACCCAGTTTCCCCATATTCTTGAGCCTCCTCTTTATTTGTTAGGTACACGGTGCCCTACCCTTTCCTTCTTGAAGAGGCCTCTTGGCCCTAACATGCTGCGATACAGGTTGACTCATCTCTGAGGCCGCTGGAGCTCTGCAGTCTTGGAAACTGCATTCACCTTTGTCTCTCTCTTGTGTTATTTCCTTGATTCCTGGACCCTATGACTTTCTCTCTGTCTCTCTCTGTATCTTTTGCTTTTTGTTGTTTTTTATTTTGTTGTAGTTGTTTACTTCCTCGTTTTCATAGAGCACAACCTCGAGGGGGAGACCTTCCATGTCTGACAATGACTTTATTTTAATCTTACATTTAGTTGATATTTGTTGGGTCTGGAATTTTAGAAAGAAAATAATTTTCCCTTAGTATAGTGAAGCATTACTTGATTGTTTTCTATACTCCAGAGGTGTCCTTGTGACATTCAAGCCATTCTGCTTAATGTCCAAGCCATTTTCTTAAGCTTTCTTATGAAACGGTTTCTTCTCTTCGATACTTTTCAAATATTCTTTGTCCCCAAACTTATCCTCTCAAACCTCTCTGCTCTATTCTCTGTACATTATAGGAATGTTATCTGCTCTTTTGGATTTAAGAGTAATGCACTTAATAATACATTGTTATTGTCTAAGGGCATTTCTGTAATGAAACTTTAACATCCGTAAGTATATAATGCTCTTTCCTCTTAACTCGTTAGACTAGTTAAGAGTCTTCAGAGAAGGTGCTTCTAATCTTCTACCTGGAAGGCAAGACCCTGGCTGCACTCTCCCTATTATATAGCCTTTTAATATAGAAACGGTATATTTTATATTTTGCAGAGATTAAAACTTTTGGGACAAGGAGGAGCTGTTATCTAGCTCTTCTTTTCAATTTTAAGTCCCAGTTCCCCCCAGAGGTTAGTAGTATCCTTAATTTGAATCTATTGAGAGTTCTTTAGTATAGTTCAATTGCTCCTCAGATTCCCACTGCCAATTTAGGATTTAGCTTTCTACTTCATCTGCTTTCCAGTTTCCAAAAATTTGTCACCTTTTCTCTCCAATTACCTTTGTCCTTGTTATGTTATTTAAAAAATTTCTTTATTGTTGTGTTATGGAGGTTTGAGTAAGGAATGGAAGCTAAAGCATATGGTCAGCTCACCATTTTCACAGGTATAACACTGTCATTAACCCAATTAGAACAAATGTATTAAAAAGGAAAAAACAAAAACAAAAAACTTCACATATCCATAGCTAAGGAGTTAGAATAAAATGCAGACTGTTTAATGATTTGAGATTTGCCTAAGACTTCTAACTGGACTATTCTAAATTTATAGGCCTTTCCTGTTTAAATTTCAGTTTATTGATTATTTTGAGTCATTAAAGGACAGAATTCATAAGAAAGGAAAGCAGTTGCATCATGCTCCAAAGCAACTCTCAGTGTTCCCCGGAAAATATTTTTTCCTTAAGAGGAGAAGTTTAAGACTTGAGGAAGCTTACCTTGGAACTCTCAGATCAAAACTATTCACACAATGACTGAATAAACATATTGGTTAATCATAACAGCAAATATTCTGATATGATACTAAAGAAACTAAAATTCTGGGAACCAAGTAACTTTGGAAAGGAATTAAGAATATGTTTAGGAAATAACTTTTTCACTACCTGGTTAGGACTATGTTAAACTTGTCAATCTAACCATGTGCTGGTGTGATTGTGTAACTGCAACTACTATTAAACAATTGTTTTTTGAATAGTCATGGTGGGATAGCCTTTTGGACTATCATATATATTATTCTAAAATAAATTGTATTCAAAATAATTAAAGTATATATTTACTTATGATATGGGACCTAAATTAAATTAATCAGTGTCTGAATGGTTCCTTTAGATTCTTTATATCAAATCAATTTATAAGATGAAAGAGATTAGCTTTCAGTTTGTAGATTAAAGATTTTCCTGTGCATGATTTTTTATGATCTTTTTCTCCTTGAAAAAAGAAATGGAAGCATGGCTTATGGTAAAAATATATATACCTGTAGAGAGGATTTGTAATAGAAACTGCTATTAGAAGGACAATTTCACAAGAAGTTTCAAAGGGTTCATAATCTGTAATTTTTACTCCAAGGAGTTTTTCCTTATCACAGGTGAGAACCCATCTAATGGCATTCTACAGGAGAATATGACACCCTTTGTTATAGGAATCTAAGACCATTAAACCCCCAGGGGAGGCTGTGCCCCCCTTCACAATTTCTGAAGTGCATATCTGCTCTTTGACCTGCTCCCACAGATGAGAAATAAAACATGAAAAAGGAGAGAGACATATTAAAACTTTTATGACAAACATTAGGTGAAGGGTTTCTTCTTAGAACCAAGAGCCAGAGAACTGTTTTGGGGCAGAAATCAGGAGCAACCATGCCCTAAAAGATGACACTGATACTAGAAAACATTGAGTCCATTGTTTTTGGTTCTAATCTGTGACTTCTCGTGCAAATGATCACTAAAATATATTGATAAATTGGGTTTTTATTATCTATTTCTTAATAATAGTAAAGAGAAATCTTAAAGTGCTATAGAGGTTAGATATGGAAGTAGGGTTCCCAAGTACAAAGCACACATCTTCCAAATTTGGGAGTAACTTCTACTAAACAAAATCCTTTAAGTAAATATTCAGAAGATTTCAGCCCCACCCATTGAGTCACCCTAGTCATTGAATCTTCCCAGCTGAGATGCTGGATATTATAGAAAAGAGATAAATATTCTAGTGAATATGATAAAATTAAGCGACTGATTTTGGGATCATATGTTACATAGTAATAGTAACTGAAATGACTGCCTTATTATCTCTCTCTCTGGTAGCTTCATCACTGCGTTCCCACAAAGAAGGCTGAAGCTGCATTGTCTTTTTTACCTTGCCTAGAAAGTCATAAACCATTACTTCTGCTACATTCTGTTGGATACATATGAGTCAAAATCCTATACATTGTCAAATGAAGGGAATATGGACCTCATCTCTTTTTCAAAAAAGGGCTTTTAAGTGAATGTTAGATGCGAGATAAATTATGGCTGTCTCTGGAAATACAACCTGCCACCAGACTGGATAAATAAATTACAGTACATCCAAATGTTGGATTGTGAGAAACAGAAAAAAAAAAAAAAAAGGCCTGAAAACCATTTAACAATAAAGGTTGTTCATACCACAATTGTAACTAAAGTAACACAGGTACAAATATTGAATATAATAAAATGTATAATGTAGTATTAAATGGAATAATGATGTAGTGGTATTCCTCATTAAATATGAACAAATAAAATGAATAAATTTCTGAAAAATATGAAATGCTAAAATGTGTATGAAAATAAATTTAAGAGCTGAATGAATTAGTACTATATATAGTCAACACAGCTCAGACCAGAAATAGCTCACGTTTTATACTAAGAAGTTAAAAATATAGGAGGGTATTGAAAGCTTTGAATAAGGAAAACAGCAAGATGTGTTTGACATTGTCAGCAGTATTGAGAATAGACTGGATCAACAGAGTTAGTCAGGAGGCTATTGCAGGTGTTGGTTTTAATGTGGTAGCCAATGCAGCAAGAGTCAAAAGGATGACTCTGAGATTCTGAGTGATAATACACATTTATCCCATTAAACAAGATAGAAGATATAATAGTGTAGACAAGGCTGCCCCAGAACATAAGAATCAATGTGTAAAATAACACTTTATGAATACAATTGGCTAAATATAACATGTTCTAAACCAAACTTGGTAAATAGAGATAAAAATCAAGCCATATATATATATTTTATATATAGTTATTTATATATATAGTTATTTATATATATATATATATATATAAAACTGCTGTGAGATAACCTAGCAATTCCTGTGTCAACCTGAAACATGATAAATTTAGAAGATAATTTGTCAAAGAGTAGAGGCAGTGTTGAGTGTTCAGCACTTTACATTGAAAAGACAAAATATGGTGATAGCAACTAGCATATCATTAAAGAAGTAGCCCCTCGCCTAGATGATGTTGCATGTGTCTTTCTTTGGCCTGGGTAGATCTCCAGAGAGGTCAGAGGCCTGTTTGAAGATCTAGCTATCTGCTGTAATTCTGTTTTCATGTGGTTTCCTTTCTCTCTCTTGAGAGAGAGAAAGAGAGAATTGTTTTTGCTGCTATACTGATCAATATGAAAATTTTTATACTTTTTAGTATGTTAGAAAATTGAGAATTCAGTTAATTTTGCTTGTGAACATCCTAGGATTATTTCATTCCCCTATCTTTGGCTGACTTTGGAGAACTAGCCAAGCTCGGATTTATGACACCGAAAAGCTGAACTATGAAAAGTCACTAAATTCCACCCTGAGAGACCTCTAGGCAGCCAACCAACCGCACTGCCTCTGACCAATTGAGATGAATGTGAGGTAACTAACTGAAATTTTCAAAAAATCACTTGGAATTGGAATAAATCTGGGCTGAGTAAAAATTGGACTTGGAGTGCTGGACCTTATAGGTGTTAGATGACGCTTCAGGGATGAGAAGATGTCTCAGGAAGAGTATATAAAGCGAAAACAAAGCAGGTTAGGAGTGGAATTTGCACACACCAGCATAAAGAAGAGAGAAGAGACAAAGCCATCAGCAGATTTTCCTTTTCAGAAATATTTATCAGGAAGTTAACAATCCAGACAAAGATTTTAAGTTTAAGTATTTGAGATTTAAGTGAGGATCATGGTAACAACAAGAAAGAAAAATACAAAATGACTGAGATTGTGAACAGCCAGCAAACATACTCGCCAATGGAACGTGGGGTTCTCAGGAAGAAGACAGCAACAACGCTGTCTTCTTAGCTGAGGATTTGAGCTGAGAGAATGGGACAGCAATTTAAGCAATGCGGTAGGAAGATATTGTGAAAAATTTAGTTTGTGGAAAAGCAAGAATTTGTTTGGGGTCATAGCAAATAGATATTGATAAGACATAGGGTGAGGTTTTGAGCAGCCATCTTATTTTTGTATCCATATGTCTATTCATTCAAGGCAGTTGAATGCAACGCTGGTTGAGTTTGGGTTTGAGGTTTAGGTTAGACAGAAAGATCTGGGTAGCATTCACATGGCAGCATCATCTGATGCAACGTGAATAAAAGACATTTCTGCTGGGAGAGGGGAAGTGGAGTGTGTGGGAGGCCAGAAGCTATAAGCAGGACTTCAGGGAACATTTGGAGGCCGAGGTCAGAGAAATCTAAGGGGAATATGTTTAATACAGGGTTTCAGAAACCAAGAGAGAAAAATTTCAAAAAGTTTTCTGTATCTGTTGGCCATTTCTATGTCTTCTTGTGACAGATACCGGTTCAGGTCCTCTACCCATTTTTTAAATTAAATTGTTCATTTGATGTTGAGTTGTATGAGTTATTTACACATTTTGGATATTAGTCCTTTGTCAGAGATGTCACTTGCAAATATTTCCCATTTAGTTGGTTGTCTTTTTGTTCTGTTGTCAGTTTTTGTTGTTGTTGTTGTTATGCAGAAGCTTTTTAGTTTGATATAGCCACATTCATTATTTTTGCCTTTACTTCCCTTGCCCTTGGGGTCAAATGTATAAAATGTTCTCTACAACCAAGGTTCATAAGTCTAGTAGCTATGTTTTATTTTATAATATATAATTTATTGTTTCAGATCTTATGCTTAGGTCTTTGATCCATTTTCAATTAATATCTGTGCACAGGGATAACTTTGTAATCTAGTTTCATTCTTTTGCCTATGGCTTTCCAATTTTCCCAGGACTATTTATTGAAGAGGCTCTCTTGACTCCATTGTGTGTTTTTGGCATCTTTGTCAAAAATTACTTGCCCGTATTCATGTGGTTTTATTTCTGAGCTGTCAATTCGGTGTGTGTCTGTTTTATTTGTTGTTGTTGTTTTTTCATGTGCGTGCATGAGTGTGTGTGCATGTGCTTTCCCCCAATACCATGCTATTTTGTATCATTTGAAGCCAAGTAGTGTGATACCACCAGCTTTGTTGTTTTTCCCTCAGGATTGCTTTTGCTGTTTGGGGTCTTTTGTGGTTCCACATAAATCTGATGGGTTTTTTTTTGTTCTATTTCTTTAAAAAGCAACATTGGGATTTCAATGGGGGTGCATTAAATCTGTATATTGCTTTAGGTAATATAAACATTTTAACTATGTTGATTCTCCAAGTCAACGAACACAAAATAACTTTCCATTTTATTGTGTCTTTTTCAATCTCTTAATAATGCTTTATAATTTTCAGTATATACGTCCTTCATATCCTTTGTTACAAGTTTATTCTTAGGTGTTTTATTCTTTTTGTTGCAAATATAAAAGGACTTTTTTTTCATTTCTTTTTTTCAAAGTTTTATTGTTAGGATATAGAAAAGCTGTGGATTTTTGTATGTTGATTTTGTATCCTGCGACCTTACCATATTTGCTTACTCTTTCAAATAGTTTTTGGTGAAGTCTGTAGAGTTTTCTAGGTACAGAATTATGCTATCTGCCAAAAGTGACACTTTTACTTCCTCTTTCCCAGTTTGGATGCATTTTTTTTTTTTCTCTTGCCTGATTGCTCTGATTAGGACTTCCAGAACTATACTGAATAAGAGTAGTGAGAGTGGGCACTGTCTTATTCCTAATTTTACAGGAAAATTTTTCAGTTTTTTACTAATGAGTATGATATTGGCTGAGGGTTTGTTATATATGGCTTTTATTATGTTGAGGTACTTTCCTCTATGCCTATTTTATTGACTTTTAACCGTATATGGATGTTGCATCTTAGCAAATGCTTTTTCTGCATCTATTGATAAGATCATGTTCACTAGCTATTAGGGAAATGCAAATCAAAACTATACCTCACACCCATTAGAATGGCTATTATGAACAAGACAAGCGATAACAAGTGTTGGAGAGGTTGTGAAGAAAAGAAAACCCTCATTCACTGTTGGTGGGAATGTAGACTCAGCAATCTCTCTCCTAGGTATCTATCTGAGAAACTCAAAAACATTTATTTGCAAAAATATATGCATCCCTATGTCCACTGCAGTATTAATCACAGTGACCAAGTCATGGAGACAACCAAAGCATCCTTCAATAAAGGATTTAGTAATGAAGATGTGGTACATATATATAATAGAATACTACTCAGCTGTAAGAAAATATGAAATATTGCCATTTGTGACAAAATGAATGGATCTTGAGAATACTATGCTAAGTATAATAAGTCAGTCAGAAAAAGCTAAGAACCATATGACTTTATTCATGTGTGGGATATAAAACTGAAACTCACAGACACAGACAACAAACAGTATGGTGTTTACCAGATGGGAGGGTGTGGGAGGGGTGGGAAGGATAAAGGGGACCACATATTGGGTGACGGAAGATGATTTGACTTTTGATGGTGGACACACAATGCAATATACAGATCATGTGTTATAGAAATGCACACTTGAAACCTATGTGATTCTATTAAACAATGTCACCCCAATAAATATAAATTTTAAAAAGTTTCCAGTTTCCAGTCCAACATGTAAGGAACTGTAAAAGTCACCACTCCACCTTAACAACAAGTAAAAAGCTGAACAAACTGAAAAAAATTGATAATTCTTCTTTTATCTATCAGAGAAGTGAGATCACAGAGTAAATCACTGCCTCTGGAATTAGAGAGATAGACAGGCAGACACAGAGAATCACGCTCACCTGAACAGAAACCCATGAGCAGAAACCAGTGTGAGAACCAATGCTGGGGCTGGAAAAACCTATTATACTGCAGGCAATGTAGACAAACCTGAGGAATAATAACTCCATGGGGACACAGTTATTGGAAGGCCCTCACATTTCTAAAAAATTTTACCTCCAGGAATGCTCCAGCTTTTTACAATGAAAAGCAGAGAAAAATTTTCTTGTGCTTTCACAGGAGGAGAAAGAAAGTAACCATTTTGAAATATATGATAGAACATTCTGTTCTTTTCCAAAGGTCTTCCCTTAGGAGACACTGTATAATCAGTGTGGGAAAAGAGAAATACCAAACAGCCTTCTCTAGTCATCCTATCCCACCTAAAGAAATGAAAAATTACACAAAAACTGAGAAACATGTGTGAAATTCACAGCCCATGTGTAGTCTCACTAGAAGACTGAGACCTAATCCTAGAACTGTGAACTGCTTTCTTTCCCCCTATGACTTACCACATTATCAACAACCTGTTTAGTACACCAGACCCAGTTATGGTTGGGATGTTGCACAGGGGAACAGTTTTTAACATAATTCCAGTTGAGTTTGATTTTCCAGCTGTTTTAGACTTAAATAGGCATGCTGATTTCAAAACTGCAGTTAATTTTCTTCTATCACGTCAAGTTTTTTCTGTACAGCTTATCTTAATGTGACCACTCTAGGTTGGATCGAGCCTGGATTGAGGGAAGCATTAGTGCTCTCCTATTGGCTGGGAGCAAACCTCCCTCAAGTGGGGAAGGGTGGAGACCAGTGACAGGTTCATACTTGTCTAGGCTATTCAGTCAAACATGAGACAGTATGGGGACAGGTTGTGTACCGCTTTATATAGTGGATCATATTCCAAAGTGTAGTCTGAGTTCTTGTCTGTATACAAGGAGTTAGCAGAATTTACTTTCTTATTGACATACGTACTTACTTCCTTTCCTTCAGATCATGTCTGCCTCTGCTATTTCTCATTGTAAGTGCCTAAACAACCCTGAGTCCTTTTGTCATATCTGTGGTAGTTTCACCATTCCAAGTCAAAGGACAAATATCAGCGCATTTGTCAGGCTAACTTATTTTGCATATTTTAAAGTAAAACTTGGTGATCAAGATAAGTCTTGGGCCCCTCACAAGGTGAGCAAGCAGTGTGTTGAGAGTTTATGGATGTGGAAGAAGGGAACACATGATAAATTGTCATTTGGTATACCTATGGTTTGGCGAGAGCCCAGAGATCATTCAAGTGACTGTTACTTTTGTATAGTGAAAACATCAGGATATGACAAGAAAAATAAGTGTAAAATAGAGTATCCTACTCTACCATCAGCTATATGCCTAGTGTCTCATTCAGCAGAAATCTCAATGCCAGTTTTCACTGAACTACCCTCTTTCAAAAAACAGGAATATGTCGAAGAACTGAGTGACAGCAACGATGAAGATTTTGAAATTGAAGATGATTCAGTTCGTAAGGGATTTGATCAGCATGAGCTGAATGATTTGGCATGAGATTTGGGACTATCCAAAAAGGCTTCAGAACTCCTAACAGCAAGAAAAACTTGCTTGAAAAAGGAGCAAAGGCATCCTGCTTTCAACCAAGAGAAAGTGCATTTCTGCAGTACTTTTGAAGTGATGGTGGCTTTGTGTATTGCCATAACATACATGGTTTAATGGAGGAATTGGGAATTCCAATATATTATGCCACTGAATGACGACTATTTATCAACAGCTCAAAGCAGAGCTTGAAGTGTGTTCTTCTCCACAATGGCAATTTATTTGGTGCAGTCCCAATTAGCCATTCGGTTTGTTTTTGTGAAGAATAGGAAGACATAAAGAGAGTCATTGATCTGTTGTAATATGGATCATCTGTGTTTACCTTAAAATGATCTGCTTCCTTCTTGGTCAGCAATGCAGATACACCAAGTATCCCTGCTTTCTGTGTATGTGGGACAGCAGAGCTCATGAGAAGCATTGGGTGGAGTTGAACTGGCCTCTAAGATCTGACCTCAAACCTGGTGATCCAAAAATTCTACACGAGCCACTTATTGACAGAAAGAACATTCGATTTCCACCTCTGCACATAAAACTGGGTCTTCATGAAGCAATTTGTTAAAGTTTTACCAACTGAAGGAGACTGATTCAAGTGTCTCATTTTGGCATTTTCTAACCTGTTGTTTGAAAAGATAAAATACCTTTATATGTATGCTTGGTAGCAGAATTTTACTACTTGTACACAACTTGACTTACAGTAACAATATATAGCCTTTATATGAACAAAATAACTCTAAACAAACAGTATATTCAGGTCGTTTTTCTTTATTTTCCTTTGTATGTACATTTTGTATGATTTTGGGGACAAAAAGAGGGTATCCTGTACCTTAAAAAGTTGATGTGATAGAGAGAAACTGTGGTCTTTTTTGGATTCAGTTGCCAAAAGTTAGTCAAGAACAAGTTTCAGACTTAACTCAACAAAAAATTGTGTTCCCCATTGTTATCAGACAATGAATTTAAGTCCACTATGGCTAATATGCTAAGGACTTTAATGGAAAAGTATGCAACATGCAAGAACAGATATCTAATATATGCAGAGAGATGGAAATTCTAAGAAAGAATAAAATATAAATAACAGAGATCAGTAACATTTGAACAGAAATGAAGAATGCCTTTGATGGGCTCATTCATGGCTGATGTAAGAATCTCTGAGCTTGAAGATATGTCAATAGAATGTTCAAAAATTAGAAAGCAAAGCAAAAAAAAAAAAGACTGAGAAAGAGAGAACACAATTTTCAAGAATGGTGGAAAAACTACAAAAGGTGTAACATAAGCATAATGGGAATATCAGAGAATATACACAGATGGCAAATAAGTGTATAAAAAGATGTACAAAATTATATGTCAATAGGGAATTGCAAATTGAAACAACAATGAAACTATTGCACACCTATAGGAATGGCCAAAATTAATAACTTTGATAACTCCAAGTGCTGATGATTATGTGGAGCAACAGGAATGCTCATGTATTGCTGATGGGAATGCAAATGATACAGCCACTTTGGAAGACAATATAGCAGGTTTTTACAAAACAAACCATACTCTTACATTAATCCAGCAATCATGCTCCTTGATATTTTTTCAAAGGAGGTGAAAACTTGACCCACACAAAGCTTGTACACAAATAAAGCTTTATTCATAATTGCCAAAACTTTGAAGCAAACAAGATGTCCTTCTCTTGGTAAATAGATAAACAAACCATGATACATCCAGACAATGAAATATTATTTAGTACTAAAAAGAAATGAGCCATGGAAAAACATGGAAGAACTTACTAAGAGAAAGGAACCAATCTGAAAATGTTACATACTGTGATTCCAATTATATGACATTCTGGGAAAGCCAAACCATGGAGACAGTAAAAAGATCAGTGGCTACCAAGGACTAAGGAGAGGGAAGGATGAATCAGCAAAACATAGAGGATTTTTCAGGCAGTGTTAACTATTATGTATGATTCCATAATGTTGAATACACAACATATATTTGTCAAAATCCATAGGATGTATAACACCAAGAGTGAACTTCAATGTAAATTATGGACTGGGGATCATAACGGTGTGTCAAAAAGTATGTTCCTAGATTATAACAAGTGTACCTCTAGTGTGGGGATGCTGATAGTGGAAGAGGCTGTGTGTGTGTGCTGGGGCTGGCGTTATCTGAGAACTCGCCATCCTTTTCACTCACTTTTGCTGTGAACCTAAAACTGATCTCAAAAACAAAATGTACAGAGAAAAAAAGGAAAGAAGAAAGGAAGGTAGGAAGGTGTGCTTATTAATGTCTTGTTATAAGGAGATCAGGGAAAAGACAACTAAGAAAAAGTTATATTACCATCAAATAGGTGCTTCAATCAGGCAGGGACAGCTGATGGAGCATAGGCAGAGGAGAGAGGGCATCTCCGCAGCTTCTCCCCAATAAGAAATACACATCTCTAGGGAAGAGTAGCTCTCATCTAATAGTGATTATTTAAATTCACACAACTCTCATTTTCCTGAGAGATTCCTTCCTTGATGGCTTTGACATTTCCACCTATATCCACCACCTCAGCTAGCTCCAGATGCATCTGCTGAATCTGGGCAGTGACCTAACAGACTAATAAGAATTGTGCCACTTGGTTGATTACTTTCTGATTTTGCCTGGAGAAAGCTAGATATTTCTCATGTGAGAGAAAGAACAATTTTTTAAAAACTTAATTTGGTCCAAATAATTGATATACACAGACAGAGCAAGTAAATGCCTCAACCAATTATAATCTGTATAACAACCATTGATGAGTTAGATTTGTGTTCTCAAAGCATGATCCCCAGACCAGCAGCATCAGTACCCTAAAAACTGGTTAGAAATCCAAATTCTTGGCCCCACCCCAAGCCTACTGAAGGGTAGGACACAGCAGTGTGCTTAACAAAATTTAAGCTCTTTACCAAATTTATCAAGAATGTTTAAGAAAATAAAGTAATTTTTATTCTGTCACTTATTCAACAATGAATACCAGGCAGCAATAATTTGGGCAAGATTTGTTGAATGAATTAATGAGTAAGTGAATGAATCAAAATCTGTTTTTCCCAGGCCCTAAGAAGAGAGGAAAAACAGCACACAGTTTCTGCTTCACAGGATCTGATAAAGTGATTTGATTTATGCCTTCCCTATTAAGTACACAAAGCACACCCCAGTCCTTTTTCTGTTGTGGAACAATTGGACTTTTTATTTTGCTTAATAGAAACCCAATCTCTAGATAATTTCACAGGTTCCAGGCTAAGACACATTAAAGCGCAATCTCTTGCTTTAGCAATGTTCAAATATTTCTAATTTGGCTGAGCCCAACACTCTTAGAATAAAACAAAAACAAACTAGATGTTTACATTTTTCAATACTTGCAGTATTTTGATCCTGAAATTATGTTGACAATTATTTCCAAGGACAGGAAAGAAAATTTTATTTAAAAAATAAGTATCTTAAATTGATATATAGGGTTCCTGGACCAGGAGGTACAGCATTCGGAGAGGGATTGGAGAGAGAATCTGCTCCCGAACCATGTTAGATCGATTAACTTTCGAGCATTGGTTCTTTTCTGTTCTGCTGTTTCTCACCTCCTGGGCCTTTAATTTTGTTTTATCTGTTGCCCTAGAGCCCTTCCTATCACTTCTCTTACTAAATTACTTTCTATCCCACTTGGAGAGGAAATATTTTATCTTAAGTATTTATCCTTTTCGTGGAGTGGCTGTGAAGAGCGCTTAATATTCTTTGCTTCTGCCTCCTCCCTCTCATCCCACAGAGTCTGCCACTGCATTAGGCTAAATATAGTGGTAGTCAACAGCAACAAGTTATTGTTTTAACCGGTGTCAAAGGACTACATATCTAATTCCTGCTTTGTGAGTATGGGAGAGTTGCTGAGGAACTCAGAGGGAGAGTGGGGAGTGAGGTAGAGTGGAGGATAGGGAGGAAGGGAAGAATGTTAGCAGTTGTGCCTGGTATAGGCTTAGTAGTTAAGGTCTGTGAAGGTGTGTAGACCGATTAAAAAAGAAGACATATAAATTTTGAAAAACCATGGCAAAACAAATAGTGCTAACAGTGCTATTCCTGTAAGCCGAAGTGTTAGTGTTATAGAAAAATTACAGTGCTCAAAGCCCTTATCAACTTTCAGTTGATAAAATGCAAAAGTCAGTCAGTGATCTGAAGAGCATGGAGCATTAGTGAGTAGCCAGATACTAAATTTTGAAGACTCACTAGGCATTGTCAAATGGCTTGCTAAAAAAAATAAAATAAAATAAATATATAATTAAAAAAACAAAACTTATCAGACTGCCTTGTTATTTAAAATATTTAATTGGGTATTGAAATTCAGTTTTATTTTCCTTGGGTTTGAAGCTGCATTTTATCTTCAGGAAATAACCTGGAAAGCTATTCTTATTCATTTCTTGCTTTGAATAAATACATCAAGTTTCAATCAGGAAAATGGAAAGGGAGGAAAAGAATGAAGTCAAATAAAGGACTGACTGGACTAAAATAACTATCCTAAAATGAAAACAAAATACACTAAAATCAGAATGTGCTGAAAATTAGACAAGGAGAAAAATCAAAGCAAGTATTTCATTACTATGTTCTTTAAATATGAAGTGTTTCTCAGGCTTTGGGTATGAAAATGGGCAAGCATTAGTGCTTTCTAGTAAAAACTCTAATGTCTTTTTATATTAGTGCCTTGTCATACTATTGCTATACCATAGTATGATTTTCTATTTCCCATTTGACATTAAACATAAAGCTTATTTTTACATAAAATATGGAATGTTATAAAGAAAAGAATGTTAGAAGTAAGTGTTGGGCATCTGAATTCAGAAACTGCATACTGCATGTCTAACACTGATTTGGGTTTCCTCTGTTATAAACAAGGCTGTTTTGTTGACACTGAATAAGGCAGCAGAGCAAGTAGGATAAAGAGATGCAATGAGCATTTCTTGCACATGACAAAAGGGTACATTGCTGAGTAAATTAAATGGAACCAAGAAAATATGAACATACCACTGCTTTAAACATAAAAGGCTAAGAGAGATAAATAAACAGAACCAACATAATGCTGATATAATTGAAATTTACATCCCCTACACTAACTTGCCATTTTCATCAAATTTCAAAATGGGTCACCCTGTCAGAGTCCTGTATTCATGCCATTAAGGATATTTGACTGCTTATGAGAAAATTTTTCTTATTTCAGAGAACAGCCGTCATCTGTACTTCAGAGACAGTCTATCATTTTTGCTTTCTAAATAACATATTACTTTTGATTTGTCTTTATGAATAAAAGTTAAGGGGCTAGGATTATGACCAAGTTTTTTCCAACAGCCAATGCTGTATCCATGCCTAATAGAAAAGAAAAACAAAAATAGTACCATTAGCTTCACAGAAAGAAAGTATGAATAATTCCATTTATTAATTCAAACTGGCTGCTTCCACAAGCATTACTGTTTCAACGAAGGACCTCTCTGCTTTTGTCTCAGTTGCTATCAGATAATCTTTAAGTGTTGGATGCAATGTCTACTTTCCTTAAATGTCTTTTCTTGCCCTCCCACACAGAATGTGAGAATCAGCAATCCATCTTCTCACTGGGTCCTCCCAACAGCTCTAGATCTCATGAGATAAATTTCTGATAATTGCTAGTTCTCCAAGCACTGTGTAAACTCACTGAAAACCCTAAGTAAAGGAGTAAACAGCTTCTTGTGACTTACTAACTTTACTGCTATAGTACTCAAATTCTTTCCTTTGCCAACATAAGCACCCCAATGCAATCATAAATACTAAAAATTGTGTAAACATATTAAAAGCACCTCATGTATGATATTTCTCCTACATTCAGTTCAACTTCTCTTGTGCTAATTACCCCCCAAATATCTCTGAATTTGTTTTTTAATTCACTCCTGAGAACAATGGACCATAATCAAATTCTAATTGCTTAGAATATTCTACTTATATATCTTTGATTGTGTGTATCCAAGTCAACCTTGGTGCTTGTGCTCTTCTTATAATCTGTTCAACAGAAGAAGGAGACTCCAAAAAATCTGGACTCTATTTAGTAAAGCTATTTTTTATAAGAAAGCTTCATAGTGTTTTTTGGACTCTATGGTTCCTGCTATCACAGTGAGAAAATTGGGTTCTGAGAAATTTATTTTTCACATGCTTATGGCAGTGTCGGAATAGTTGGTATTCAGTATCCTGAATGTTTACAAGATAGAAAGATTTCAAGAATTATGCTTTCCATCCACTGGCAAATATTCTACCTCCCCTTGGTTTCATTCATTTAACAGATGTTTATTGAAAGTTCTTAATGTTGTAGGCATTATTTCAGCTGACTATGAACAAATCAAATAACATCTCGGTCCTCATGGACCTTATATTCTAAAAGGGGGGAGAGAAGATAAACAAATCAACATGCTAACAGTATCAGGTATGATGAATGCCATGAAAAAAATATGGTAAGTAACTATACAGTGACTATGAAAGGGCTGTTTTAGATGGGTGTGAAAAAAGGCTTCTCAAAGAAGGTGGCATTTGAGCAGAGTCACCAGTTTGTGCTTCAACTGACTGGTGGTTCCTCCTGGAATCACTCACTAAATCCTACAGCTTTTATTTGTTTCACTGATATTCTTGAATCTACTAATGACATTATAGTGAACATAAACCTTATAGATGAATAAGGATTTATCAGACAATTTATTAACATTTTGTTTCTATTACTGAGACCTTATTGGATTTGCAGCACTATGGGTAAATTGTGAGATCAACATTAGGTTCTGTGACAATAATTAAATATAATAGTATATAATGATGATTATGATGATAATGATGATGGTGGTGGTATATAATAAAAGGCACACTTAATTTAAAATTTTAAAACCTATTATAAGCACACAATTTGTTCTTGTTTTAGATACTTCACCAGGCCTGAAGATTCCACATATTTTCCTACCATCTTTTCTATAAAGTAAATATTAATAATTTATTCAGAGTTTCTCACATGTTGATTTTAACAGAATATGGTAGACTTCTTCTCAGTAGCAGCCTATGGCACATGTGATGGATAATTTTAAGAGTAAGTCATTTAAATACAACTCTATTGCTTTTTAATGAATATGTCTCTCTTTACTGGTTCCTTTAAAAGTAGCTTTTAAATTGCAGGTGTTCCTGGATAGTATAATAACAGTTTCAGTGGCAACCAATAAACTGCCGGTGAAATCTAGAGGTCAACTGCACTTGCACATTTCTGAGTTTCCTGAGAAGACTTTGGTGAAGTAATAGAGGTGAATCGCAATTTACAAAGATGTTGCAAGACAAAAGATAAATATACTCTAAATGCTATAATAGTACTTCTATCTATTACCTCTCATCCCTCTTTAAAATAGTTATACTCTGTTAGATTCACCATTTGATTTGGTTATTTTCTGAACGTGATTATTGATTCCTCATCTTGACATTTTGTTTTACCTTTTCTCATGACTGTTCCTGATATTTAAATAACTTCAACTAATCGATAGTTTTTTCCTCTTTTAATTAAGGTGATTGTATTGAAGAATTAACTAGTCTCTTTCATAGAAGCAATAAAATTAATCTAAATTTGGTCATCCATTATTTGTTATTTTATTTAAAATGCTTGGGTAATGCTAACTACTTATTAATTTTACTGTCTATTTTGTTATTAAATGTCCTCTTTATTCACTGACCTTTAGGAGAATTAATTATCCAAGTAATACAAGTCCTCAAATGTTTGTTCTTTTTACAGTGAAAATCTGGCTTATACATCTATAGAAAAATAATCCTTAAAACAATGTTTTCTGGCATAACTATTTGACAAAAGATAGTTGCTATTATAATTTATTAATGCTAATTGAGTAGTTACTTGACTGAGAACTTTAGTGAGTGTGAGTACAGAATCTTTGTCAAGAAAATTTGAGGTGAAAATCTAGAATGGTCAGGTTAGTTTATAAGCTGAATGGGGCTTTCACCACAGGTGTCTATAGATTGTCTTTATTTTGTGAAGGTAAGTTATTTAATCATTTTAATTATGCCAGAAACTATACTTTATTAAGCTTTACTATAAATAAACCGACTTCTCCTTATACAGAAGAATAAACAGTAGGTGAGTTTTCTATAAGAATTTCTTTTGGATGCATGAAATGAAACTTGAAAACAGAAAAAGGTATATGTTATGAATTGCTGCCATTTCAGTTAGTGGTTAAAGGAACAATTCAGAAGAAGTTGAGCAAACAACGTGAAATTGAAATAAAAATTATCAAGAAATGAGAGAGTAATAGACTGTTGACGACTGAGTTTAAAAAGAACCTTAAAGAACATAAAATAACCAAACACTAAATGCTTATCTCCACTAAAATGTTTACAAAGGGGTTATCTATGACTAAACAGGCAACTCACTACTACACTTCTGTCTTTTCTATTTCCATTAAAAAGTTATTGTAAAAACTGATATTCCTCCAAGTGTCATACTTGGGAGCGGGGTTCGAGGGGGATTAAAGAAACCCATTTTATCAGATAGAACATATCAGCAGCTCACTTTTTTAAAAAAATCCTCACCCAAGGATATGCTTATTGATTTCAGAGAGGCAGGATGGCAAAGAGAGAAAAGAGATATCAGTGTGATAGAGAAAAATCCATTGGTTGCTTCCCATACATCCCCAACCAGGGATTGAACCTGCAACCTAGGTATGTTCCCTGACCGGAAATCAAACCTACAACCCTTACGTGTATGGGACAATGCTCGAACAGTAAGGGGGGAGTACAACTTCCCCAAATGGGGAGGGGTAGAGAAGTCCAGAAGAGAGCCTATGCGTGCATCACCCTGACCACTGGAACAAGACTAGCACATGACTGCAGCAAAAAGAGGTGGGCAGGGCTGGCGCCAAAAGCTGGGGAGGTGATTGAATGGGAGGGACATACCTTCCCATCTACTTCCACCGTGTGGGGGATTGTGTGTGTGTGTGTTGGGGCGGTCTTTGAAAGTGGGAGTGCTGGAAACACTGCATGCTTTTGCTCCCTCATCTTCTGGCTGGTGGGTCTGTGGCTGGGGCCTGAGGTTCTTGAGCTGGTGGGCCTTGCTGGGAGGATTCCCCGTGCTGCTCCCTGCCTGAGCACTCCAGGACCTGCCTCGCTGGGAGCACGGCAGGCTCTGGTAAGAGGGCAGGAGGAGGCTTGAGCCTGTGGGCTCAGGGATTGTAGCTGTCTGGCAAGCCCTGTGCCCTTTCCCCGTATGGGGAGCCATGGTGACTGCTGCTTGTCCATGGCCCATGCTGGGGTGGGCCCGTCAGGTACAGCCCCAGTGCAGCCAGGGGACAGGTCCCTTGCCCCTCCTCAAGTGATCTCGGCCTGACCAGGAGCAAGGCAGGCGCTAGGCTGGTAAAGAAGTGTAGGAGGATGTTTGGGCTGGGTCATCCCAGGAGGCAGTGCTGCTGGGCAGCAGGCCTCACTCTCTCCCCCGTGTGTGAAACTGTGGGCAGCTAACGTGGCAGGCACCTGCCAGCCACCCTCCAGCCACCCACAGGCTCCTCCGGCATGGGGCCCATCAAGAAACCTGCTCTCTGTATTTTAAATGCATTGCTTTTTGCCTTTCAAATTGACTTGTCTCCAGAGTTATTGCCTGTATGTGGCTAGTGGTAGGACCCCAATAGTTGTTCAGTTATAATAGTGGCACCGAACGTGGGTCCCTAACTGCTTGTAGTAAGTTGACACCCTCCCATCCCACAAGGAGTGTGACTGTGAGGCTTCCCAGTCACTAAGAATTTCTCTGCATGCCTGCTATAGGTGTTGGCCAGTTAAATACCCCAGTGAAAACTGGCTGAGTTTTGGGGAGCCCATTGCTTGGGGTCACTGTTTGTGAGATTAGTTGGCAAAAAAAACTTGCTGTGAGCATTTGTTAGAATAATGGAGTGTGGATGCCAGTCTTCTCTGTATGTTCCCAGGTTGCCTGGCTTCTTTTAGCTATAGGGTTGGGCCTGTTGTGCATCCAGGTCATAAGGGGCCATTCTGGGTTGGTTCCTGAAGGGAACCCATTGAATAGAAGTTTAGTGGACTGAGGTACATACAGCCATTATCCAATGTCCAAGGAAGTATTGGTTTATTACTGTAATACTCTGTGGCCTACATACATTTTGGATTGTGGAGAAAGGTGGCCCATGAATGGTTCCCTAGATTACTATAGTATTATGCAACTGGAACAGTATTGTCAACAGTTACATAAATGGGATGAAATTCATTACAATCAGGCATTTATGCCTTTATGCCATTGCATAATAGGATTTCACCAGAGACAGAAGTCCACTTGATGGTGCAGAGAAGGGAAGGGGCCTTGAAACCTCTTCCTGACAGTACACAGAAAGAAAAGAAGAATAAGGAAATAGGCCTCATTAACAGCCTGAACCCAAGGAACCCAGGTTCATAGCAGGAGGACCCCCTCCATTACCATTCCCACTGCAAGCTGAAATAGAGCCCAAAGAGGCAATGGCTCAACCTCAGCATGATGAAGGATGGCCCTCTCCCTATATGAGCAAGGCAGTTTCCTTTGAGGCAATTCCCTATAGGTAGAGTTACTCAGGAAGGCCAGCCCACTGGCTACTATTAGGTCCATACTCCATTCTCCACTTCGGACTTACTAAATAGGAAGAATTCCAACCCTTCATATAGTGAGGGTTCTCAGAGAATGGCAGATCTTATCACCTCCATTTTTGCCCCTCATCACTCCAACTGGGCTCTCCTAATATCCTGCTAACAGTAGATGAGAGACTGCTGAATATAAGTAAGGCTAATGAAGAGGCTCAACATCTCTACCAAGAGAATCCCAATGGGACCTCCAACCCAGCTGGGGCAATTCCCTTGACAGAGCCAGACCGGAACCCAAATGGTGGGGCCAAGCATTCCTGGAACATTACAGAATGTGCATACTAGAAGGCCTTAAGGAAGGGTTTCCCAAGCAAAATAGCCTGAATATGATATAGGCCCTTTGGCAAAAGCCAGATGAGGACACTTCTGAATATTTAGAAAGGATTTATCAGATCTATAAAAAGCACACTGATGCTGATCCGCAGGTACCAGAGAATGTATGGATGGTGAACATGACTTTCATTGGGCAAAATGCCCTGGATATCAGAAAGAAAATCCAGAGTTTAGATGGGGCATTGGGAATGAATCTCTCTCAGCTGGTAGACATAGCTTCAAAGTCTACAATGCCTGGGAAGCAAGGAAGATAAAGCAGGCATGATATTCTCAGAAACAGGGTGGCAAGACAAAAAGAAGACGTGGGACCTTAAGGAGAAAAAGAGAGGCCCAGTAGATGCCAATCAATGTGCCTATTGCAAGGAGAGGGGCCATTAGAAAAAGGAGTGCACAAAATTCAAAAGGGAGAGTAGGGATGGTAACACTTGCTGGGAAATGGCAAGGGGAATCTTAAGATGAATGAGGAGGCCCAGGGGCTCCCTTGGACATTTCCTGACCTATTACTATTTCTCCACAGGAGCACCGGATACGGTTGACAGTGGGGAACAAGCCAATTTATTTTCTTGTAGATGGAGGAGCTATATATTCAGTGCTGAATACAAAAGTAACCAAGGAAAGTTCTGATACAGTAATGGTTACAGGAGTGACTGGACAATTACAAAAACAGGCACTTCTTCAACACCTAGAATGCCAGCTTGGGACCAAAAGATCGCACATAGTTTTCTCTACATGCCAGACTGCCCTATTCCACTGCTGGGCCAAGATTTTCTTTGAAAATTGCATGCACAAATAATTTTTTCTCCTGAGAAGCAGCAACTATGTATAGAGGTCCCACTGGAACATGCTCTAGAGAGTGCTCCAGGCACTCCTGACTTGCCCAGAAGGTCCCAGGGATAAACTCTTCCCACCTGAGATCTATGAATAGGTGGATGCAACCCATAAAAGTCAACTTAAAAGAAAGAGCATAGATCCCATGGAAGAAACAGTACCCCCCCCAAAAGGAGACTTCAGCCAATATTGCAGAAGTTCTTAGAACTAGGACTAATTCAGTTATGCCAGTCTCCCTGTAACACTCCTATTCTTCCAGTCAAAAAACCTCACTCTAACCAATATCAATTTATACGGGATCTTAGAGGCATAAATGACATTGTGCAAGACATTCATCCTATGACGCCCAATCCCTGCACTTTGTTGACCATGATGCCTGGAGACAGCAAATGGTTTTCTGTCCTAGATTTGAAGGATGCCTTTTTCTGCATTCCAATAGATGAACAGGCTTAACTACTCTTCACCTTTGAATGGCAGGACCCAGAAACAAAGGCCACACTTCAATACTGCTGGATGTGCTATCACGAGGATTTAAGAAAGCCTCAACTATATTTGGTGCAGTATTAGCCAAGGACCTAAGGAATATTCAGTTGAGATCAGGAGTTCTTCTGAATATGTAGATGACATATTGATAACTAGCAATACCAACGAGGACTGTTTGCTCAGCACCATCACATTCCTAAATCATTTGACAAAAGGGGAATATATATCACCTCACAAGGTCCAGATTTGCAAACAGGAGGTGGCATACCTGGGATTTCAACTGAAAGAGGGCACAAAGAGCTTGATGACAGATAGAAAGCAAGCCATAGCTACACTAAAAATCCAAGAAAACCAAAGGCAGTTTTGTGGGTTCTAAGGAATTACAGGGTTCTGTCAAGTTTGGACTTCAAACTTTGGACTCATAGCAAAACCACTGTATGATTCCTTGAAAGGACTGGACTCTGAACCTTTAGAATGGACAAGGGCTTGTCAGGTAACACTTGATACCTTGAAGGAGAAGCTGGTTTTGGCTCCCGCATTAGGACTGCCCAATTTACAGCTTTTCAAGTTTTATGTTCATGAAAGGCAGGGAATTGGACTGGGTTACTAATTCATACTCATAGCCTATCTCCCAAAGTTGAATCACAGGACGAAGAGCTGGCCACCTTGACTTCAAGCAGTGGCAGCTACCTGTGACATCTTACAGGAAGCTGATTGGTACCAAATCAGGTTCTAATGCTATTGGAACAGAAAGGGGGGTATTGGCTGATGGCAAGGTGAATGGGAAAATACCAGGCCATTCTGTTGAACAACCCAAATGTTACCTCACAGACTACCACAACTTTGAATCAGGCCACTCTGTTTCCAGACATGAAGGGAAACTCAGTCCTCCAGCATGACTGAGTAAAAATTATTGACCAAGTTTACTCTAGCAGCACCAGACTGGGAGCTGTACACAAATGGGAGCAGCTTCCTGGATAATGGCCAGTGATAAGCCAGGTATGTAGAAGCCACTATAGGTGAGGTAATAGAAGCCGAAGCCCTTGTGCTGGGAACCTCAGCACAAAAGGCTGAGTTGTAGTCCTCACAAGAGCCTTAGTACTGTCCCAGAGAAAGAAGGTTAACATCTTCATGGACTTCAAATATGCCTTCATGGTAATCCATGCCCATAGAGCAATATGGAAGGAGAGAGAGGACTCTTAACCTCAGGGAACAAGGATATTAAACATGTAGAAGAGATTTTACAATTCCTAGAGGCAGTGAATCTATCAGACCAGGTTGCTGTAATGCACTGCCCAGGACACCAATGGGATGGTTCCAGGGAAACCAAACTGCTGATAAAGCTGCAAGATAAGCAACCAGGGGGCTGGCACACTTAAGAGGTTTTGATACCCTGCTTGGACTTGTCAAAATTTAAGCCTCATTACAGAGAATGAGATAAGGAATGGGCCTGTGAATGGGGACTCACTAACACTGATCCCAATTCCATATAGAAAATCAATGCCCATGGTATGATCTTTCTTCCCAAGGATCTAGTGTATCCCACCCTCAAACACCCACATGAAAGGACCCATTATGGAAGGTATGCTTTGATGGACCTCATCAGGCTACATTTGAAGTACATTTGCAAAGTACTGTTCAGAAGATTACCCAGGCCTGTTAGCTATGTTCCAAAAACAATCCTAACAGAAAAAGGGAGTACAATATAAAGGGTTATGCCCATTTTAAGACTGGCAGGTAGGCTTTACACAATTGCCTGATACCAGAGGGAATTTCAAATTTGTATTATTTTTTGTGGATACTTTTTCTAGATGGGTAGAAGTACACCTCACTAGAACTGAGAATATGACTGAGGTAGTGAAACTTCTATTCGAAGAAATAATTCCTAGATTTGGACTCCTTTACAGTATTCAGAGTGACAGCAGGCCATCATTTACTTTGAAGATCCCCCAGAAGTGTTAAAGGGGGAATCACAGAATATTCCCCTCAGTCTAATTTGAGTATAGTAGGCAATAGGGCTTCAGGCAGGTGTGACATGCCTTGCGCACTTTCTTCCAAAGAAGCCACTTTTTCTTAATCAGGGACACCGTAGAATTAGTCCCTATCTTTGCCTATTTAATTGTTATAATTTTGATAGTGCCTCCTAACCTTCTTGCCAAATTCGTCATCACCGGAATATGAAAAGGATACCAACTCGTCCAGTAAAGCCATCCTTTGGACATTGTGCATGCCACTTTCCAGGGACAACCAACTGACCTGGACTTTGCAAGATGCTTCTCCCTCATGTATATGAAAGCTCCCCTCCACTGGACCTCTGGACAAGGGGGCAGGTGTGACTACTCTCCTTGGCCAGCAGGAAGTAGTTACTTTTGTCCATCTGCCCTTGTAAGATTACAAGTGTCCAGAGCATTAAAGGGGGAAATTGTAATGGCCGGGACCCTCTCCCCCAGCCACCCCACCCCCACCCCCAGAAATGAGGAGGAGTGGAGAAGTGCCAAAGAAAGTGCTTGCGGCAACCGCACAATGTGTGCATGATGCAGCAACAAGAGGTATATAGGGCTCGGGCTGAAAGCTAGGGAGGGGATTGGATGGGAGGTTCCTACCCTCCCAACTTCATCTGCCATGACAGGGGATTAAAGAGGGTCTTTAAAAGTGGAGTGTGCGAAAACGTCACATTCTTTTGCTCCCTCATCCCCTGGCTGGTGGGTCTGCAGCTGGGAGCTATGGTTCCTGAGCCAGCAAGCCTTGCAGGGAGGACTCCCCATACCACTCTGCCTGAGAGCTCCAGGGCCTCCTGGCAAAGCAAGTTCTGGTAAGAGGGCAGGGGGCAGACTCAGGCCAGTGGGCTCAGGGAGCATGGCTGGCCTGCAAGCCCCACGCCCCTTCCCCAGACAAGAAGACATGGCAGCATGATCCACGCCTACAGTGGGGGCCCAGCAAGCCCCGCTCCCCTTCCCCAGATGGGAAGTCATGGTTGCTACCACCCAACCGCAGTCCATGCCAGTGCGGGTTCAGGGCAGCCAGGGGACCAGCCCTGCACTGCACCCCGAGCGCTCTGGGCCTGACCGGGGGGCACTGTGGGTGCTAGGCTAGTAAGAAGAGGGCAGTGGGGAGGATGCTTGGGCCGGCAGATCCCAAGGTGGGGCAGCCGGACATCAAGCCCGGTGGTCCACCCCGCATGTGAAGCCATGGAAAACCGCTGCCACCACCAGCTGCCTGTGCATGCTCCTCCAGTAGGGTAGGGGGCCCATTTAGAAATCTGCTGTGCATTTTTTTTTCCTTTTTCTTTTTTGCTGTGCATATTTTAAATGAAAAATTTCTTTTTCCTTTCCAGCAGACTTGTCTCTGGAATTATTGCTTATGGGCAGCGAGTGGTAGGACCCCACTAATTGTTCAGTTACACAACCAACTGAGCCACCCGGCCAGGGCCAGCCTAGTCTTTGAAGACAGCAATGAACATTGTGGAGCCAAATGAGGCTGCCACTCCTCTTTCATTTATTCTAGAGTCTAGAAAGCCTTTCTATTAATGTGCCTAGAATGACATTAGCCTCAGTGAGTGGACACTACATACTTGACACAAAGTGAATTCAGGAGCAATAGTAACTTCAGAGTCACTGTGAACAATATTGCTTAGTCATGTGTCCTAATTAAAATGATTTAGAATCTAATTCTTACTCCTTTTCAGTTTTCCATTTATCTTTTAGTTCTCTCAGAATTACATATGTAAATACATTGAGCATAAGCTTATAATTTGGATCAAAACATTGACAAACATATTGAAAAGAAGAGGTATAAAGACTTAGACATTTAACACACCTTAGAAACTTCCAGATTTATGTTGACTTTCCAATCAGAGTCATTTGTTACAACCACTTAACTAGTTTATAATCTACATAATTATGGTAGAATTTGGCTATTTCTCTATTTTGGTAGGAAATGTATCATTGAGATATTTTTTAGTGTTAATTGATATCCTGATATCATGTCTGTTACCAATGATGTATCTTTGAACTTAATAATACCACCAAAGAAAGATATAGGATAGTTTACTTTTTACTTCCTTTTCCTTTTCCCTGGACAACCCAGTCAATCACAGGGTATAGCTGAGTTTCTTATAAATACTCTCATTTAATCTTTCCCTTTTCATGATCCCACTAGCACCTTTGTCCAAGTATGTTTCACATCATTTGATTTTGTCTCCTAACCAGAGTTGAATCCATATTTGAGGAGATCTGAATCTTGTACAATTTGTGGAGTCCTCTTTAAGAAAAATAATACAAAATTGCAAAAATAAAATTGTATATTGTAAATGACTCATGCAAGGGAGGACGCTTAAGGCTTAGCTTCACAGTAAAGAGGCCTCTGCGCCTCACTGATTGATAAAAGGTTTGGAGTAATGTGATAACAAGACAGGATATATGCTCCCACTGTACTTACATTCTAACCACAAGAAATAATTCTGCATTAAGACCAGCAGCAGATTATGGTCCACTGGTACTGATTTTACATGTGCATAGTGTTGGCACAAAAAATGGGAAGTTATCCTTAGCCCTCCTTTCCTTTCCCCCCTCCCTCCCTTCCCATCCCCTGCCCTTCTCTTTCCTTTCCTTTCTGTTTTTTCTGTTTGTTTTTTTTTTACTCCAATTAGGATCCTTCTCTTCATCCTAACCCACACCCCAGCTAGAGCTACCTTGTCTAACTTGACCTTGATTTCTGCTCTAATGTTTTAATTTAAAGCCTCTACCCTGGGAAGCTATTATCCAAACTTCTCATTCTTAGTCTCCTTTCTTCTAGTCCCTCGTCCTCAGGGTTGCCAACACCATATGATGAGCACACAGGTGCAATGCAAGGTGGAGAAAAGCCGCGACTAGAGTGTTAGATTTTGTGTTTTTTCCAGTGAACTAGCTCCTTGTTGTGGATGTCAGGAGACATTGTGGGGCCATATTTGTTGTTTTGCTGTTTTACAAAAGCCAATATCCTTTACAATAATAAGTATTTAAAATAAACTTATTACCTTATATCAAATGTGCTTGAGACCCTTGACATTTGCTCTGCCTGAATTTCCACTTTTATACTATTATATAAAAGTTATAGTCTGCATAACTCTATTATATCATTTCCTAAAATGTAAGCCAGTGAAATGAGCCACTTGTAGGAGAAATAATAAGGCAGCTTTTTAAAATGCCAGTTCCTGTCTCACTATAAAGGCCTTCACAACGGGGAGGGATATGATTATGGGAGAAGGGGTGGGCTGGGTGGGGGAGAGAAATGGGGGGAAAATGGGACAACTGTAACTGAAAAACCAAAAAAGAAAAAAAGAAAGAAAATGACAAGGCCAGTGGGTCTCAAATTTCAATAAGCACTAGAATCTCCTGGAAAGCTGGTTAAAACAGGTTGCTGCGCTCTGACCCAAGAGTTTCTGATTCAGTCAGTTTAGGGCGAACCCTGATGTTGATGGTTCAGGGACTAAGCTTTGAGGAGCACAGGACTAGGCCTTCCCACCAGCTCAGTGACATGCATGGAGGCAGATGCACCACAAATTCACCGAGAATACCATTCAAATGGGTGCCTCAGTAAAACTACAAATCACCACATGTCCCAGATCTAACAATCACTTGTAGGGGTCAAATTTAAATCCGCAAATGCCAAGAGCTTACTGAACTTTATCTGTCTGTTTACAGTTGAGTGCTAAGCTGAAGCTTATACGCTGTCTCTTTTATAAGAAACACGTATTCTTTTTATTCAAGCCCTGGACAATACTATAATGAAGATGAAATTCAATGACAATGAACCAAATGCAAATATCAAGCTTTTATGTAAACTTCCAACCTAATACCTGTTTCTATGCATTAAAATTTAAAGTCTTTTAGTTTAAATCTATCACAGTATGGCAATAACTTTTGCTAGGTTATTTACAATAGCAAAACCTCAATGCTTTACAATAATAAAGATTTATTTCTTATTCATGTCATAATTCATCTGTGGATCAGCTGCAGCTCCACCCTACCTATCTTATTCTGGGTATGTGTGACATGCCAGTGAGTCTGCTCCAACTCATGGTAACCCTATGAATGAGTGAGGTCCACATGTCCTATCCTCAGTAACTCTGCTTAGCTCTTATAGAATCATGCCCATGGCTTCTTTTATGATATCAATTCATCTCATGTCTGGCCTTCCTCTTTTCCTGTTGCTTCCTCCTCCGCCCCATCATTATCTTTTCCAAAGAACCGTGCCTTTTCATGATGTGTCCAAAGTAGGACAGCTTCTGGTTAGTCATTTTTGCCTCCAGGACCCACTGGTTTGTCTCTCTGGCAGTCTGGGGTATCTGCACAGCTCTCCTCCAACACCATATTCCAAATGAATCAATTTTTCCCTATCAGTCTTCTTCACTGCCCAACTGTTGCATTCTTATGTAGTACTTGGGAATGCAAAGGTATGAATAATCTTAGCCTTTAATGACATACCTTTCCTTTTGGTGATCTTTTCTCATTCTTCCATTTAGGCCATGCCATTGTCAGTACAGAGGGAGGGAGAACTGGCTGGAGCACACTGTGGCTCTTTCAGCTTCTGCTGGGCATTGTATATGCCACCTCTGCTTGCATTCTATTGGACAAATAGTCACGTGTCCCAAACTGATGTTAGTGTGTCAGATGAGCACATGTGAGGATATATAAAACTATAGACTGGATATTAAATAATTATAAATAAGAGGACAATATTATACACTAGAAAATAAACTTTTCATTTAGTTCTAAATAGTCTGGAGAGTATGTTCAGGAATTTCAGTGATTGATAAAAGACTCCAAAACAAAGCACAAATATTTATTACCTGCTCACTCACTCTATATTAGAGAAAAAAGACAAGGCCAAATGATAAAAAAACTGAAAAAGGAAAAGCATCACAGAGTTCTGGTTAGCCCATCCCTGAAAATGAAAAATATTGGCCAAGCTTTTTCGTTTCCCATCTGCTATGCAAAATTAGAAAATCTTTATCCATAACCTTTAGGAATATTATAAGAATTCATTAACTTCCAGGAGGTTAGTAATTTCCCCCAAGGTATTTTAAAGGTTCTGTTTTCCTTCAGAAAAAATATTGCTCAAAAGTATCCATTTATTTTTAGTTGCTATTAAAGTCATGACACTGTACTTATGCTGGAAAAAATACCTGAAAACTTAATTTTTAATCTTGTTAAAGCAATTTTAAATTGCTTTAAATTTTATTTTTACTTTGATAGATGATATAGCCTCTACTATTAAATGAATAGGAATAAAGGCACTTAGTAATAAAATTAACCTTGATCTCTTTCTAAAATTAGACTTACTTTATGTACAAATTTATATATATATATATATACTTGGAGTAGCACTTTTTACTCCCCTGGCATAGTTTTCTACTAAACTGTTCTCTACACTACTTAAATGAAATGTTTGCTTACTAAATTTTTTATTCTCTAAGAAAATAGTTCTGATTGCTCTTTCACAATAGGCAGCAACTGAAATATCAGAATATAACTACTTTTTTACCAAATCGCTCAGAGTTAAGTGGCTTCCTGGACTCTTCACTGGTAGCTTATTGTTAAGGCAATGCAGAGAATGATTTTTTTTCAATCATTGAAACTGAAGTTTTCAATCTGGCAATTCCCAAGTACCAAGAGCTATTAACATAAAATTGAGGGGGCTGTTTGCTTACTAGCTGCCACGCTAACCAGGAATACTTGTAATTTCCATGAGTATTATAATCTAACACTAATAGAGGGGTTCATGGATAAATCAAAGTGACAATCCAGAACAGCCCTCTGGAGTCTGAGACAAGAACCATGACAGTAATTGCCAGTGTGAAAGGAGTTAGCAAGAAATGAATCACTTCTCAGAGGAATATGTGCCCAACAAGGAACAGAAGATAGTAATGCAACATGGCTGTGGTTTAATGAACCAATATGCACGTTTTCTTTTCTCTCTTTTTGATGTAAAAAAAAAATATATATATATATATATATATATATATAATTTTATCTTTTATTTTTTGGTTTTTGAATTACAGTTGTCCCATTTTTCCCCATTGCTCCCAACAACCCAGCCCATCCCCTCTCTCACAATCATATCTCTCCCCATTGTCCATGTCCATGAGTCATTTATACACGTTCCTTGACTAAACCCTTCCCTTACTTATACTCCTTCTCTCCCTCTCCCCTCCCCCCTATTGACTGCTATTCTGCTCTTTGTCCTATTTAGTTCATTTGTTAGTATTGTTCTTTAGTTTCCTGTATTAGGTGATACCATATGGTATTTTTCTTTCTTTGTCTGGCTTATTTCACGAAGCATAATTCTCTCTAGTTCCATCCATGTTGTTGCAAATGGTAGGAGTTCCTCCTTTCTTTCTTTCTGCTACATAGTATTCCATTGTGTAAATGTACCACAGTTTTTTAATCCACTCATCTACAGATGGGCACTTAGGCTGTTTCCAGCACTTAGCTATTATAAACAGTGCTGCTATGAACATAGGGTGGATAAGTTCTTTTGAATTAGGGTTTTAGGATTTTTCGGGTATAATCCTAGCAGTGGAATTGCTGGTTCAAAAGACAGTTCCATTTTTAGCTTTTGAAGTAATTCCATGCTGTTTTCCATAGTGGCTGCACTAGTCTGCATTCCCACCAACAGTGCAGTAGGGTCCCCGTTTCTCCACATCCTCACCAGCACTAGTTGTTTGTTGATTTGTTGATGATGGCCATTCTGACTGGTGTAAAGTGGTATCTCATTGTGGTTTTTATTTGCATCTCTCTGATGACTAATGATGTTGAGCATTTTTTCATGTGTCTATGGACCTTCTGTATGTCCTCTTTGGAGAAGTGTTTGTTCAGGTCCTTTGCCCATTTTTTAATTGGGTTGTTTGTTTTTTTCATCTTGAGTCGTATAAGCTCTTTATACATTTTGGAGATCAGTCCCCTGTCTGTGATATCATTGGCCAATATGTTTTCCCATATGGTTGGTTTCCTTTTCATCTTGCTGATGTTTTCTTTTGCTGAGCAGAAACTTTTTAGTTTGATGTAGTCCCATTTGTTTACTTTTTCCTTTATTTCTCTTGCCTTAGGAGATGTATCCATGAAGAAATTGTTACGTGGGATATCTGAAATTCTCCTGCCTATGTTTTCCTCTAGGACTTTTATGGTGTCACAGCTTACATTTAAGTCTTTGATCCATCTGGAGTTTATTCTCGTATATGGTGTAAGTTGGTGGTCTAGTTTCATTTTTTTGCACGTCCCTGTCCAGTTCTCCCAGCACCATTTGTTAAAGAGGCTCTTCTCACTCCATTTTATGTTCCTTCCTCCTTTATCAAATATTAGTTGACCATAGAGGCCTGGGTTTATTTCTGGACTCTCTATTCCGTTCCACTGATCTATATGTCTGTTCTCATGCCACTACCAGACTGTTTTGATCACAATGGATTTGTAGTATTGTTTGTTGTCTGGTATCGTAATTCCTCCTGCTGTGTTCTTCTGCTTCAAGATTGCTTTTGCTATTCGAGGTCTTTTTTGGTTCCACATGAATTTTTGGAGCATTTGTTCTAGGTCAGTGAAATATGTCATTGGTATTTTAATAGGGTTTACATTGAATCTGTAAATTGCTTTGGGTAGTAGGGCCATTTTGATGATGTTGATTCTTCCCATCCAAGAACATGGTATTTGCTTCCATTTATTTGTATCTTCCTTAATTTCTTTCTTCAATGTTGTGTAATTTTCAGTGTACAGGTCTTTTATCTCTTTGGTTAAGTTTATTCTTAGGTACTTTATTTTTCTTGTTGCTATAGTAAACAGTATTTTCTTTTTTGTCTCTGTCTCTGATATTTTATTGCTGGTGTACAGAAATGCCTTAGATTTCTGTATACTTATTTTGTACCCTGCTGTTTTGCCAAATTCACTTATTATATCAAGTAGTCTTTTAGTGGAGTTTATAGGGTTTTCTAGGTATACTATCATGTCGTCTGCATATAATGATAGTTTTATTTCTTCTTTCCCAGTTTGGATGCCTTTTATTTCTTTTTCTTGTCTGATTGCTGTGGCTAGGACTTCCAACACTATGTTGAACAGGAGTGGAGAGAGTAGACAGCCTTGTCTAGTTCCTGATTTCAGGGGGAATGCTTTCAGTTTTTGTCCATTGAATATGATGTTGGCTTCAGGCTTCTCATATATAGCCTTAATTATGTTAAGGTATGCTCCCTCTATTCTCATTTTGCTGAGTGTTTTCATCATAAATGGGTGTTGTACTTTATCAAATGCTTTTTCTGCATCATTAATATGATCATGTGATTTTTGTCTTTCATTTTATTTAGGTGATGTATTATATTTATTGATTTGCAAATATTAAACCATCGTTGCATCCCTGGGATGAATCCTACTTGATCGTGGTGTATGATCTTTTTGATGTATTGCTGGATCCTGTTTGCCAATATTTTATTGAGGATTTTAGCATCGATGTTCATCAGTGATATTGGCCTGTAGTTTTCTTTCTTTGTTGTGTCTTGACCTGGTTTGGGGATTAGGGTAATACTGGCTTCATAGAAAGAGTTTGGGATTTTTCCCTCTTCTTGGATTTTTTGGAATAGTTTGAGGAGGGTAAGAGTTAGTTCTTCCCTAAATGTTTTGTAAAATTCACCTGTGAAGCCATCCCGTCCAGGGCTTTTGTGTGCAGGGAGATTTTGGATTACTGTTTCAATTTCCTTCTTTGTTATTGGTCTGTTGAGACTTTCTACTTCTTGATTCAGTTTTGGAAGGTTGTATGTTTCTAGAAATTTGTCCATTTCTTCTAGGTTGTCAAATTTCTTGCCATACAGTTGTTTGTAGTAATTTCTTACAATCCTTTGTCTTTCTGTGGTATTAGTCATGATTTCTCCTCTTTCATTTCTGATTTTGTTTATTTGGGTCTTCTCTCTTCTTTTCTTGATGAGCCAGGCTAGATGCTTGTCGATTTTGTTAATTTTTTGAAGAACCAGCTCCTAGTTTCGTTGATTTTTTGGATTGTTTGTTTAGTCTCTATTTAATTCTGCTCTGATCTTGATGATTTCATTCCTTCTTCTTGCCCTAGGCTTTGTTTGTTGTTGTTGTTCTAGTTCTTGTAGCTTTAGGGTTAGATTTTTTATTTGAGATTCTTCTATCCTTTTCAGATATGCCTGTATTGCTATGAACTTCCCTCTTAGGACTGCTTTTGCTGTATCCCATAGGTTTTGGGCTGTTGCATTTTCATTGTCATTAGTATCTAGAAATTTCTTGATTTTTTCTTTGATGTCATTGTTAACCCATTCATTATTTAATAGCATGTTATTCATTCTCCACGAGTTTGGGTGTCTTTTATTTTTTTCTCTGAGGTTGATTTTTAGTTTCAAGGCATTGTGGTCTGAAAAGATGCTTGATATGATTTCAATTTTCTTGAATTTGTTGAGACTTGTTTTGTGTCCTATCATGTGGTCTATCTTTGAAAATGTCCCATGTGCATTTGAAAAGAATGTATATTTTGCTTCTTTGGGGTGGAAGGTTCTATATATATCAGTTAAGTCCATGTGGTTTAGTGTGTTGTTCAATGCCTGTATATCCTTGGTGTTTCTTTGTTTCGATGATCTGTCTATTGTTGATAATGGAGTGTTGAAGTCCCCTACTATGAGTTTGTTGTTGTTGATATCCTTCTTGTGGTCTTCTAGTATTTGCTTTATGTATTTGGGTGCTCCTATGTTGGGTGCATATATGTTTATCAGTGTTATATCTTCTTGATGGATTGTATCTTTAAGTATTATGAAATGTCCTTCTTTGTCTCTTTTTATTGCTCTTGCTTTGAAATCCATTTTGTCTGATATGAGGACTGCTACGCCAGCTTTTTTTTTTCAGGTCCGTTTGCTTGGAATATTTTTTTATATCCCTTTACTTTCAGTCTGTGTAAATCTTTTGTTTTGAGGTGTGTTTCTTGTAGACAGCAATTTGTGGGTCCTGTTTTCTTATCCATTCTGTTACCCTATGTCTTTTAATGGGAGCATTTAATCCATTTACATTTAAGGTTATTATTGACATGTATTTATTCATTTCCCTTTGTACCTGTGTTCCTTTCCTCTTTTTTTCTTCTTTTTTCTTAGAACATTCCCTTTAGCATCTTTTGCAATGCTGGTTTGGTGAAGATGTATTCTTTTAGTCTTCCTTTGTCTGAGAAACTCCTTATTTCACCTTCTGTTTTGAATGAGAGCCTTGCTGGGTAGAGTATTCTTGGTTGTAGGCCTTTGTTTTTCATTGCTTGAAATATTTTAGACCATTCCCTTCTGGCTTGTAGTGTTTCTGTTGAGAAATCAGTCAATAGCCTTATAGGAGCTCCCTTGTATGTTATTTGCTGTTTTTCTCTTGCTGCTTTTAGGATTCTCTCTTTGTCTTGGAATGTTGCCATTTTAATTATGATGTGCCTTGGAGTGGGTTTTTTGGGGTTCCTCTTAATTGGAACTTTCTGTGCTTCCTGGACTTGAATAACTTTTTCTCTCATCAGGTTCGGAAAATTTTCTGTCACTATTTCTCCTATCAGTTTATCTATTCCTTGTTCTTCTGAACCCTCTTTGATTCCAATGACTCTGATATTGTTTTTTTCTTATGCTATCCTGTAATTCCCTTACCTCTTCTTCGTACTTTTTCAATCTTTTTTCATTTTGTTGTATCGTCTGGGAATTTTTTTCTACATTATCTTCTAACTCACTAATCCAATCCTCTGCTTCGTTTAGTCTCCTTTTGACTGATTCTACTGTGTTTTTCAGTTCAGAGATTGAATTTTTCATTTCTTCCTGGTTCTTGTTGATAGTTTCTATGTCTTTTTTTTTTTTTTTTTATGCTGGAGTAGTTCTCTGCAAGTTCCCTGTAATTTTCTTGGAGCTGTTGGTCACTTCCTTGGAGGTTATCATAGTTATTTTTAAGGTTGTCGAGTATATTGAGCTTCTTCAACACCATTGTTTTGAATTTCGTGTCTGACATTTGGGCTATGTCTATTTCATCTACCTCTCTTTCTGGGGATTCTTCTTTTCTTTTCATTGAGAGGTTGTTTCTGCATTTTACCATGTTGGATTCTTCTTGTGTGTTTTTGTTTTTTGGGTTTGTCTGCTTTGATTTCCTACCTTTGTGGTATGAGATTCTTTATAGGAGATCTGGGGGTTTCAGTGGTGCAGTCTCTTTGATCTTCTGAGCCTGATGTTCTTGGGGTACCCTTTATGTCATTTGTTTATGCTGTCTGGTTATATTTCAGATGCTCTTTGGTAGGATCTTCCTTCTGGCTAGTTGATTGAGAGTCACTCTATCTACTTGGTCTTGAGTTCTTTTGTGGAGATGCTGTTAAAAACATAAACACACAGCACAGGCAGGAGACCTGCACCCTCAAAAATATCCCCCACCCTCTGTCCCACTATCATCAGCCAACGAGCCAGTATTAATATAAATGTAGAGAGATTAGAGCTTTTATACTATAGGAAGAATAGATAGTTGTTTTTAGGGAAGAAAAGTATTATTTTTGATAGAGGGGATAAATTAATAATAGTTGAAACTGTGCAAGACAGTAGGTAATATTTACATTGTATGTTAATAACTATAGAAGAAAAGGAGGGAAGAATGCAGAATATAGTAAGGAAAGTGGGATTGTATAGTATTGGATTTATAAAGTAGTTATATTCTGTTTATTTAGAGTGAAAGGGAGGCTAAACTAGACCCACAAACAAATAAACAACAATTAAAGAGGAAGGATGAGAAGGAGAGATTGTATGAAACAAATTAGAGATACAGTTGTTGTTTTTTTTCCCCTTTTTCTTCCTTCCCTTCCCCTTTAAGGAAGAAAAAAAAAGGGGGGGGGATGTTTTTACTCAGTTCAGCCTTTGTGTGTCGTCTTCTTTTTCTGCGTCCACAGCTGGTCTAATGAGGCAGGTCAGAGGTGCATTCCTTTGGCGCCCATTGGTGCTAGCTGAGGTGCCCTTGTGCACGCGCCCCTGCACGTGTAAGGCGGCGGGAGAGCCCTCCTCAGCCCTGCCGAGCTGAGCCTCACTCCGGGAATTGGTCTCTCGCCTCCCAGGGCTGGGCCCCCGACACTTGTGCACAGTGGAAGTGAGCGATTGGCGACTATTGAAGCCAGGTCGAGGTGCTCTTGCACTCGCGCATCTATGCACGTTCAAGGTGGCCTGAGAGCTAGCCTCACTCCTGCCGAGCCACACTTTGGGAATTGGTCTCTCGCCTCTTAGGGCGGGGCCCGGACACTTGTGCACAGTGGAAGTGAGTGTCTGTGAGTTGCTGATGCCCGCTGTTCCCCCGCCACAGCCGCCCACCATTCCCATACCTGCCTGGGAGGGCACAAGCAGAGCCTGAGCAAGTGGTCTGCACTCCAGCCTGGTGCCCATTAGAGCTGGCAGGGGTGTCTGCTCACGGTCTTCCGTGTGTCCAGTGGGCCCTCCCTGCACCCATTGGGGCGCTGATCGTATGTCTGTTGGGGTGTGTCCAAGGGGCTCCTGAACGTGCGCCCTGCTCACCTGGTCCAGTGAATGAGGGCACTTCCCTATGTGTGCCTGTGTGACCCAAGGGGAGGGTTGGGGAGTGGGCGAGAGCACTTCTGCACCTGCACTCTTTAAGAATGTCCTATCACCCCCAAACTTTTCCTCCCTCTTCGCAGTTCACAAGAGAAAAATACAAAGGAAAAATTACGTTCTCACTTGCACAGCAGCACGCTGTCTCCCATCTTCCAGCGCCAATGTCACCTGGTCGAGTCCTGTCTCTGCCCGCAAGCAGAGGTCAGCTCTCCTCCTGACTCCTCTCTGGGGAAGCCTGTGGTCGCCAAAAAGCCTTTGTGTCCTTCCAGCCACAGCTTGGGCAGCCACCCCAGTCAGGAATCTGTTTTTTCCCCTTTTCCTCCGCTATCCTCACTAAACAGGTTGTTTCCAGATGGATTTTCTCTAATCCAGCAGTGCCAAGGCTCGACTCCTGCCAGTGTCCAGCTGCTCACTGAAGTGTTCTGTCTGCAGTCAGTACAAACTACAGACAGATCTCGGGAGCCTGAAACCGCAGCCTTTCCTCACTCCTCCGCCATCTCCCCCCCCCCATTTTCTTTTCTCTTAAATTGTATTTTTACCACCTTGTTATTTATATATGACATGTATACTTTCAAAGATCTTCCCATGCAATATCTCATTCTCTTCTCATGGGCTTTCTGGTCATATCTACTTTGAAGATGAGGGAATTACATTATAGGGAATTAAAGCAACTTCTTCAAAGTCACATATCTAGTTAATGAAAAAATTAGAACTTGAATCTAGGTCCTCCTTTTTATCTTCCAATGCCCCTTACATTAAAGCATGGCTGATTAAAACTGACTTTTTTCCCTGAAAACCAAATTTCTCTATAGTAATTTAGTTCATTCATTAAAATTTCTGAGAGAACTGAATTGATTATTCCAAATCTCATGCTCTTTATTACATAGAAATGACATGTATATCTATAACATACCAATTTATATAAAGTTTTTAAAAATAGCCTAATCTTGATCCTATGCAAAATGTCTACTTACCAGACTAGGCATGGCACATTTTCAGTTACAGAAAATGTTTCTTACATGCATCTTTAGGCTTAAGGGTGCAAGAGGGGTCTGCCAAATAAGTAAATTACATAATCTGCAACTGAGACACCAAATTTGAGCACAGGTGATGGAGCTGTTGTCACCCCCACCCTTCATACCTCTCAAGTTACCTGAATCATGTGAAGTCGATTAGGATAGGCAAACAGATGCATTTAGGAAAGACAGGAGTCATGAACTTTTTTGTTTATTACTTTCTCTATGTCAGCTTGCTAGATGTTATGAACAATATCATGAGAAATATGAGATCTGGACTTTGCTGTAGAGAACATGCAATCTGGGTGGGGAGATAGGACAAAAACATCAAAGATAACTAACAATGCATATTAATTAATTCTTTCATCACATTTAACAAATATGTATTGAACAATAAACTTGTGCCAGGTACTATTTTAGAGGGGATGGATACATTAAACAATAAAACAGAAAAGACAGCAGTGTAGTTTCCAAATCAAAATGGATGGTACCTATTCTCAAACAAAATATAAGAGTTCAGTGTAGATATTAAAGAAATATAGATGTCACACACTTAAGATATTTTCACGGAAAACCACTGAGGTCCTAAGGAATGGATAAAGCCAAGAAGAGGAAGTGTTTTTGATTGGAAGGCTGGTATATGTAAATATGAAAATAAGCAAGACTTACCTGGAAGAGAGTAATGAGTAATGTACTCTATCTATGACAAGAGAAAAAGTGGGAAAATGAGACTGAGGTGAATGGATGGAAAGGTTTGAAACTACAAGTTCGTAAGTCTAGATATGAGACACCAAACAGAAAAATGGAATGAACAAAGTAACAGTCTGAGAAGATTAATCTGGTTACGGTATGAAAATGAATGGTGACAAAAGGTTTGGGGAAGAATATCAAGAGTGGTTAAGAGTTGAGGATACTGACTGGGAGGGAACTAAAGCAAGCCTTTTCAAGTATGGAAAGTATCTATGTCTTGAATTAGTGGTTGATTATACAAATACACGCAATGTCAGAAAAGCTGGACATTTAATATTTGCTCACTTTACTGAATGCAAATTTTACTTCAATACAAAAGAACTGGTACTAGAAAACAGAGTGCTTATGGAGAGAGAAGGGAATCAAGATTGAGCATCCTTATCTCATTTCTCACATCCAATCCAGCTATAAGTCTGAGGGTTCTACCTCCAAAACATGTACTGAATCCAACCACTTCTCCATCATCACTACTCTCCTCCTAGTTCAAGCCAACGATATCTCTTAACTGGAATATTCCAGTCTTCCTAACTACATTTCTGCTTCCATTCCTGCCCCATTTTCCTCAGTTTGTTCTTGTTACAGAGGCCAAAAGTTAGGTTATTTAAGACAGATCATGTCACTTCCAGCTGACAGCACCCTGCCTTCAGAGTATAATACAGCCTCCTAATTCTCACTTACCAAGCTCCATGACACCTGGTCTTAATCGACCTTCCCCCAAATCTTTCTACACTATTCCACCCTGCTAGGTTCTAGGCATCCTGTCCTTTCTTTCCCTCAGACATGCCAAACTCATTCTCAATATAGGGCTTTGAAATGAGCTAGTCTTACTCTGGCTAGAATGTTCTCCCTGTAATTTATGGATTCTTACCTATTATATAAGTCTCTGTTAAAATGTCATTTGCTCAGAAGGTAGCCATTTTTTACTTTTAGTAAAGGGAGACAATAAATAAACATGCAAATAGTTAAATAAGAAAAATATCAACATAAGTAAGCTCTATGCAGAGAATTGAAGTAGCATGATGTGATAGTGTGATTAGCAAGGCTTTTCTAAAGACTTGCTAAATTACCTCTTACACCCTCAAGGTTATTATATCCCTCGCTGTGGTGTCATTGAGAACACACCTCAGAGTCTTGGATATAATACCATCTCTTTCCAAAATGACACATTTTTAGCTTCCTTGAAGAAGTTTGCTATATCACCCAAATTACCTGAAAGTTTCATTAACCACAGATTTTACTTCTGCACAGGAGTTTGACAGATTATGTTCTATTTTATTTTATTTTATTTTATTTTTCTTGCCTCTGTTTTAAATCGCTAAAGTGATTGTGTTAGATAATTCACAAATCATTGTTATCAACCCAAAGACAGTAAAAAGGCAAACAATTACTTTCTCCTTTTCTGCACTTGTGGAATGAAGTTAATGAGACATTGCAACCTACCACAAAGCAGTTTTTATAAAATGGCTTCGGATATAAATAGAGAGAATGCAACTGCTCTGTCTTAAATATGTGTCACATTTATGCACTTTGAATCATCATGGGTTCACTGATTATCTGGTAAAGTTATATAGGTTTGCAATGACCCTAACAAACAGAAGTATCTACCAAGACACTGCCCTTAACACAGATCTCAGAGTCATCCTGGATTTGTAATGAGTTGAGATACTTTAAAGCAAATATAAACTCATGCAGAAATAGATGAAGACATCTTTGAGAAAAGTATTTTTTGGAAGTCACACAGAACAGCACATAGGAATGGAAGGTCTCGATTCTTATGATCAGTATTCTGCATTAGGCTGCATTCTAATGAACAGGAATATCCATTCAAAAGGACATTTTAAGCAAACTTCCCATTACTGTCAAAGAATATCAGTGCTAATTTCATTAGGTTACAATATATTTGTTGAAGAACACCTTTCCTTGATACTTAATATTAAAAAGCATTTAAAATTTTAATGTGGATTGTCTCTAACTATGTGTTTATTGCAGGTCTTCTGACTGCATTACAGTTGTAACATTCCAATTATTTTAAAAATTGTTTAAGTTCTATTAGGCATTTTTTTCTTTTTTGTTTGTTAATGCTACTAATTTCTTGACTTCCAACCATGATTCACTTTCTGCTCTTTGCACTTTCATTAAGCACTAACCTACATAATAAAGAACACTATTTTGTTACATTATTGAAGATTTTAATATAAAGTGGTTATGAAAAGTGTTAAACTTTTTTTTAAAGGGAACACTTTACAATCCTGCAAATTCTCAGATATCCTCAATTTATAAAGATCAAAAAGTAATAGAATACCTTGTTTTCAACTGAATCTCCTTTGCAGCAAAATGAAAGCATTACTTAAAAGATTGAAGTATTTCTTAATAGTAGAAAATTGTATTGCTAATTTTCTCTTTTTCCAGCTTTTCATCAAACATATGTCTTCTCCCAGGATGACATACCCTTGGGATGAGATCTCAGAATTATGCAAAATTGAAAAAAAATGAAGCTATAACAGAACTAATATTTAAATTTTGTAAGTTATGCTAGGATTAAGTTAATACTCACACTAGAATATTACTTGAAAATCAGGATATCAACTATTAGATTAACGTCATTTTATAACCAACTCTAAGGATATATTTTGTCATGTTTTGACTTAGGAAGTATCAATTTAAATCCTTCATTTTACAATATTCATCATAGCAATGATAAAAGATGATTAAATTAAGCTCTATCTGGAACATTGCCATTTGTCCTATTTTTTATTAAAAATAATCTACATCTGATGTGGTTTTGATGTGCCAAGCACTATACTGAATATACTATATGTCTCAATTACTACAACAAACCTGTGAAGGAACTATAAGCTTGATGAAGGTAAGTAGTTGTTGTTGTTGTTCACTAATAACATATAGTATTTAGAATTAAATTTGTCACATGGTAGGGGTTCAATATACATTTGTTGAATTAAATGAATTTTATATGAGGCAAGTGAAACTGTTATGTCGTCGGCAGCCGTCCGTCTCAAGAGACGATGGTGTAGCTTCTTAAGAGTCCATCTGTACCGCCGAGAATGGCTGTGCAGTCCAACTCGGGAGTGACACGGTATCTGTCTCCTCCCGTGTTGAATCGCTGGAGTGTCCTCTCCAGTGAAGCTGAAGCTACAGAGCCTGGGCAGGGTGATATGGAGGGTCTGCTGTTGCCCATGCAGCAGACCCCCCCCTCTCTTCGCAGCTGAAGGGTCCAAGGGAAAGACGGAGTCAATACAGCTTGGTTTCAGGTGCGCCGCAGGAGTTGCCGGTGTTGACTACAACGTCAAACCGCCTTAGGGACTCCGGCTCTGGATTTTCTGTCGGGGTTTACTCCCCTAGCCTTTCCCCTGAAGAGGTATGCCGCAAGGCAGCGGAGGTTTTTTGGAGTCAGAGTTTTCCTTCTCTGATGTACCCTGACTGGAAGGTCGAACCAGCGACACTTAGCTCGCAGGCCGACGCTCAATCCACTGAGCCAAACCAGCCAGGGTTCTGTTATGTACCTAAATGAAAAGTCATATTCTTGTTTGGCTAGATTCCTTTTTACCTTTCACCCCTGTGACATTATATAGTTGACTTTCAAGAAAAACTCTAATACTTCTGAGTGAAGAAAAAAACAGTTCTGCATAACTCTTTGAGTTTTCCTTTGTGAGTTTACAATGGCCTGGCCTCGAAGCTGCAGATCCGATAGCAGAACAGAGTTGGGGTTATAGTGATACTTAAAGTATAGTTTTAGAAGGCTTGGGACATAGGAAATTGATATCCCCTTGGGGTCTCTCACTTGCAGGGGACCTGGGCTGGAGTATGAGACCCAGACAGAGCTCCTGAGTCTGGGTGACAGTGATAACATCAGCAGTCAGTCACCTGTGGTTCCCTGGAGATTCTGTTTGTAAACATTTTATGGACTAACGAGCTTCAGTCTTTTGAGATTGGCCCTATGATCAGGAAAGGTAACAGAGAGGTACTCTCCAGTGGACTCTAGGTAGCCACATTTATACATTTCACTGGAGTCAAGTTTTTGCTCTATCCACAGTCTAGGCCAGAAAGGAGACGGTGAAGGCCTGTAGAAAGTTTGGAATGAGTGTATAGTCAAAAGGCCAGGGATGGCCATGAAGAGGCCTGACTTGGGATTTGCAGGGCATTAACGTCATTCAGGAGAACTTTTTTTTCATTATTAATTTTTTAATAAGGTTACTTTATTTTATTTTATTTTAATTTTATTTATATGTATTTAGAGAAAGGGGAAAGGAGAAGGAGAGGGAGAGAAACATCAATGTGCAGTTGCCTCTCACGTGCCCTCAACTGGGGATCTGGCATGCAACCTATTCATGTGCCCTGATTGGGAATTGAACCAGCGACACTTGGTTTATAGGCCGATGCTCAATCCACTGAGCCACAGCCACCAGAGCCAGGAGATCTCTTTTAAAACATAGGTGCGTGAAGTACACGGTGTCTAACCACTATGCTGCATATGTAAAACAAATACAAAGTAGTATTGAATATAAACTGTAATTGAAACATAAAATTTAAATTAGAAAAATAAAATATAAAATGCAACTTTGAAAAAATAAATGAATAAAATGCAGGTGCACGTTGGATTAGGACGGCCAAAAGGAAGTAACATTGGTGATTCTGGAAAGTGAGGCCCCAGAGATTATGGCGACCCAAGTTTCTCTCAACAGCCCATTTCCCAAGTTCCCAGAAAGCATCCAGTGCCCTGTCTTTAGCACAGGTACAACATGTTTCTGAACCATATTCCAAACACTGGGTAGTGGATTTGGACAAAATAAATATCAGCTAGTGGAAGACAACTGAGGTAGCGAAACTCTTTAATATTAAAAGCTGCTCCCCTGAGTGTGTAATTCCACATGTGAGTGTTAGTTTTTTATTTAAAATTTCTGTTGTAATCCCCAGTTCTGAGTATGCTCATTACTCTAGTCTTAGTAGATATCTGGCCAGGAATTTGAATGCACGGAGAAAATAAAAAGAAATTTCCAGGGGAATATAGATACAAAGGCTATTGGTTTATAGAGTCGTACCTAAAGGTAGTGTTTAATATTAACATTAAAACCTTGTATCATTTTATCTTAAGTGACTGAGAGAGGAAGGCAGAAAGCAACAAGTCTTAATAATGACTCTTAAAAATAATTCCAAAAGGTCTTGGATGAAATAATCAAGCAGCTCTCTAAATTTATTCTTATAGCTGCTGAATATGATTTATTATAAATTCTTTAGCATCTTATTAGAATGTTGATTAGCTAATGCATACACACACAATTATATGATTAGTATTCTTGAAGGCCACTTAAAACATCTATATCCTCCTCTCTAACCTCTTGCTCCATTCTCAAGGCTGGTGACAAATAGCAATTGCTGTTGGCACAAAGCTAAAGGGAAATTGTAAAAATTATTACATGACCTTGGGATCAATCAATAATCTGAAAGACATGCTGGAAAAGAAATCATTACCTTTTAAGAGCTTTAACAATAAGCTCTGACTCAGGTCTCTGTCTGTCCTGATTTTCTGATTTGAACCTGAGACTAGGGCAGCAATTTTCAAGCTTTTTCATCTCATGGCACACATAAACTAATTACTAAAATTCTGCAACAATCCAAAAATATATTCTTTGCTGGTCTGACAAAAAATAGATATAATTTGGATTCAGTCACACAAGACATCTATTGTTGTGTTGGCTGTTGTAATTTTTTAATTTGACAATCTAAGGAAAAAGAGGTCAGTGCCCCTGACTACATTGTCAGGCATTGCATGTTTTAAAAATTCTCTGTGGCGCACTGGTTGAAAACTCCTGTCTAGGGTAAGTAGCCACCACTTTCTAATTTGTAAAGAAACTTTCTTGGTACCATCCTAAGGAGTTGCTAGACTGCTACTAAAACAAAAATAAAGTTGAAGAAGTTTCTGGAGGATTTCTATGTAATTATTGCAAACATCATTCTGAAGCATATTGTGTTTGCTGCTTAAAATATGTGAAGCAAAACAGGCATTTTCTTTAAAATAACAGCATTCTTTCTGACTTTGGAAAGTGGAAAGTCATCTCTATACTCAGAAGATGATGTAATATTTTATAAGTGGTAAACATCTTTAGGTCATTTTTAAAAACATGTTTTGAGACTAATAGCTGAAGAAAAAAAGTTACTATTAAATAAGGATTTAAAATGAAAAGAGGTTTTTATAAATACAATATTTAACATATATTTTATTATAGAGTCCAGAACTGCTCTGACACATCATAAGGGCTCAGTAAATATATATATACTCCTTCTTCAAGGATATATTTATTGATTTTTAGAGCAAGAGGAAGGAGGAGAGAGAGAGAGAGAGAAGAAAACATCAGTTGGTTGCCTCTCTTATGCACCCCAACCAGGGATCAAACCGGCAACCTAGGTAGGTAAGTGCTCTGACCAGGGACCAAACCCACAACCTTTTGGTGTATGGGATGACACTCCAACCAACTAAGCCTCCTGGCCAGGGTGGTTCAGTAAATATTTGTATGACCGAATGGATTTTACTGATGGGGAAAGTGCTATGCATGGTAAGTGAATAGTATTCTTCTTAGACTAAACACTTACCTTTCATCCCTATCACATGGTACGGTGGAACACTCCAGAAAACTCTTATCTATTGAACTATTATAATTTCTTTACTTACTCCTAAAACATTGCAGTAATATAAAGTTATATATTAAGCAAGCCTCTACTTACAGTCTCAAAGATGGCACAGTATTCCTTAAAACAAAGAGCTTTATTTGAGATTTTTACAAGTAGAAGTGAGTAGAAAGTCCAAATACGGGTTAAACTAAAATGCAAGTTTTCAAATCCAGGATGTCTACTAAGGAAAGCTGTTAAGTGTCTGACAATGAATCAGTAAGGCATCTCCTATTTTTATTGCTTTTTAAGTAGTAACATAAAATCTTGAGGCAAGTATAGGACTGAAGATCATATTGATCCCAATGCCAAACTAAACATTTAAGTTAAAACTTTATATGACATCCTGATACCTAATTTATTTCAATGGATTTTTCTGATTATTAATATGTAACAATGGGATTTAACACATTTAATACTTTTCTATCTGTTAGTAACATTCTTTATGTTTTAGTATTGGATAGATAATGTTTTGTTTTTTTGCCATAATGATCAAGAGGAATATAGTATAACAAGAATAATTCAGATATAAACAAGAGTTTTCAAATTAGGAAAGTATTTCTTCATTCTCCTCTCACTATTATTTGCTTTTGGCCACTTCTTTGTACCTCTATCCCAGGAAAAGAAAAAATAGGGAACAGATGTAAAATTACAATAAAAAATAATTACAACTAATTGTTATGAAAGTTATGAAAGATTAAATGGGAATATTGAAACCAGTCCTAAAGCAAGAACTCTTGAGGACTCTGAATTTTTTCTTAAGATGGTACACTACATGAATCCTCTCACAATTAGCTTCTTATATTATATTAGTCTTATCAGTGCCTCTCTCTCCCTCTCTGTGTAGTCCTCTAAGGGGAGGACTTGGTCCAAGTTTGCAGTTAGTGGAGGCAGTGAAGGAGGGCTTCGCAAAACAACAATTTACACAACATTTGGATTTTCTTGTTCAGTTTCAGTTTTGTATTGTTTGTTTTAAACAAAAATATACTTATTTGCATTGAAAATGTATGTGAATGTGAACTTAATGTAATACCCAGGGAATTGTTCATTTGGCTTAAAAAATTCTCGTGTGTAACATTTTCTCATTTTAGTTACTATTGTTCCCTGGTTGCAATTAAGAAGCAACTGTTTTGTGGTTCACCTTTGTGGTAGAGTGTGGAATACATGAGACTTACTACAAGGGTATTATCCTAAAAGTTGATTATAGCTAATGAGCCTAGACTTCTAGGGCCTATAAGCCCATAAAATTTAATAAAGTGCTGGGGTGTAAGGCAAGTGAAGTTGAAAACTCTCAGAGTTGTACTGACTAAAGTAGTTTTCTGATTTGTACATGAAGTTGATCATTTGCCATTATTTTCAAATCATTGGTTATACAGCTAGATGCACATAAATTGGTTTGTTTCAGATCTATCTCAAAAGTGGCTTTCATAGAGTATAAAGCACATTGAGATATTGAGATCCTAGTTTGCATATATATATTTATGGTGTATTTATGAGTCTTTGTATTTAAGCCTGAGGATTGCAATGACTTCTGGGCCAGTTAGCATCGTTGGTTAAAATTAAATGATAATGCTAATGAGTTCAATATTATGGATAGGAATTTTACAAGGTAGAGTCACATTGTTATATATATAATTTTCTATATTTTACAACTGTATTCTTTGGCCTGCCTATTTCAAAGATGTCTCACTAAGCACAAAGAATGATATAAAGTGTCAATAATTTCAGCCATGTAAACATCAGTAATCAAAGTGTTACCTAGCACATAGTGTTACATAAAAATCAGCTATAATTATTATTACTACTACACAATAGATTAAAGATAACCAGAAGGTCAATTCCTACTAATAACAAATAATACCACACACAATTATAATACATGGCTACAATTTTACAAGGTATGATAGATGTTGGCAAGTAAATACACATGTTTATTTCCACTAAAAATTGACCTCTTTTTTTGAAAACTTTGGGATATCATCTTATTGTATAGTATTATCTTAAAGTGACATATTCTATGAATAGTTTTCCTAAGGAGGTATTTCTAATAACAGAGAGGAAAATAGACTGTTTCCTATTTTCAGATTTCCTAGTAGGTGTGCCCAATATCTGTCAAGGGATGATGGTACTCTCAATGCAAATCACAGAGTTTTCAATATGACCTTCTGCCACAGAAGTTATTATAATTGCAATTATATCTAGAATTTTAAATGTTAAAATCTCATGAGAACTGAGCTTTAATTAGTTTAGATTCTATTAGGCAATTAATCAGAGTACATGTCTATTCAGAAGAAGTAAACACAATACCAGTGCATAAAGATCGTCTGGTGGGACAGATAACATAGCTCACAGCACCCTTTCACTACAGTGAATTTAGAACAATGAGAAAAGAAGCTTTCAGGTCAATAAATATATGCAAATCAAAAGTGTAAAAGGCTTTCTGGACAAGCACTGTGAAATGTTGCTTGCAACATTGTCATAAGAACCGTGGCATTCATAGTCAACCTTGGGTAACATCAGATTTTATTTCCCTGTAAAATTTTCATAAAGCATTATATAGTGCTGTTTTGATTACCTCCTTCTCACCATTTCTGTCTATTTATTCAGTAACATTAATTTCCAAAGAACTACTTTGCTAATTTTACTAAAATTAAGAAATGGCAAGCAAAAACTTTAAAATTTTTCTTATGCAAGTCCATATTCTATTTCTTGTTTCTCTAAAAAATTATGTTGGCTGAATCTTAGAATGGCAAGTCCACCATTAAAATAATACCTAAGTGGGAGAAAACGTGCTTAATAGGTTAGCTTTCAAAAGAAGAAATTTCTGAGAGTCCCATACTAAGAAAGTAAAAATATATTATGCTAAGACTTAAGTGAATACTCTAATAAAAGGGAATATACTCTATTTTCAGAAAATTTCTCCTTAAATAGTATTAAAATTATATCATATAAAATTGGTAGTAAAAGTATGCAAATATTAACAATGTGAAAGTCAAATAATATTAATTAAACATATTTAATAGACACTATGTGTTATTTTGATAGGTAGCCCTGTATTTACCTCATTATTAAATGTCTCCTTGACAGTTGATGGAATCCATAAAAGGCTAATAAATCTCAGCACAAAATGTTAAGGTAAAATGCAAGCTATTATTTGGACAACTATGTGGTCTCTAAGTAAATTGACCGGAAAAATGGAATGGCCCATTAACAGTAATGGAAATGATAGCAAGGTGTCTGAAATGATGAGATTTATCAACAACTTGTCAGTACCCAAATTTAAGGTAATTACTTAAAAAATGTGGTTGGATCCCATGGTGCTTTAAATTGCATGATTCAGACATTTTGTTAACTAGGGCACTCTGACCTTTTGTCTCTGAACATGTAAATCTGAGAAGTGAAGTCTCTTCTAGATGATGTCTAATGTAGCATATTTTGTATTTTATGGGTTATGGCAATACTTGTGAAAGCGATTTGTCAGTATACAATACTGTAAAGTATTACTTAATTGAACCCCAAATAACCTGATTCAATTAATTATACACTATAACAAGAACATAAAAGCAAAATTCAAAGATAAACTTTTCTCTACTCTGGGCCGTGCTTGGTAAGTGTCCTAATTGAGCTCTTGACCAACAATCCTATTTCTGAAACTTAGTTTCTTCTGTTGAACATATAAGGACTTCTTTAACTATATGTTCTCAAATGCATGGCTGATTTACCTTAATACCTGTGTGGACTCCAGGAAGAAATACTTATTTGATGTGGACCCTGAGAAGAAATTTATCTGCTGAGAAGAACTCTCCATGGTCAACAGAGGGCCCAAATTTTATAAACAGTAAGAGCCTAGTAGCCAGTTGTTGATGGCGGTTCCTCACTACCCTGTGTACCAGGAAGAACCTCAGACTGAACTCTTGGCTTCCCATACTGTCTGAATCAAACTGTAGAGAAACTCTGGTTTTGTCTTTTTAGCAATAACTGAGGCCTCCGCCATACAATCAAGCTGTATGATTTGGATACCTCATTTACATAAAGCAGACCTAATTGAGAAGTTGGGTGGGAAGTTTCACTATAAAAGGTAGCCTCCCCTTTGTCTCAGTGGACAACTGAGATTGCTACCTGAATTTGTGTCTCCCAGTCTGTAACTCCTTTCACTCAAATAAATGCTTATTATTCTTTATTACAGTCTAAAGTTAATTGTGGTTTACACTTACTGGGAATCAATGGGTCTCATTTACTTAATGGCAGGTTGAATGAAACGCATTGCCACTGGATAAGGAAGTAAATCAGCATCTACCACTAAATGATAATTCCATCATGGGTATTCATTGCTTCAGTATAAGTGAAGCAGGAATACTGTACTGCAAATGAGTTCTGAATACAAAGAGAGCAGCCAGAGTAATATTGCAAAATGAAAGTCAGGTCATGTTGGTCCTTTTCACAAAACCCTCCATTTCTAAGTGCAAAGTGGTATCCTCAATTAGATCAGACTCAAGGGAACAGAAAAGGGACTGTAGTGGAAAAACTGATAAATCTAAATGAACTCCGCTGAGTGTTCATAATTAAGGCTCTATATGAGAAGCCTGAAGCCAACATCATACTTAATGGACAAAAACTGAAAGCATTCCCCTGAAATCAGGACCTAGACAAGGCTGTCCACTCTCTCCACTTCTATTCAACATAGTGTTGTAAGTCCTAGCCACAGCAATCAGACAAGAAAAAAAATAAATAAAAGGTATTCAAATTGGGAAAGACGAAGTAAAACTATCACTATATGCAGATGACATGATAGTATACCTAGAAAACCCTATAAACTCCACTAAAAGACTACTCGATATAATAAGTGAATTTGGCAAAACAGCAGGGTACAAAATAAATATACAGAAATCTAAGGCATTTCTGTACACCAACAATAAAATATCAGAGACAGAGACAAAAAAGAAAATACTGTTTACTATAGCAACAAGTAAAATAGAGTACCTAGGAATAAACTTAACCAAAGAGATAAAAGACCTGTACACTGAAAATTACATAACATTGAAGAAAGAAATTAAGGAAGATACAAATAAATGGAAGCAAATACCATGTTCTTGGATGGGAAGAATCAACATCATCAAAATGGCCCTACTACCCAAAGCAATTTACAGATTCAATGCAATCCCTATTAAAATACCAATGACATATTTCACTGACCTAGAACAAATGCTCAAAAAATTCATGTGGAACCAAAAAAGACCCCAAATAGCAAAAGCAGTCTTGAAGCAGAAGAACACAGCAGGAGGAATCATGATACCAGACAACAAACAATACTACAAAGCCACTGTGATCAAAACAGTCTGGTACTGGCATAAGAACAGACATATAGATCAGTGGAACAGAATAGAAAGCCCAGAAATAAACCCAGGCCTCTATGGTCAACTAATATTTGATAAAGGAGGAAGAAACATAAAACGGAGTGAGAAGGGCCTCTTTAACAAATGGTGCTGGGAGAACTGGACAGGGACGTGCAAAAAAATGAAACTAGACCACCAACTTACACCATACATGAGAATAAACTCAAGATGATCAAAGACTTAAGTGTAAGCCGTGACACCTAAAAGTCTTAGAGGAAAACATAGGCAGGAAAATTTCAGATAACCCACGTAACAATATCTTCACGGATACATCTCCTAAGGCAAGAAAAATAAAGGAAAGAATAAACAAATGGGACTACATCAAACTAAAGAGTTTCTGCTCAGCAAAAGGAAACATCAGCCAGATGAAAAGGAAACCAACCATATGGGAAAACATATTGGCCAATGATATCACAGACAGGGGACTGATCTCCAAAATATATAAAGAGCTTATATGACTCAACATGAAGAAAACAAACAACCCAACTAAAAAATGGGCAAAGGACCTGAACAAACACTTCTCCAAAGAGGACATACAGAAGGTCCATAGACACATGAAAAAATGCTCAACATCATTGGCCATCAGAGAGATACAAATAAAAACCACAATGAGATACCACTTTACACCAGTCAGAATGGCCATCATCAACAAATCAACAAACAACAAATGCTGGCGAGGATGTGGAGAAACGGGAACCCTACTGCACTGTTGGTGGGAATGCAGACTAGTGCAGCCACTATGGAAAACAGCATGGAATTGCCTCAAAAGCTAAAAACGGAACTGCCTTTTAAACCAGCAATTCCACTGCTAGGATTATATCCGAAAAATCCTAAAACCCTAATTCAAAAGAACTTATGCACCCCTATGTTCATAGCAGCCCTGTTTACAATAGCTAAGTACTGGAAACAGCCTAAATGCCCATCTGTATATGAGGGGATCAAAACACTGTGGTACATTTACACAATGGAATACTATGTAGCAGAAAGAAAGAAGGAACTCCTGCCATTTGCAACAACATGGATGGAACTAGAGAGAATTATGCTTAGTGAAATAAGCCAGGCAAAGAAAGAAAAATACCATATGATATCACCTAATACCTAACACAAACAAACGAACTAAATAGGACAAAGAGCAGAATAGTTGTCAATAGGAGGGAGGGGGGAGGGAGAGAAGGGGGATAAGTACGGGAAGGGTCTAGTCAAGGAACGTGTATAAATGACTCATGGACATGGACAACGGGGAGGGATATGATTGCGGGAGAAGGGGTGGGCTGGGTGGGGGGGAGCAATGGGGGAAAAATGGGACAACTGTAATTGAAAAACCAAAAATTAAAAGAAAAAAAAATCTAAATGAACTCCATAGTTTAAGTTAGCAGTCTTGTATCAGTGTCAATTTCTTAGTTTTGAAAAATGCACTAGGGTCACATAAGATATGAACATTAGAGTAAGTTAGGTATACAGAATCTCTATACTACCTTGGCAATTTTTCTAGATATTAAGAATTATTTGAAAATAATTATTGCATTTAAGCAAAGCAAAAAAAAACTTCCCAATGAAAGTCAAAGACCTCACAATATAAAAACAGCGATTGAATTCTAGATGTTGAACAGAGTGATCAGTAAAAGTAAGTTACTTTTGGACCCTCATACTAATTAATTAATGTGACAGTTTTTTTCAAAGAATAAATTGATTAATTTATTTTGCTAATATATTAAAGAAAAACATATTCATGTAGATGTAAGTTTTCAATTTATTTGGATAAATACCTGGGAACACAATTGCTAGACTGTATGCTAAGCTTATATTTGCCTTTGTAAGAAACTGACAGACTGTCTTCCGGAGTGGCTATACCACCCTTCTCCCCTACCAGCAGTGAATGAGAGCTCCTGTTGCTCTACATTCTCAATGCTTTTTGTTGCTGTTAGAGTTTTAGATTTTAGCCATTCTGGGAAATATGTGGTGGTATCTCATTGTTTTAATTTTCAATTTTCTAATGAGATGTGATGTTTAAGCATACTTTCATGCCATCTGTATATCTTTGGTTAGGTGTCTTTCAGATCTTTTGTCTATTAATTGGATTGTTTTCTTGTTGATATTTAAAAGTTTTTGGTATCTATGGATATAAGTCCTTTATTTTATAAGTACTTTGCAAATGTTTTTTCCAGTCTGATTTGTCCTTTTATCTTTTAATTGTGTTTTTCACAATGTAAGTTTTTAAATATAATGAAGTCCACCTTAATCAAGTTTTCTTTCATGGATCATCTTTTGGTGTTATATCTAAAACTTAATGCTAAATCCAAGGGCTGTAGATTTCTTTCAATGTTATTTTCTAGAAGATTTTTAGTTTTGTGTTTTACATTTAGGTCTACATTTTGAGTTAATTTTTGTGAAAGGTATAAAGTCTGTGTCTGGATTTATTTATTTTTTCCTCATTCCACATTCTCCCCTCTTTTTTTCTTTTTTTATATGTCTATACAAAATCCTGCACACAGTGTTTACAGTGGTTTTATTCACAATTACCAAAAACTGGAACAACCAATTTCTTTAGTATATGAATAGATAAACCGCGGTACATTCATAATGTTATTTGGCAATAAAAATAAATGAGCTACCGAGCCACTAAAAGACATAAAGCTATCTTAAATGCCTATTGCTAAATGTTACGCTTCTGTATGATTCCAGTTATATGACAGCCTGGAAAAGGCAAAACAATAGAGACAGTGAAAAAAGATCAGTGGTTGCCAGGGAAGTGGGGAATAGAAAGGGATGTATAAGTGGAGAACAGTGGGTTTGTAGGGCGGTGAATCTACTCTGGATGATACTATGATACTGTAATGGTGGATACATTCATCAAAACCCACAGAACTGTACAACACAAAGAGTGAACTGAACCTTAATGTAAACTGAAGACTTTAGTCAATAATAATGTGTCAATATTGGTTCATCATTTATAAGAAATATATCACATTAATGCAAGATGTTAATAATAGGGAAAGCTGGGTGGGGGGAGATATGGGAACTCTGTACTTCCTGCTCAATTTTTCTGTAAACCCAAAACTTCTCTAAAATATACCTGTTTTTTAAAAAAAGAAACATTTTCAACCTTTTTTCTAAACTTTCACTTGCTATTGTCATACTTACAAGTGTTTCCTCTGTTCGCTCACGTCTACCATTACTCATTGCTTTTGTTTGTCCTCATGTGACTTGACAACCAAAGGTTTATTTAGATTTCTAGTTCAGGCAAGAATTTCAATTTAGACTAAACAATGAGATGCCAGAAAGATAAAAGAGTTCTAAGCATATAATTACACCCTACACACACACATACACATGCAGACTATGTAGACATAAGTACACTGACATCCCTAACTTCTGTATTTGCAAAGCTCCTGTTTTTAATACAAAAACCTCTAATTGTAATGTATTTTGACATCAGGAGGACAGTTATTGTTTAAATAAGATAAGTGTTCACAAAGATACATGCTTATGAATTTTATCCAGATCTAATATTAGCAAACATTATGAGTGTGTCATAATGGTGTCAGAGGAGGGTTCTTCTCCTTCACCTATAAAAAAGATCAACAAGTGAAGGTTCAAATGCAAATGTTCTAGTATTTCATATCACTGTACTCTAGACTAAATATATGTGTGTATATATATATATGATACATATTCATATCATATATATGATACATTTCATATATATATGATACATTTCATATATATATATATATATATATATATATATATATACACCCTGTCCCCCAACTCTAATTTATCTTTTTCTATTTAGCTCTGTTTTTTAAAGCAATTCCTTAACAATCTATCACAGAGGTATCATTTCTGCATGTTCTCTACTCCTCAGGATGTGACTCATCCTGGCCAGGAAACTTGGAACACATTTAGAATTGCCAGGTGTTTTCTTAGATTGTTCTACCCCATCTTGGATTTCTTGTCCTTTCCAACAATATTTTTCTACACTTTTTGGTGCCAATATTATTCATGATAGAAAAGAAAAATTAGGGTTCTAACTAAAAAGACATTTTAAAAGTGAAAAATATCTGAGTTTAGAGAGAAATTATTTGTGAAGGTTCAGGAAAGTACAGAGCTGGGGACAATTTCCAGGACTGTAGGTGGCGTATTAGAGTTCTCCAGAGAAACAGAACCAATAGGATACACACACACACACACACACACACACACACACACACACAGAGACATGTATGGTCTGTCCAGAAAATATCCAGCCATGCCATGCACTATGAAAAAGAAACATTTCTTGAAGAAGATACAAAACACAAGAAACATTATACATAGAACAATGATGCCTAGTCCCCTTCAAAGTAGGTACTTTAGGACCTCAAATAGTTTTCCCAATCACCATCACTGCTCTGTCATATTTTCCTAAATCTTATTGATGGTCTGAAATCCCATTCTTTTCAAAGGTGATTTTAGTTTTGGGAAAAGCCAGAAGTTGTAGGGCACCAAATCTGGCTATAGGGGGGCTCAGTCACTTGGGCAATTTGATGTTTCACAAAAAAACTCCGCACAAGACATGATGCATGAGCAGGTGTGTTGTGATGAAGCTACCAATCACCAGCTTCCCATAGCTGTGGCCTTTTGAGTCATCCAAATAGTTTCTGTGGAGGAATGTTCAGGCTTAACACAAAATTTGATGCAGATTCATTGTTCTACTTGCTCAGTCATTTTGAATGTGATGGCCACACAGTACACATGCTCACTCAATGGTGTCTGCCAGCTTCACTGAGTAGTACAGTGAAGTCATCATTGCTCATGTATGTGCATTCCAGTCCCCTCTCTTTGGCTGCAAGGTTACATCAATGTCATGCAAAGCATTCTTGTTATATTAGCAATGGCTGGACTTTTTCCAGACAGAATTTCATGTATATCTAGAGAGATGATATAGATAGATAGATAGATAGATAGATAGATAGATAGATAGATAGATAGATAGATAGATAATATAAGAAATTGTCTTACATGATTATGGAGGCAAAGAAGTGACAAGACCTGCAGTGATTAAGCTGGAGACCCAGGAGAGCTGATGGTACCAGCTGATGGTTCTAGTCTGATTCTGAAGGCCTGAGAACCAGGAGAACTGACAGTGTAATGTTAGTCAAAATTCAAAAGCAGAATGACCCAGCTCAAAAATAGGCAGAGAGAGCAAATTTTCCTTTGCTTGGCATTTTTGTTCTATTCAGGCCTTCAACAGACTGGATGAGCCCCACTCACATTGGGAGGAGAGTCTTCTTTACTCAGTCTATCAATTCAGATGTTAATCTTATCTAAAAACACCCTCACAGACACACAGGAATAATGTTTCACCAACTATCTGGACACCTCAAAGCCCAGTCAAGTTCACATGTTAAATTAACTACTCCATGTGGTCAAGTGATGTTTCCACTTGCAGGAGAAGAAAGATTTGACTTCTAGACATGCATAATATGAAGTTACAAGGAATATCTATTTTGGAAATATTGTTTGGAGCCCAGGAAATATTTTTGAGACTCTTGATTTACTTTCAGTGAAAGTATAAGTCCTAAAATGGGTGAAATTTTTTAGGAAGAACACATAGGCCCATTAACTCTATCATTTATTGAACATCTATTTTGATGTATAAACAGAAAGCACTGGGAATACCAAGTTAACAGAATAGAACAACCCCTACCATAATATAACTGAAATTTGAGAGAGGGAGAAAGAGATCAAACAAATAAGCTGAAAAATTAATCCATCGAAAGTATAGTAAGTGGAACAAAGAAAAATATTAGCAATAAGCTTTAAGGAGATACAAGAAAAGGGAATATGACTTAATCAGGAGTCCTTGGGAGAGTGACATTTATACTAAGACCTGAAGATTGTGTAGACTAAGCAAAAGAAGTGTGGTAAAATGCAGCTTTGTGTCTGGAACTTTGCCATGAAGAGGAAATGTGTCAAAAAACAAGACTATAGAGATAGCTGAGGTCAGATCATGCAAAGCCTTCTAGGCAGTAAGAAGTATTTAATAGATTAAATTGCTGGTAACAATTCTTCACTCACCTATAGTAGCATTATGTAGTTATATCTGGTCATGTCTTCATGATAAATATGTTTAGTTCTTTATTTCTTGATTTGGGGTTTGACAATGTGATTTGTTCTGGGAAGTGAGATGTCAACAGATTTAATGTATGCAGAAGTTTGAAATGTGCATACATTGTTGCATTTTATCTCTTGTACGTTTGCTACCACCATGAAAAGAATATGCCCAGCCAGGCTATTTATTAGTCAATAGAGGATGAAAGACTTATGGAGTAGACCTGGAGCCAACCTGTTATTGGAAGTAAGCCCAGTGAACTTTGTCTAGAAAACATGAACATTAGCCAGCTGGAAGATATGCTAGTAGAATAAGTCATTGTTGTTCTATACTACTGAGCTTTGGGATGATTTGTTACACAGCAAATACTGACAAATGCAGAGGCCTTGAGGAAAAATAATGTTTAAGGGATCAGTTAAGGTAAAGGAACCAGAGGGATAAAAAAGACTAAGAAGAATAACTCAGAGGTAGAAGGGAAATAATGAAAGAATAGTGTTGAAGAAGCCAGGGTTGAGGGAGACTTCAAACAGAAATGGTCCAATTCCATAAAGGATATTACCCAAAATTCAAAGTAAAAATAAACCATTGGCTCTGGAAATTAAGAGTACATTTTTGTTGACTTTCACCATAACAGCTTCAGTTAGTTTGGGAAAAGCAGAAACCATATTTCAGTGAACTGAAAAATAAGTGAAAAGAAATAAAGTAGAGGCAGGACCTGTAGACCAATCTTGAAAGTCACAATGAAATACAGGAAGGTGGAGTCAAAGACTCACATGAAGACCACCAAAGTAAAACCAGAGTTGAATTTGTTTCCCTGCCAAGCAGAGGCAAACAGTCACTCAGGAAGAGTTGAGTGGGTCTTCACACATTGCCAGAGGAGGAACTTATGTGAGGCCAAAGAGAGTATTTATTCCACAGGAGAAAGGAAACTATGCATTAAATCTAATTTGTTAAAGACAGGATTATAAATTTTCTCTTGGAATCAATCATTAGTCTACTTTATGTCCTAAAATTATGACAAGGTTTTTCAGAGTCCCAGAAATGCTCTGTTAGGCTTAGGTCTGTGTATTTGGTATTTCCATGTGCACTTGCACATGCCTGGGACTGGACATTTTTCTTTTGCCTTAGATGTAGACTTCAAGAGAAGGTACAATCAAGGGTACTTCTTTTAGTATGAACATGTGTTGAACAGGCAGAAGTTTAGACAACACTGGGGGACTCTCACAGCAAAAGGAGAGAAGAGGAAGTACTTATTTGACTCTTATAGTTTTAGAAAACCCACTAATTCTGAGAACATTCTAAGATACTTACTAAAAATATCCTTTGAGAAATGATTGCTGACAAAAATTGTAAGAAGTGGCAAAGATTTCTAGGTGCTGTCCCAACATTCATTACTATTTTCTTTCTGTGTAAGAAACCTCCATTTTACTCGGGTGACAATGTGCCCAACTAGCATAATGCATTTATCAGTTTCCCTTGGTATTAAAGTGGACATTTAACTGAGCTCTGACCAGTAAGCTGTAAGCAAAAGCTATTAGGTGGAGAAGACAAACAGCTTGTGTGTGCCACTTTGCCCCCTCCCTTTTCCCACACCCTGATTCCTGGAATGCAGATCTGGTGGTTGGGGCTACAAACACAGTATTGGAGTACAGAGGTGACCGTGAGAGTGGACATCATAAACTAAGAATGGAAAAGCAGGAACAGAGATGGAAGGTGGGTCTCTCACAACCATAGAGACAGCATATTCACCCCTAATTGATTTTATGTTGGGTAAAATGCAATAGAGCTTTGTATGTTTAAACCATTGTTATGTCTGGCTATTTGCTTCATGGAGCTGAACATGATTTCATCTGGACATATGAAGTTAGCTGGAGGTTCAATGAGCAGCAGGGCCTTTCAATTTTTGACAAGAGGAGAAAACTTAAAAAGACCCTTCTATGGAGAGAAGCCAGGTGAAGAAGTCTGGGCCAAGAATTTTCCAAGCACTGGATTAAGGAATTAACCTCTATGCTTCTCAGTTTTCTCATTTACAGAACAAGGAGGCTGAATTTGATCACTAAGGTTTTTTCGCAGGTTGAAAATTCTGCAGTTTTATAAGAAGGTAAGACACCAGGGATGCCTTTTAAGCCCTGCTGAAAGGGTATCAGTCTGAGAGAACTGAGCGTTTCCTCCCAGTAGGGAGAGGTGACTCTGAGTTGAATTCAATTGAAACCCTGTCTGAGGCAGCAGGGCTGCTAGGCGATCTCCCTTGGCGCGGAGTAGCTACTACTTGTGGATCGGGTCATGGTTGCCATAACTGAGGACCATTAGGTTGGAACAAATGGAAGTTCATTTAAGCAGACTTAAGCATTCCTTACCCAAGTAATATGGAATTATTTTACAGAACCACAGGGAATACTAGAATGGGACTCCCAACGGGAAACTGGGCGTTGCAAAGTGGAGAAGCCCCTCTCTTCATGCGTCTGGTCAAAGTGATCTCTAGCCTTTGCTCTCCTCCCCTGCTTCTCACCGCTGTCCACTTTTCTCTGCTGCAGTGCTTACGTGGTAGAAAAATGAAAATGGCTTCCCCAGCTCTACATAATCTCCTTTTCAAAATAGTATGCCAGACTGCTTTAGACTCCATGTCATTCAGACTCTTAATTGAATCTGATTGGCTCAGTTTTAATTAGCAATGGCTCTGGGTGGGTGTTAAGGTCACAGCATACAGAGCAGGCAGGGCTTAGGGGCTGGTTCTCTAGAAAGGAGCATTACTGGGAAGGGATGATTTACATATTCAGAGAAACAGCAAGCAGGTCTTCCAACATTGCATTAAAAGGTAAGAGCTCCATTCATAGGACTCTGCTGAAATGAGACAGGGCGAGCATCCATGCATCATAATAAGATATTAAGTTATGCTTCCTAACTTACCTGGAGTGGTAAAAATAGATCACTGTTTTCGATATAGAGATCTGATTAAGACCATTGGGGAGAAGTAGGAGGGGCCATGGGAGGGGTTTGCCAAGGCAATGGAGGGCAGTCTAGGACAGGATTGGCTGAGAAGCTGAATGCCTCCAGAGCAATAGAAATAAAAAGAGAGCTGGCTCTCAGGCTCACTAGCTTTTCTGGCCCCTGAGCTGGCTTTCTTCTCTCAGTCTAGCTCTGGCTCTGGCTCCGGCTCTCAGGCTCTTCTTCCTAGAGAATGCCCGGATGATGGCGCTGCAGCTTCCTGCGTTTCACAAAGGAAGGTATTTTGGATGGAAAGAAATCCCAGGCTTAAGCTAGGATCCAGCTGACCTGCTGAAGGGTGGCAGGTTTATTCTTTGGGTGTGCTTGAGGGAACAGGCTCTGAGACAGAAGCCTGCCATTCTTCCTGAATTGTGTAGCTTTTCTGTATTATGTTGTTTTAGTTTGTAAACTAACTCTACAGAAACCAACAGGGGAAAAAACAGGAGAACACAGGTGTTAGAGTTTAGCCTTAATTGATAGGCTTAAGTGGCTGTCTTTGAATAAAGACTCCTTTCCTTTATCACCAAACCTTTGCCTCAGGAAGTTTGCCTACAGAGTGGCGGTGGGCAGCAGGATACCCCAACTTGCTGTTTGGTAACATTTTGAGTTTGTAACACTTGCTACGGATGTGCAATAAGGTGTGTGTATGGATGTACTTTGAAAGATTACAGTAAATTAAAATAAAATTGTTAATTTTTTTTCTGAGACTCTAGCAGCATCCTTTCAGATAACTAAACTCTCAAAAAGGATTGAAAACTGTCAAGTTAACCAGAATAATATATCTGTTTTTCTAACTCCTGATACAATCTTTTCTACTTTATGCAGACTTTGTCTGTGTTGTTCAGAACTTTCTATCACTACCTTAACTAGTTCCAAACTCCATTTTTAGTAGATCACCTCGATAATTAACCAAATCTGTCTATGTTTTAATTGGCTAGAATTCATCGTTTTAGAGTGTATTTACAATTATTTTTATCTGAAAGCCATTTCAAGTAATGGGTAGTCTTGATTATTTTTCTTTACTGTAATAATACAGGTAAACTTGTTACCTAATTTTTCAAAACAATATTTTTCTTTAATCTTGTAAGCACAAAAATATGAAATATAATACAGAGAGAATACACTAACATAAAAGTAAGATGATCTGGACTTAAAACTTACTAGTTATGATATCTTGAGCAGGTTATTAAATCCTTCTGAACTTTGACTTTCCTTATGCAAAGTAACCAAAATTACCAGTATTGAAATCTACTATTCCATGTGATTGTTATATTTATCAAATTAAGTAATGGTTATGCAAATAATTTATAAAGGGCAAAGATGCACAGCACCATATAATAGTATCAACAGGGAGTTTATCTACCTTCCCATATTTTGCAAAATGGTGAATAGCCATTACCAGAAGTAAAAATAGATAAAGCATAAATAAATTGGGTCACCTGGCTCAAATTGGTGAACATCGCAAGTGTAAACAGTCCTCTATGTTATGTATGGATAAAACATCATGATTAAGGACAAGTTGATGTACTACATCAAGGAAGCATGTCTATACAATATAACATGAGGGCTTTTAGGGGAGATTCTATTTAAATGTGATGCTTGCTAATCTATCATCATTTATTTTTTAATCATGTAAACTGCCAGACTGATTTGACAAGAATCTCATGAATTACTTTAAATGTATTTTTGATGTGTAATCAATATATCCAGCAAACTTCAAGGATGCATTTCCACGTGTATATCCTTACTAGATATATCAGAATGTGATTCATCTGAAGCTATATTATTAAGTCATTCAAGAGCTTAATTCTGGCTCAGTAATTTACATCTATAAAATTATCACTGGAGAGGATGAAAAGACAACCTAATAGAATATGAAATCGCAGGCATATCTTCCTCATACTTTCTCAAAATGTATTAGAACAGATATAGTTAGACATATAAAAACTACCTTAACTCATATGAGTATTATATGCCATCTCTAAATGAATTTCATATTCTGAGACCAGAAAGTGTTTAATCATCTAGATCAGGAATTGCATTAGTAGTGTATTTTACTCACTTTTCTTGAAATCTTATTGATAGTTTGTTAGTTTTTGGCTCTGGTTTCTGAGAACAGATTACTTGTCTCAACTGTCTAGGGCTAGTCTAGTCATCTTTCCAGCTATTCAGAGGTGTGCACACAAGCTGTGGCTCCAGACCTATCATCATGAAGAAGTAAACTAAAAACAAGTACAAGTTAAAAAACAAACTGGCTGTCAGAGCTCTAGCTCTAAGGTAAAACAATATATACCATTTTCCTCTTAAATATGACACTGATTTTTTCAGGAGTCCATCTGAAAAGGGTGATCCAGACTGATTCCTCTCTGTCAGTGCCCCAACCGCCCCCCAGGCAAGTGGACAGTCAGGTCAGACCAGAGAACTACAGTGAGTTCCACAGTGGGAAGACAAGGAAGTGCCCTGTCCCTGACCACATGTGGGAAAAAAGAAGAAAATATGATATCCTCAACAAATTACCTAGAGCAAAGGATAATCTTACAAAAGTATACTCTAACATAAACAGACTTGGCGATATATGATTAAAGAGGGGGAGAAAAACCAGCATTTGTAGGCTTAGAAAATGATTATAGAGAAATGCACTGAAAAAAGTGACAATCCCTGCATGCTAGAAAGGGATGTTGATTCATTAATTGATTATTTTAACTTTTTTTCTTACCTATAGGCTTAAAATTCTCTGTGGTAAACACGTATTACTTTTGTAATAAAAATGTAAAAATAAAAGCCTGTACTATGATTATGACATTGCACGAAAGGTCTCTGTTTAGTGCAGTGGTTCTCAACCTTCCTAATGCCGTGACCCTTTAATACAGTTCTTCATGTTGTGTTGACCCCGAACCATAAATTTTCATTGCTACTTCATAACTGTAATTTTGCCACTGTTATGACTCGTAAATATCTGACATGCAGAATGTATTTGCATTGTTACAAATTGAACATAATTAAAGCATAGCGATTAATCACAAAACAATATGTAATTATATATGTGTTTTCTGATGGTCTTAGGTGACCCCTATGAAAGGGTCGTTCGATCCCGAAAGTGGTTGCAACCCACTGGTTGAGAATCGCTGGTTTAGTGTATTCACACAGTCAAGTGATGTGGTAATTTTTATGTCTAAGGCAAGGACCAGATATGATGGAGGAAGATGCTGGATTTAAGGGTCAGTGTTGTTTCATCCTTTCAGAATATGATAAGCTCTGAAAATCAGTATCTGTTTTTCATTATATATCATGAACATTACTAAAATAAGTTTTTGTTACATTTGAATAAATCTAGTGAGAGAATGGATTATTACTACATATCCTCACTGACAGTGATGCTTCCTCCATTCATACTGGATGAAGATTTTATATGGGTTCATGGTCAAATAAAGAAATAAAGAAAATGTGATGAGCTTATGTGAACATAAATTTACTAAATTTTTCACACTTTATTTTTATTAATGATGACAGTAGCTCCCTTGTCCCCACACACGGTTTATCCTCATTATTCATGAATTCTATATTTATAAATTTGCCTACATGCTGAAATGCACAGACATACACAGAGCTAAGAAAATTTGAATCACTCAATGGACATATTCTCACTGAGTCAAACAAGACGAGCAAGAAGTATATCTTCTTGTTTCAGGTCACATACTATTATAGACATGTCCTTTTTGCAGTCCATTTAGTGCCATGTTCTTTGCATTTTTGTGGGGTTTTGGTTAATGATTTTGCTGTCTTATGTTCTCCTTGAACACTTCAGTGTTCCTAAGCTGTGATGTGTCTTATGGAAAAAAATGTGTATGCTTTGTTCAGGTGTGAGATATGGCACTATTGGCTGTGAGGTCAATGTTAGTAAAACAATATATATTAAATAAGGAGTCCTTAAACAGAAAAATACATAAAATAAAATTATGTATGTTTTGACTGATTAACATTTTGCAACTAGAGGGCTTTAAGGAACCTAACTTTGTAACTCCCCTAAAAATAAGGTTCAGTATTTGCTAATTCAGTTTTCCTAGCAATTTTACAGAACATAATTATCATGAATAACAAATGTTTCTATCTGGTAAAAGTAAATTCAATAACATGATGTTAATTCTCACAAATTCCTGTTTTAAGTATCATATCAATAAAAATTTCACAAAGCCCATCTACTGGGAATATGAGGGACTCATGCCTCAAAGCCCTTCTTCCTGGGAAGGTGGGGGACTCATGTCTCAAAGCCTGTCTTCCTGGAAAGATGAAGGACTAATGTCTCAAAGCCAGAGGTTTTGAACCACATGGTAATAGCTCAATCTCCAGGGAGGGGAGGAGGGGTAGAGATTGAGGTCAACTGTGGGGCCAGTGATCAGTCATGTCTACATAACTAAATCCCATTAAAAAGTCAGGACCCTGAAGCTCAGGTGATCTTCCTCATTTGGCACTACTCTTCATATTGTCACACATCTATGTGCCAGGAGGGTAATGTGTCCTGACTCCACATGGAAAAGACAATGTAAGCTTTATGTTTAGGACCCTCCCAGACCATATACTATGCATCTCCATCATTAACTGATTCTGATTTATATCCTTTTGCTATGATAAAACTGCAATCACAAGTATAGGGCTTTTCTGATTCCATGAGTCATTTGAGTGACTTATTGGAACCCCAAATCTATAGCTAGCTGGTTAGAAGTGAGGGTAGCCTAAGGAAGCCTGAACTTGTGGTTGATATCTAGAATAAGAGCAATCTTGTGGAGGACTGAGCCCCTACCTGTGAAATTTGGCCCAACTCTGGGTAGCTGGTGTCAGAAGTCATTACTGCTTGCTTTCCTGACCTCTATCCAAATAGTTAAACTTCTTTTAATAGAAGTAATTCTTAGGTAAGGATTGATGCTTTTTATCATAAGAAGGTACTTTCTGCTCTGTCAAAAGGAGATGGTACTTTAACAGTGACAGATTCATTTACATGATTTATTTTGCAAGATAACTGTATTGTCACCATCCACTTAAGAAGGTAAAAATCAGAGGAATCCGGTTGTAGATCAGATACCTAAGGAATTTGCTTTATATCTTCAAAAGAATATAAAACAAAACATCTGATAAGAGACTGTAACTCATGATCACTGCCACAGGAAGGTGAAAATTAGATTGTTGTGGTTCCATTGAGAAAATACAAAATGTATAAGATCTCTATATGTTTCTAAAATATCTTTAAATTTAGTTTCTAAATAAATTTGAAGACATTAACATGATGATACCACACATGGCCATTTCTAAACAATAGTAAAAATAAACCTGAATGCACGGTTCTCTTTATCTGGAAGATGCTCTTGCATATTTGATTGAATGTACCTTTGAGAGACTTAAACCAAAGAATTACATACCTTCTTAATATTTTAAGACTATTACAGAAAAAAATACTATTTATTCCTTTACTCATATCATTGAATCATTCCTTCAAAGAGATGGTAATATTTCAAACTTATTGCTTCCTGCTGTTTATGTTATAACGTCAGTCATTTTTTTAATGTTAGCATTTTATCTACATGAGTATATCAAACAAATCAAAGGGTATACAGACTCTTATTTTTGGAAACAGCTCTGGATCATTGGCTCCAGGTGATGGCTCCATGACACAGAATACGCAAATGAGTCCTTCAGGTCTCTCAGTTAAGATGGAGTTATGTTGGAAGAGCCTCAGTTTAACAGTCAAAAGTAATTTTAAAAGCATGTCATTTTTTAGCAGCAGCTATGAAAGATACAATTCAAAAGCTAGACTAGCACTTTTCAACCCCCTCTGCTTCCATTCCTTAAATTTCCTGCACACAGGGGGCTCCTCAGAATTCTTTACAGATGAAAACCCAAAGGGTCTATAGCACACAGCGTCTAGCTGTCTCTCTCACTCTCCTCCAGTTCATAACCCTCTTCTTGATCTCTTAATAATGAAGACCAAAACCTGACATCCTACCCTCTTAGTGAAAACCCTTCCACTTTAAGGAAGGATTTCAGTGGAAGGATTAGGAAATTAGATTTGAGTTTGCAGGGTGCTCTTTCTCACACTGTATTAGGTGGAGGCCTCAATAATTACAGTGATGTCATTTTCCTTCACATTTCTCTTGTCTTTGGAAGACAGAGTAAGAGCATCCCGTCTTTTCTGATGTACCCATTCTCATTGCAAGTCTTTATGAAAACGTCTAACAATCTAAATCACATTACACACAGAATAACTCTTAATGATAAATGTACTTTTAAAAAGAACTATATATTTAAGAAGGCTTTTATGACACATTTCACTCTTACATTGTCACCATCACTCACAAGGATTCAGCTCAAAGACGGCCACATTGTTAGGCAGTATAGGGGCACTTCTGCACAAATGTTGAAATAAGCACTTAGATGGCCAGCTAACTATTAATAGCTTGCCTGCTTGCTTAATTATCTGTTTATTTTTTTTATGAGACGAAGCTATTAAATGAGAACTTTTTGAGAAAATGTTCCTCAGTATGAAAGTAAATGACTCATATTTGCCTTTGTTATAAATATCATGCATTTTATTACAGTGGAGATGGATGACTTGTTTCAAAATGCTTTTCCATCGTCATTATTCCTTTAATTAGACTAGATGGAATTGGTATTCAACAATTGGAATGCTAGCTGGTTGACTCAATTACTGTTGTTTGTTGCTATTGTATCTCACCCAAGCAAACCACCTCCTCACCCAGAGTCAGCACATTCTGTATTTTCCTCCTGGGAGGTAGAAAATTTTATTCTTTTGTATTTCCGCTTGCCCTCCATTGCTTTATTGTTTTAATAAAACTTAACTAGATTTCAACACCATCAAGATTTTAGTTAGAAGGTATCTGTTTCCTCTTCATAACATTAGCCTTTTTTGATAATTATAGAGTTCATTAGAAAGAAGATAGGCTTTGTTTGATTGCTGCACACTTTTTGTTGTTTTTGTTTATTTGTTTTTATATCCAGTGCACTTAAAGGGAACTTTATTATTCTGGTATTCTGTTACCTAGTAAATTAGCCTGCAGTTTCTTTTCTAAACATTGCTCTAGTATCTTCTGTAAATGTAGTTATTAGAAAGAATTCCTTACTATTTAATTGGGTGGAAATTGTATTCCTGGTAATTTTCCACTCTAAAAAAATACATTTTAATATAACATAACATTGATTTTCTATTTTTTTCTTTTCATTGAGAGGGGGTAAAATTACCAGATATAAACTGTTCTACCACAATGAAAAAGCTCTTCTAGAACTCTAAGACATCTGGGAAATGAACTTGTAAAATTTCAGGGGTATCCAAAATATCATTGTCATACAACAGGGCTGAGTAACAGAAATATCCTCAAGGTCTAGGATATGGGACTTCGGTCACCCAGAATACAGAAAAGCCTCATTTATTGATATTCCCAAAATAAGTTCAGAAATTTTGATGCTGTATTTTATATATATAATTGGTATTTGAAAGAGTAACCTTGAAGCAATTAGAATGTTTCAGGAAATAGCAAAGAAAGACCCAATTATTTTTTATAAAATATTTAAGGAGTGTGTTTTTATATGTTTAAATTCGTTAAATCATACATTGTATTTACATAAACATATCCATTATATTTTACACAGTACAGTATTCCCTCACTTATTGTGGGTATTACATTCTAGATACCCCTCCCCACCCCTGTGACAGGTGAAAATCCACGAAGTAGGAACCTTACATTTATTTTAGTATTTATATATATTTTAAGGCTTTATAAACCCTTCCCACAGACTTATAAAGTGTTCCCAGTCCCTTATTAACTTTTCCCACTCCCTTATTAACCTTTTCCACACTTTTATAAACACTACTTATGTTCTTAACCATATTCTACACTCTTAAACCTACGTAACTTTAACAACATATGTATACAGTACCGCAAAATCCTGCAATATAGCGAAAAATCCACAATAAATAATTAAATACAATATTTTTAAAAATTGTGACATACAGTGAGGCTGCGATAAGTGAACCGCGATATAGAGAGGGATTACTGTAATTCTTAAATAACGAGATGACTATTTCTCACTTATTAGTTTATTATAATGGATATGTCAGCAATCTAAAGGAATCTGAAATCAATCTATGTTCTACTAAATTTTGCACTATAGCACTATAGCAGATGAGTTCCAATTTATTATATGCTCATGCTATGATACTATAACAATTAATTATTGCTATTACTATGTATTTTAAGTTTGGATGAATATGAACCAAAATCATTAAAACAGTAGAGGTCTCACTGACTTTGCATTAATTGGTTCATAGAGTAGAAATTTCCTGTAGCTATATGTTCACTTATGTTGTTTTCTCTGTGCTTAGCTACATGTGATTGATACCTGGTTCTTCCCAATGGTTAACTAGTACAGTATTCCCTCACTTATTGTGGGTATTACGTTCTAGACCTCCCCGCATTGTAGGAACCTTACATTTATTCTACACACTTAAACCTTCATAACTTTAACAACATATGTATACAGTACCGCAAAATCCCACAATATAGCGAAAAATCCTCGATAAATAATTAAATATAATATTTTTAACAATCCTGCGATACAGTGAGGCCGTGATAAGTGAACCGTGATATAGAGTGCATTGTGAGCATTGTGTGAATTAACTCATACCATGCTGTCATAAGCAGCTGAAATCAACTAGCTGTGCAGGAAAGACCCGCATCTTCAGACTTCTTTGACTGCGGTTTACAGCATGTTTGGCAGGTTTCTTCTTTTGATTAGCTACCACACTGGAGTGACAAGATGGGATTTCAAGTAAGTATGTATTTATGTGTGTGTGTACATACACGTGTGTGGACCTTTGTGTATTTTTTAATAGGATCTCTATATGATAAGTAGCTAATTTAAAAATATTCTTTCTATTATGTAACTAATCTAAAAACAGAAGCATAGTTTCAGAAATCTGTGAGTAAATGATAAGCAGTGTGTCGCTACAGTAAATGGTGACTTCTTTACTGGGAACTGACAGGATACACAGACCTAAGCAGCAAAAAGGTAATTATTGACTTCCAGTCAAGATGGAGGCCTAAACAGACACACTGTGTCTCCCTCCACAACTAAGAAGGAATACAATTACCTCAAAAATAGAGACAACCAAAAGTTCCAGAAAATTAAGCTTCATAGAAGTCCAACAAACAAAGATATAAAGAAGAAATACTTATCCAGACAGATAGGAGGGGTGGAGCCAGGGCGGAGAGGATGCAGCGTGGTGGCTGCAGGAGCAGAGGCAGCGGCAGACTCGGGGAGAGTGCAGTCACACATTTTAAAAAGTCAGGAGGGACACTTGGGAAGCTATCCCAACACCAGACCAGAATATGCAGCTCACGGTTCCAGCACCAAGGGAAATACAGTAGTCCCTCTCTGTATCGCAGTTCACTTATCATGGCCTCACTGTATCGTGGGGTTTTTCAAAATATTACATTTAATTATTTATCGCAGATTTTTCACTATATCATGCGATTTTGTGATACTGTACAGTAAATACTAAAATAAACGTAAGGTTCCTACTTTATGGATTTTCACCTATCACGGGGGGTCTAGAACATAATACCTGTGATAAGTGAGGGATCACTCTAAAGCCTCATTGCTTTTGACTGTGAAAACCAGTGGGAGTTGTAACGGAGGAAGAAACTGCCAGTCCCTCAGTAGAGTCCACTTGTTTAAAGGGCCCCCAAGGTCCTAGAATGTCTGCAGACCCACCCACTCTGGGAACCATGGCCAGGGCAACAGCTAGAGAGGCTCCAGTTCCATATGAATGTGGAAGAAGTGCCTGGAAAAGGGACAAGTGCTCAGCAAGCAGCATTGTTCCCTCTCAGGCCCCTCCCCCCACACACAACACCACAATGTGGTGAAACCAGTTGCTTATACGGACAAATACCTAAGGCTCTGCCCTTTACAACATAACATATGCAACAGCTTTACCTAAAACACAGAGGCAAACAGACACAGGAGCCTTTCAAGATGAGGAGACAGGGAAATAGGGGCCAAAAAGGGAACAGATCGAGGTTTCAGTGGGATAGCTAAGCAACGAGGAGATAGCCAACCTGACAGACAAGAAGATAGACAACCTAACAGATACAGAGCTCAAACCACTGGTGATAATGATGCTCACAGACTTGGCAGATATGCCTGAGTATGACAAATGCATAAGGGAAGAAGTAAAGGCTATGCTAAGTGAAATGAAGGAAAATCCACACAAAACCGATGGTGAAGAGAAGGAAACCAGGTTTCAACTCAATGATTTGGAACATAAAGAAGAAAAAAACAATCAGTGCAGAATGAGGAAACAAGAATTTTTTAAAATGAGGAGAGGCTTGGGAACCTCTGGGACAACTTTAAATGTGCCAACATCTGAATCATGGGGATGCCAGAGAGAGAAGAGGAAGAGAAAGACATCGAAAGCTTATGTGAAAAAATAATGAAGAAAAACACTTAAGTTTGGTGAGGGAAATAAACATGCAGGCCCAGGAAGCACAGAGAGTCCCAAAGAAACTAGATCCAAAGAGGACCACACAAAGACACATCATGATTAAAATGCCAAAGGTTAAAGATAAAGAGAGAATTTTGGGAGCAGCAGGGAGACTTTGCAGGTGAGAGGGGACTGGCAAGAAGTATTCCAGGTGATGAGAAATGGGGACCTGTAGCCAAGACTGCTCTATCCAGCAAAGCTATCATTTGAAATGGAAGGGCAGATGAGGTGCTTCCCAGACAGGGTGAAGTTCGTCACCACCAAGCCATTGTTATGTGAAATGTTAAGGGGACTTCTTTGGGAGGAGGGGGATCAATCTATGAACATTAAAATGGCAACAAACTCACAGTTATCAGCAACTAAATCTAAAAAATAAAAACAAAAACAATCTAAGGAAACAGCCAAGACAGGAACAGAATCATAGATGTGGGGATCATTTGCAGGGTTATCAGCTGGGAGGGGGAAGGAGGAGAAATGAGGAAATGGTGCAGGCACTAAGAGCATAATTGGTAGGTACAAAATAGACAGGGGGAAGTTAAAAATAATATAGAAAAAGGTGAAGCCAAAGAATTTATATGCGCGACCCACGGACATGAACTAAAGGGGATGAGATTGCTGGAGGAAAAAGGGGGTACTGGGAAGAGGGGAGCAAAGGGAAAATAAATTGGGACTACTTTAACAACATAATTAATAAAATATAGTGTTTTTAAAAGTATTTATTTATTTATTTATTTAGTAGCTTTAGCCTGAGTGACACATAGCATTTTGTGTTGATGCAATTAGATAAATACAAAAAAGGATTACCTATTTTTTCCTCAAAATTTTAGAGATTTAGCTTTATTTGATGAAACTAAACATGATTGATTTTTTGAAAATATAACATACCCGCCTTTACCAGAATAGAGTAATTTTGTCCAGTTTTCTTTATGGCATCATTGTAAAGTATGAAGACTAAAAGTTGAAGGGTTGTTATGTGATGGTCTTGAGGAAGAGGTGTTCAATTAATGCTTGTTGAATGGATGAGATGCCTGCAGCCACCAAGCTTGCTCAGCCATTGCAGCATTGTCTGAAAGGTGTGGAATTCATATGCCTTAGACTTCATTACATTCTTCTCTAAGGAGGGCAGTTTTTACTGTGGTCAATTTAATTAGTATAACATATTACACCATTATAATTTTAGAATCTGCACTAAATTGGTCAGGGAGTGAAGTAAATTCATTTTAGCTCAAGTCATGAGAAAAAAGAATGTTCTAAGTTGATTTAAAGTGTAACTTTTGACCTCTGCAGGGAACTCAGGAACTCTGCCTTTCTGCACTGCCTTACTGCAGCCCTTTTGCTACCCCTAAAGGGAGTCTAAGACCTTGACTGTGCTTCATCACAGTGGGTGGAGTTTTCCGAGAGGTTGAGAATGTCTCCTATCCACCCAACCCAAGCTTAGAGGCAAACTCCACTGGAGGGGACGATGTCACAGGGTGAGTGGCAAGTGAGCTTTGGTTGGGAGGTTGTACAACTTACTTGGTATAGTAAAAAAGCTGTTCTCATGATCCAGTCTAAATTAGATTGGAACTTGGGGCCCAAATTCTAGATGTAAGGGAGATGTTATTTTAATTTGGAGGCTTCACAGGAAGGCAGGATTATTAGATCAAGCCAGGAGTTCAGTATTGTTGGGCCCCTTGGTCAAATAACATTCAAATTTCACCTTGACCTCACCATCCTTTCATATAATAAAAAATCCAGGGAGATATTTAACTACTTGAGAAATACTGTTGTAAGCAAAAATAGCACCTATTTTTATCCTATATCAAATAATATCTAATATTCATGCAGTACTGTAACAGTGAAAAATTGTAACAGGAAATTGTAACCCACCCAATCATTTATTTGACATTGTTTCTGTAAGTGCTGACTCTGACTAATATGTGGCTTGTAGATGAACAGCATGTTTGTGTAATAATCCTAGGAACTAACTTCAAAAGATACAGACTGACCTTAAGACATCCCAGCTCTGGGAGATGTGCTGTGGATCGAAGGATGACATGAAGCCAGGATGACGCACACCAAACCATCACTTGCCTTATCAGAATGGACTGTGCTAGTCTGTATGCAGAGAACTTTGCAACCTTCTCCCTTGATCTCTTTATCCTGTTTCCTGTTCCCTCCTTATAAAAACTTTGGCCTCCACTGAAAGGGGCAGATGGGCACATGACTGGTTTCTCTGGCATGGTCAGCCCCATATTGAGTCATCTTGTTAACCTAGACCCATCTTAATAAAATAAAAACTCCTATTACTCAGGAAATCCCAACTGTTTAGGTCACCTCCCAGGAAGCAGGAACAAAGGCCAGCCAAATTCTTTATTACACAAAACCTATGAAATCCTGTCTTAAAACAAACCCACAATTGGCCCTTATCTATATATTTCCTTATATTCAAATCAGGCAAGAAACAACAGTTTCCAAAAATAAATGCAAAGCTTTTTATTCAGCAAACACTTACTATAACATTGTTTCTTCCTAAAAATTTTATTTCAAAATATAGTAAGTAACATGTTATATATTTCCCAGGGAAATAACTATACTACTAACTAGACGGCACATTAGGATAATAAGAACTAGGTTTTGGAATGAGTCTTACATATAAATTCCAAATCTGTATATGAATCCTAGATCTGCAATTCATTTCTGAAGTGGGAAATATATTGAGCATTTTTTGTAATGACCAAATAAGATAATGTATCTTGAATATATTAAGTTTACAGTAAATGGATCCTATTATAATTATTGCTATTTATATTTGTGAGGTGACTATATGGAGATTTTCTGATATATTTGTATGTATTATAAATGATAACAACACTGTATTGCACACCTGAAACTAATATAATATTGCACGCCACCTATAATTGAAAAATAAATTTCAAACAGCAAGTGCAAAGGCTCTGAGGCAGGACTCTTTCTTGCATGTTGAAACAGCAGCTAATGAGGTCAGTGTTTCCCACATGGAGGGAGCAAGGGGGGAGAGGTAGTAAATTAGGTCATACTGGTAAGTGGGAGAAGAGGGACATGCAAATTAAACAGGGCTTGGTACGTCATTGTAAGCGTCTTTCTTACTTTGTGGTGCCATTCAGAGGTTTTGAGCAGGGGAGTGACATATCTTAAAAGGATTCTTGCTGTTGTGTTCAGAACTAACAGAAGGGGAGAAAGTGAAGAAATAGAAAAACTGTTTTGGATGCATTTAAAATAAGCCAGATGAGAGATGAGAGCAGTTTGGACCCTAGAAATAACAGCAGGAGGTTAACAGTGGAAAGTATTTAGTTTCTGAATATATTTTGAAGGTAGAATCAACAGGATTTGATGGCAGATGGTTTGTGAGGCTTATAAGAACAGAATAACCAAGGATGACACCAAGACATTTGGCCTGAGGAACAGGAAGAATGGAATTGCCCTTAACCGGGATTAAAAGACTATGAGAGAAGCGGACTTTGGAGGGAGGGAAGGAATGAGGGAGGAAAGGAATAGAACCAGAATTTGAAACTAGGTTTGTCTGATTCTAAAGCTTATATCCTTAACTAAAACAAGTTAGTTTCCATTTATTAGACACATATGTTGCAAGGGATATGGTTTATATATTTTGTATTTTAAATTATTTCAAGAAGCCTATGATGATGACAGTAACAAGAAAATAACAATAAAAATATATATAATGCTTACTGTGTTAAACTGTTATATGCCCACCCCCACCCCCCGCAACACACACACTCATATCATCATCACAACAATCACAGGGGTAGATAGTTCCCAAGCCTGTTGTATTGTCATCCAGGGAAACATGTAGGAGAAAAGGCTTGTCTGCCTAGAGGTCACATGGTAAGAACTGGCCTTTTAATCTTTGTTCCTTCAACAGCACTTTTGGTGGGAGAGGGGCCAGGAATCATAGTAGTATCAGTGGCAGTGGCCTATGTCTGGGACTCTTGCTTATGGACTCTAAAGTAATCTAAGTGTGTGTGTGTGTGTGTGTGTGTGTGTGTGTGTGTGTGTATGTGTGAGAGAAAGAGAGAGAGAGTTTGTGTGTATGTATTTAGTTTTACTGTATTAATTTGCTAGCGATGCCATACAAAGTTTCACAGGCTGAGTGGCTTAAACAACAGAAAATATTTCTCATAATTCTGGAGGCTAGAAGTCCAAGATCAGTGTCAGTAGGGTTGGTTTCTTCTGAGGCTTCTTTGCTTGGCTTGTAGATGACCACCTTGTCCTTGTGTCTTCATATGGTGTTTTATCTATGTGTGTCTGTGTCCTAATCTCTTCTTATAAGGACACTGGTCATATTAGATTAGTGCCTACTCTGATGACCTAATTTCAACTTAATTTCCTCTTTAAAGACCATCACATTCTAAGACACTGGGGGTTACAATTTTAAGATGCAAATTCTGGGACATCAGTTGTTCATCTTGTTACAGAAACAGGGGAGTCCAAAAATCCCCAGAGTCTGTGGCTGGGGGATGGGGAGAAGGAAGCAGCTTTTCAGAATGCCTCCACATGCCTGAGGCTGGTGGCTGGTGTCTTTCATTATGCAAAATGGCTTTAATGCATCCAAAGCCTCAGGTGGATGGGAGGAGTCTTGAACCAGGGGAAGGTATGGAGAAAGCACACAGATCCTGCGTGGGGTTCTGTGAATGGTCAGAACTGTTCGCAACGCCCACTGTGTCAGAGGACGCAGTCAGGGATATATAAGCAGCTGCGGACATTTTAGCTCTCTCTCTCTCTCTCTCTCTCTCTCTCTCTCTCTCTCTCTCTCTCTCCCTCTCCCTCTCTCCCTCTCTCCCTCTCCCCTCTCCCCTCTCCCCTCTCTCCTCTCTCCCCTCTCTCTCTTTCTCTCATTTTAGTGCTCTCTCGTTCTCACTCTCTCGCCCCCTCCATGTGGCTTGGTGAAGGGGCCTTCTCCATGCGGAATAAAGAAGCTAAGTTCTCCATGTGGCTTGGAGAAGGGGTCTCCAGGCTGCTTTAAGAGGCTTTCACCACGCGGTTTTGAGAAGGAGAGGAGATCCATGCGGTTTGCAGGAAGAAGACAGTTTGCAAGGAGACTGAGAATCCAGGCAGTTCTGCATTGAGAGCTGGAGGGCACCACAGTGCAGAAAGGACCTCCCCAATCAGAAGAGTGATTGGCAGCTGCTGGTAAAGCTGAACTGTGTTTGGAAAGTAGGGAAACGGTTTCTCTAACTTTTCTAACGCTAGCCTGGTTTGGTTGGGGGGAGGCAAGAATATGTGTTTATGGGTGTTTTAAAGAATATAAGACTTAACAACAGAAATCTGTAAATAACTAAATCTATATAACTGTTAAGTAAACAATTCTTTTTCTTTTCACTAAACTCTGGTATTGAGAGTTACAATGTTGGCGGCGGGCAATCGGGCCCCTAACTAAAGAGCCCGTGGGTTTGTTTTCAATTGGAGCAGCCCAAGGGTTCTGTAAAAATCTGACTTCAGCCTATGAATGAAGCATTATTACTTAACACTCCCTAATGCAGAAGTTTGCACTGTGTGTCTCAGACAAGGGAAGAGACATAGCAGTGGGGACAGTGCCTGGTTCACTCTTGGGTATTGTGATAGAGTGAGTAGTGAGGAAAGTTTATCCAGAAGATAACCAATTAGTTCTCTCAGTAATTCAGGATAACTTCTACCATCCACCATCTACTATGTGGTGGAAGAGAAAAAAAAATCGTCTTTGAAGCTCTTGAATTTTTAAAGCTAAGACTAAATCGACAGACATATATCAATGTTGAGCTTTTATGTAGATAAGTTGTTTCATGAGATTTTTAAAAGTTGAACTGGATACTTCAATTTTGTCACTAGGGAAGATACTGAGAATGATTCAAAAGTGTCTATTGATGAAAAGGTACTAGAAATTTTTGTTTAAAATCTATATGTCAATATATCCAACTAAGATTGTAAAGTAGTCTATCCTCTAAAATACAAAACTGATCCAACACACCCATAAATAATCTAGATTGTTATCATAAGTTAAATGTGTACACTTTTAGCAAAAGGCAGAACAGGCATTGTTTATTTTCCAAGAGCTATATAGAAATAGGTTAACTAAAACAATAATGTAAAAGAGAATTGCAAGTTGGTCTCAGAAATTCTTTAATGCTCAGTAGTTACTGGTGACAGCAACCCTGGCAATGGAACTGTTGTGCCAAACTGAATAATAATAAATATATAAGGAGATGCATTTATCACAAAGTTGAAAGAAGCACAGCAGGGTAGAAGCATTATAAAATTATAAGATCCTTAAATTCCACTCTGATAAGAGGTATTAAAGGAAAACAATATAGTGATCGACAACCTAAAGTTTAATGGATTAGATGTGCCATCTGTTTACAAAGTTTTTAGCTGATTCCTGTTGGGGACCTGGTCCTAGATAACTCACTTCCCCAAGGCCTCTTAGAGAAGGCCTTGAATACCACGTGTCTTCTAGCTGTCACTCCATTTCACAGACCTGGAAGAAAGGCAGATCCTTCATTCAGAATTAGAGCTTAGATGATGGTCATTTGGAAAGAGCTCAACCTTCTGAAGCTTTTGTTAGTGGAATTAAATGCTTTGGTTTAAATTAGAAATTTCAAGTTTCAGATTCTGGGGTTTATTAGATTTTCTCCTCCAAGATAAGGACAATCACAATAACTATATTTTCATAATGCTTTATACTTTATGAAGCTTTTTACATTTATTATTTCCTTTAATCAAAGTTTTACAATGTAGAAAAAAAACCCAGGATTAAGATTTTAAAGGCCTTTTTTTTTTTTATGTGTCTAAGCCTTGATTTCCTCCCCTATGCTGGATAGAGATAATCACACAGTCTCTACTTACTCAAGGGACAGTTATGAATGTCAAAGCAAACAGTGTTAATGTGAAAACAATTTCAACTCCGTTGTTAGGTATTATTTTTATATCAGATTTTATTAAACCACAATTTATGGATTAATCATTTATCTTTTTTTGTTGTTGTTGTGGTTGATGATGAGAATGGCTCCATTGTCCTCACAGGGGAACTGTCACAACCTTTAAAAACAAGACTTAACTATTACATTAAGTTGTGTGAATAAAGTTCCTATAGTCATTTTACCTATGAAAGCTGAGAATTTAATTATTTAATGATCATCTTCAGATATATCTACCACTAGTGGTGGAAAAAGATAAAACAAAGATTATCAACAGAAAAAGGCAGTTATTTCTTCTTTCTAGAAATGTGAAAATAACAACAATTGCCACTTATTGAAAACCTACTTAGTGCCAAATACTGTTTGAAGTCTTTGTATACTTTGTCCTTTGATCCTTACATAATGAAGTGTATATTGCTACTCCTTTGTTTTCTTTTGTTTTAGTGGAGCTGGTATTTTAGCCCAGATCGTTCATTCCTAAAGCCTCTTGCTCTTTCTAATCAAGATTTTATGACATAAATAAATAAGACAGTCAGTTATTGTGTGTTCTTATATATGAAATTATGGAGGTCAGTAGGACTAAATGGAAGATTTACATGCTTCTTGGCATGTTAGAATAGACACGAACACCTCTGCAAAAGGCTGTAATTGCACTTGACCTTGTCTCAGCTTTTTCATTCAGCCCTTCTTCTATCACATGCTCCCCAAGAGCTCTCTTACACTAATTCAATAAGAAGGGGATGAAAGACATTGTTCATCAAATCACTTCTTAGGTAGACATTGTTTGTGTTAGGAAGAAATACTTTAGGAGCCAATAGAGCATAAAAGTCCAACTATGGATAACTGTAGCAAATAAAACTACTAATATCTTATGCATAAGTCAAAGAGAGAAAATCTTGCTCCTGAGAGGGAGAAAGGAAAACTGAAATAAAGGTGAAGGAAAGATAGACAGCTAACAAGCTTAGGTTCTAAGTAATGAAAAAGCCAGAGAATGAAGCTCTTGATATAGACTCCAGGGGGAGTCTTGGGAGAAAACAAATGCATGTTAGGGGTTGTCCAGTTAGTTAAAAGTATAATGTAAACACCCTTTTCTGCTTCCTTCAAGAAGGATTACTATAAAACTCAATCAGGTTTTTGAGATGCTATGGTCTGATTTTTTGTGTGTCCCCATCACCATACGCATATGTTAAAATCCTAATGCCCAGTGTGATGGTATTAGGAGGTAAGCCTTTAGAAAATGCTTATGTCATGAGAATGGCGACCTCAAGAATGGGCTGAACGCTCTTATGGAAGGCACCTCCACAGAGCTCCCTGGCCCCTTCCAACCATGTGAGGACCTAGCAAGAATGTGCTGTCCCTCACCAGAATATGACCATGCTGACACCTTGATCTTGGACATCTCAGCCTTCAGAACTGTGAATAATAAATTTCTATTGCTTAAAAGCTGCACAGTCTGTGATATTTTGTTGTAGCAGCCCAAGTGGACTATAAAAAGATTGTAGATTAATTTGAAGGAGGCTAAAATTGTTGAGTTCTTGGGGTCAACATAGGGTATAACAGACGGCATATGTGTATGGAGAAGCTGGAGATGAAGGACAGCCAACACCTGCATTATACAGTCCTCTGGCTGGGGCACCCCTCCCTCACCACTACCATTTCTACTCTTCCCCCAGGTGCACTACCTTGCAAAATATTATGGACCCCTTCCCATCAAACTTGGTCTATGAGTACACTTAAACTAGGCAAACATTTTAATGTAATTAATAAAAATAGATCAGAAATTTTTAGCAGTATGTGGAATCTCAGAGCTAATAAAATCCTGCTCTTTGGTGGTTGATTTCTCTTGGAGAATATTAAAATTCTTTGTATCACATCTTTGAAAATATTTGGTACATGCCAAGTATACAAGTCTTTGTTTAAATGCTGGACTGTATTACTAGTCACCAATATCTGCTTCCCCATCTTCTTCCTGGAGGAAGGTTATAGTTACTGTCCTCATCCAAACCCATACTAGTGACCTGGCTTGCTTTGGTCAATGAATGTAATGGAAGTGACATGTGCCACTTGGAGGGGAATCACCCAAAGGACTGGGGGCCATGGGTTTTCAGAGATCCCAAATGACAGGTGGTTGTGATACAGGTTTTGCAAAATGGACATGGGTTGCATATTCATAGTCAAAGATTAGAGAGGACAGCATTAGGGTAAAGAGAGAAAATTACTGAAAGTAGAATAAGCTATCTCATGCCAGTTTTTCTCACTAGCTAAGAAGAGCTTTGATGTGTAAACTGAGGAAGAAGGAGAAAGAAAAACTTTCTGTTTTCAGATTTAGAAACATTAGGGATAAGGGGCTCCCTGCCAGAGAAATAAGAAACCAAACCTCCTGAATTTCTCTGAGTCACTAAAGGGGACTCAGAAATCAGCACTGATTCAAACTTAATTCCTACCCTCTATAGCCCAATAATAAAAATCTTTACTATATGTAAATATTAAAACAATGCATTAATTGGGAGTGTAGACTTCCTATTTTTAATTGTGAAATCAAGATGGCAAATTTTATCTTTTCTCTTGGAAAACACAAATAAAACTAACAAGAAAAGTGAAAACTCCATCTTCACTGAAATTTGGAGAATACTGATTTGAAATCATACTAAATGAACAAGGTCCAATGGGGATTATGGGAAGATGCTGAGCGAGGATGACCAAACACACTCCAGTTCTCAGAAAAGTATGGCAAAATATAATGCTTTACAGTAACTCAAGACAACAGTACAAGAATGTGTGTCTACATTAGCAGTAGGAGTTACCAGAACTAGTTATTAAGAAAGGACTTGGAGTGAGGGAAAATGTAGGAAGAGAAGAATCACACTAACCGTATTTGTAAGAAACTATCACTGAGGCCAGGTGAAAAGGAAATATTCTGCATTAGCAGCTCTAATATTATGTTATTTGTTCTGAGGAAAGAAAAGGCTAAAACAATGCAATAACACACCAAATACTATGAGGGGGGACTAAAAAATGGAATTTATTTATTAAAAAATTGTGTATTTATTCTTACATGTTTAAACTTTAGTCACCTTCAAAGTATTCTCCATTTGATGCAATATAGCTATTGAGACTTTTTCCCACCACTCAAAAGAGTTTTTGAACTTGTTGATTTTCATGTCTTTTAGTGCATCTCGTATTTTTGTTTCACATCTTCCACATCAGCAAAATGTTTTACTTTGAGGACATTTTTCATCCAGGGAAACAAAAGTCACTCAGGGTGAGAGTGGGTGAATGGGGAGGGTGGGGCATATGGGTGAGGCCATTTGTGGTCAAAAACTGCTGAACACAGTGCAATGTGGGCAGGTATGCTGGAAAATCACACATAATGAAATGAGCCAACGTGTTGAAAGATTCTTCAAAAAAATTCACTGAAGCCAATTGCAGCTTCTTACAACAACACCAACTGGCACACATACAGATGGGTTCCTAGAACACTCACCTAGCTGGGAAAGCCTGAATGGCAAGGGGCCTGCCCTCCAGAAGATAATTCTGTTTTTTGGGGGGGGGGGTCGGGGGGCTCCTTCTCATATGATAGTTCCTTTCCCCACACATCCCTCAATAATACTCCTGAAAATAACTGCTCCAGGAAGAAACTGTCTCACTCAAACGTATAGTAGAATTTATATATTCTTCAAGGAAAGAAAATGAGTGAAGAAGAAAATTGCAGAAGAAAAACTATTATTATAATAATGTTGCCTTAAATTAGATGGGTAACCAAGCATATGGTCAAGAAAAAGAAAACCTAAATAAAGCAATTGCTTCTATAAATCAAGTACACAATGCAGAATTTATCTACATTGCAGAAAGATAACAAAAGGAGATGGAAATAAACTTAGCTAAAATGTCAAATGTTATGTGAAATATAATTTTAAGACCTCTGTAAGGCAAAAAGATTTGCACAGATGGAAAACATAATTTATTCGAGTAAGAAGATTCAACATCTTGAGAGTGAATCTATATACTTAATACAATTTAAGTCATAATGCCAATAAGGTGTGTTTTAGAGCTATGTAAGCAAAAGTTAGTAAGATAAAAAAAAATTTTTTTTAAGCAAGAAAAAACAGGAAATTCCTGAAAAAGAAAAGTAATAGCTAAGGAGAGGGAGAAATTAGCCCTATAAAATACTGAGGCTTATTATAAAATGAAATATTAAAATAGTTTGGCATGGCCCTGACCTGGCAGCTCGGTTGATTAGAGCAGCATCATGACATGCCAAGGTTGTGGATTCCATCCTCGGTCAGAGCAAATGCAAGAATCACTAATGTAATAACTGCATAAATAAGTGGAACAACAAATTCTCTCTCTCTCTCTCTCTCTCTCTCTCTCTCTCTCTCTCTCTCTCTCTCTGTGTGTGTGTGTGTGCATGTGTGCATGTGTGCGTGTGTGTGTGTGTGTGTGTGTGTGTCTTCCACTCCCTTTCACTCATTCTTTAAATCAATAAAAAAACACGTAAATACAAAATCTTGGCATGAATAGTCAAATAGGTCAATGAAAAAAAATTCCAAAAATAGGGCAAAATACATTTTAAAAATTAATATATTAAAATAGAGGCATTTTAAATTAGTGGGGAAAAGATTAATTAGTCAATAAGTGATGTTGAAATAATTGCTAGTCATACTGAAAATTTAGATTCCTGCCTCATCCCTTATAACCAAAAGAGATTATTTATAAATCAAAGAGCTAAATTTATTAAAGCCCAAAGAAAATATTAAAACTTTTAATAAAATCAGTCTGAGAAAAACCTTTCTAATTATGATACACAACAGAGAAGCCATAAAAATAATAAATTAGAGTCAACAAAAGTAAAGTTTTTGAAGCGAATAAAGCACCACAAATTCAAAAAACAAAAAATAAATTAGGAAAAACACTTATAATTTATATTACAGACAGGGACTCTTTCCTAATTACTTATGAACATCTTATAACAATAAGAACAACAACAAAACAGAAAAATGAGAAAAGGTTTTTGTATCATGGGTCCCCAAGCCCACCCTCAGCCTTGATGTTCACTAGGACTCACAAGACTAAGAAAAGCTATTATACTCATGATTATTGTTTATTACAGAAAATAATACAGATTAAAATCAGCAAAAGGAGAAGGCAAACAGGTGGGTCCAGGAGAAAACAAGTACAAGTTTCCAGGTGTCCTCTCCCAGTGGAGTCACAAGGGGACACACAATTCTTTCAGCAATGACATGTGACAACACATGAAAAGTATTACCAGTCAGGAAAGCTCACCTGAGCCTTGGAGTCCAGGGCTTTTATGGAGCATAAGCTATGTTGGCTTGCAACATCTGTCACACTGACCTCAGCTACTCAGTCTCCCACCCCACAATGCAAAAACAGATGTTTTCTATAAATCACACTGTTAGCATAACCTATCTGATCAAATTGATGCTCAAAGTATTGGGCATACAAAAACTCCCTTATCAGGCACAGTATTCTAAGAACTCAGCTCACCTCCCAAGAACAAGCCAAGGATTAACCATAATGACAGATCTTTCTTGGGAATGGGCAGGCCTTGATCACTCCAGGCCTATTGAGTTAACCTTTTCCTTGATATTGGAAATGAAAAGTTATATTGGAAATAGCTTGGCAGTTACATAAAATGTTATACATAAATTTGCTATACAACCCAGGAATTCCACTCCTTTATATCTACCTAAGAGAAATGAGAAATGTCTACACAAAGACTTGTGTGTGAACATTCATAGCAACATTAGTTATAATAGCTCAAAAGTAGAAACAAACCAAATGGCCATCAACTGAATAATGGATAAACCACATATATTACATTTGTACAATGAACTAGTACTCAGCAATAAAAAGAAATAAAGTACTGTTATATGCTACAATATGTCTAAATCTTAAAAAGAGTAGGCTAAGTGAAGTCAGTCACAAATGATCACATATATGATTACATTTATGTAAAATGTTCTTCAAAGACCAAGCTACAGAGACAAAAATTGGATTAGTGGTTTCCTGGGGTTGGGGTGGGAACAGGGAAAGATTGCAAATGGTCACCAGGAGTCTTTTTGGAGTAATGAAAATGTTCTAAAAATTGGACTGTGGAAATGATTGCATGACTCTGCAAACTTTCTAATAATCATCAGATGTTCACCTAAAAATGGATAAATTACTCAATGTGAAAAGTATGCCTCAATAAATCTGTTGATATTTTTTTTGTTAAAGGAGCTGCACAGCACTGTGTTTAAAATGCTACCACTTGTGAGAAAGAATGGAGGCACACATGGGAATTTCACAACAGTGGTTGCTTCTGGAGGGCAGTGGGCAAAAGGGGCTGAGGTTGGAAGAAGAGTTCCTCTGGACTATATAATGTTTTGTACTTCTTAGACTTTATATCATGTATGTATAATCATTAATCAAAAATAACAACCTAAAATCTTTTGCATCCTTGGTTACTATGTGATACTTGACTGTTATCGATAATAATGAGGTCGTTAGCAGTAATGGACTCATTGGGAAAGATAGCCTAAAAGGTCTATTTTCAGAAATAATCACTTTACATCATGGAACAATATTTGAATGGAAATACTCTAGAATCAAGAGACTTGAAGAAAAGAGCCTGAGATTAAGATGCCTGCATATTTCATGGTAGTGGGACAGCTAAGACCCGAAGGAAGAAAGTCTGAGGGCTTCATTTCTGTGATGCAGGGAGGATCATTCTGAAGATTCTTGGACCTATTATCCACACGTTACTTTTTCAGTCATTTTTCCATTTTCCTGTGTTTCTATTAGATACCATAAATGTAGCAATTCAAGAGCAAACTGTTGGAAAACATGTTCAATTCACCTTCTGCAGCTTTTTATTTTTTCAAATTATCTTATTTGCTATGTTTTGGGGGACTCTAAGTGGATTTGGTTTTTATATGGATGGCTTTCCGTACAACTGAAATTGCTAAATAATTGACAAGTTCTGCTTCACTTAGAAAACCAGAACTCATTAGTTGTAACAGGTAAAATTCCATTACAGTCAATTTCTTAATACTGAATATCTCTGTACAGTAATCGCAAATATTTTCAAGTCTTAATCCCTGGCTCACTTATTACATCTGATGTTGAACACAGTGATATTCCAAGAAAATGGAAGTCTTTGAACACCCCTTAAAACTTGTGACAATAAAATTTCAAAATGCTTATTAAGGAAGAGCATTTTATAAATTACTAATAATTGTACTTGGAAATTTGTAAGAATATGTCACTTAGAAATGAATAAGTAGTGCTTAGTGTGACTTTCTTCTTTCTATTACCAAAATCCGTAAATCAAAGCAGGATGCTAAGATCTCTTTTCTTTTGTGACTAATATCTGTTTAAACTTTTAATATTCCATTATGACTAACTGTCTTCAATGGTCTAGAAATATGATATCATAGTCTGAGAATATTTTAAATGATGCTTTCTAAATGAAATGCTTCATTTAACCTTGGAGACCCACTCAAAATTTTATTTCCCACATGATAATTCTTGGTTAAGACTAAAGATGAAAGGATAAAAAGACAGATAAAGTATGCACAGATAACTAAGGGGGAGCAAAAGGAGCATAGCTAGGGTTAGCCTTTAGAAACATTGTAATTTACTAGGTCTGTCCAGAAAAAGTCCAACCATTGTTAATATAATGAGAATGGTTTGTGCAACATCAATGTAACCTGACAGCCAAGGAAAGTAGACTGGAATGTGCGTACATGAACAATGATGACTTCATTGTACTAGTCAGTGGGGGCAGTAGATGCCATTGAGTGAGCATGGATACTATGTGGTCATTGCATTCAAAATGGCTGAGTGAGTAGAGCAATGAATCTGCATCAAATTTTGCATTAAATTTGAGTATTCCTCTAAGGAAACTATTCAGATGATGCAACTGATGATTGTCAGCTTCATCATGACAATGCATCCACTCACGCATCACGTCTCATTCAGAGCTTTTATGGAAAAATATCAAATCACCCAGGTGACTCAGTCCCCCCACAGCTCATTTTTGGTGCCCTGTGATTCCTGGCTTTTCCCAAGACTAAAATCACCTTTGAAAGAGAAGATATTTCAGACATTGATGAGATTCAGGGAAATATGACAGGGCAGCTGATGGTGATTGGGAAAACTGTGTGAGGTCCCAAGGTGCCTACTTTGAAGAGGACTGAGGCATCACTGTCCTATGTACATTGTTTCTTGTGTTTTGTATCTTCTTCAATAAGTGCCTCTATTTTTCATAGTATATGGCTGGGTACTTTCTGGGTAGGCCTTGTATAGTGAGTTAGTTAATAGCATGGGCTCCAAGCTAGACAACCTAAGTGCAAATTCCAATTTGGCCACTAACTTGTTTGTGTAATTAGATTGAGCAGATTACCAGAATTTTTTAAAATTCAATTTCTTATATATATAACAGAGATAATACTATACCTACTGTTAAGAGAATTTTATTAGACAACCCACCATTTGTTACTGTTCAAGGTCATTTTTATGAAATCTTCAAATTTTATAGCAAGAAAAGAATAACTTTACCCACAGACTAGGGTGTTTTCATTTAAACATGATGGAAATTTAAATGCTACACAGAGAGCCAAAGATATGCTATACAGTTAGCTCAAGATTAATCTGAATAATGATTGAAGAACTCAGAATTACACAACAAGGAATCAAGTGGCTTTGGAATTTTAAAATTAACTGTGTGAACCTGACAAGTCAGTTAATCTTTCGAGTCTTACTTTCTTATCTATGAAATAGATATGACAAGAATATCTTGTAAGCATCCAGTAAGTCTAAAAATATAAAGTAGACAGTATGGTAGTATGGTGCTTGGCCTAGGCTGGGTCTTCAAGGTGTTCAATAATCGATAACTTTTACTGGGAGGATTATTATAATTACATTTTATGTGTTTTGCAATATGGAGGACAAAAACAACACTGTCACACAAGGTAAATTGTATATAAACAGTGTGTTAAAAAGAAGTCATATCTAAAACATAGTCAACTAAGAGGAAACCAGACAGAATTACACAACGGCCAGGTCATTATGATAATAGGGGATGTCTAGCAATTGCGCAGGTAACATCTACCCCTGTGACTTCAAGAAGACTCCTTGGGGCACCAATGAAAGAGAAAGGAGGAGAAAATAAATACATTGATTTCCAGATGGTAGAATGTGAGGAAAGGGGAAGGAACTGAGGCAAAAAAGTAGAGAACAAATTCTAGGTAAGCTTGGTTACTTCTGACTGTTCTGTGTGGAACTAAAATCTTCAAATTCAGAACAAAGGTGCAGGGAAGTATCTATAGAAATTGTGGCGGTAAAGAGAAAGCCGAGAGCAGCCCCAATGAAGATGGAGGCAGCCTGCTAAATGCATGATAGCCTAGGCATTCAGTTAAGGCTTGAGACCAGTGGAAGAGATGAGTCAAAAGGGAAGGAAATGGAGTTCCAAGGAAGCCATAAATATAAATGAAAACCAGATGTGGAGTAAGGACAATCAACATGAAGAAGATAACACAAATAAGAACACAAAAACTGGATATGTGGCTTATGGGACTCTCAGAGAAGAGAAATTAGATGTATTCTCAGTGTAAAAACAGAGGTTTGTTGGAGAGAGGATACAACTATTTCTTACAGAAGAATTCAAAATAATGCATGTCAATACCCCCCTCCCTCCAAAAAGATTATTTGAATTCCTAGTCATCCTTTGCTGAGGGCAGGCTGTACTTAGTGACTTGCGTGCATAGAATAGAGTAGGAGAAACCTAGCAAACACCACCTTAGCCAAGTGATGAAAGTTAACATTATTTAGTGACTTCATGTGGAAATCATGTACCCTCTGATGTGATATGACAAGCAGGCACTTCTTCCCAAAACCCATAACTCCATTCTTATCACAAGGAAAACATCAGACAAATCCACGATGGGGACATTCTTCAGGATACCTGACCAGAACTCCCTAAGACTGTCACTGTTACAAAAAACAAAGACTAAGAAATTGTCACAGACCACAGGAGACTGGAAGATGTGACAACTAATGCCATCTGGTACACTAGACTAGATCCTGAAACAGAAAGAGAACATTAATGGAAAAATTGTTGAAATAACAAATAAAATCTGGAGCTGGTTAATACTAATCTGCAATGTAACATAATGTAAGATGCTAACAACAAGAGAAACAGGATGAAAAGTATTATGTATGGGAACTCACTGTAATATCTCTATAGCTTCTCTATAAGTCTAAAATTAATCTAAATTAAAATAGTTTATTTTTACAGCTGTCAGAATGGCCATCATCAACAAATCAACAAACAACAAGTGCTGGCGAGGATGTGGAGAAACGGGAACCCTACTGCACTGTTGGTGGGAATGCAGACTGGTGCAGCCACTATGGAGAACAGTATGGAATATCCTCAAAAAACTATAAATGGAACTGCCTTTTGAACCAGCGATACCACTGCTAGGATTATACCTGAAAACTCCTAAAACCCTAATTCAAAAGAACTTATGCACCCCTATGTTCATTGCAGCACTGTTTACAATAGCTAAGTGCTGGAAACAGCCTAAGTGCCCATCTTTAGATGAGTGGATCAAAAAACTGTGGTACATTTACACAATGGAATACTATGCAGCAGAGAGAAAGAAGGAACTCCTGCCATTTGCAACAACGTGGGTGGAACTAGAGAGAATTATGCTTAGTGAAATAAGCCAAGCAAAGAAAGAAAAATACCCTATGATATCACCTAATACAGGAAACTAAGGAACAACACAAAAAAATGAACTAAATAGAACAAGGAACAGAATAACAATTATTAGGGGGGATGGGGGAGGGAGAGAAGGGGGATAAGGGAAGGGTTTAGTCAGAGAACATGTATAAATGACTCATGGACATGGACAATGTGGGAGGGATATGATTGTGGGAGAAGGGGTGGGCTGGGTAGGGGGGAGCAATGAGGGAAAAATGGGACAACTGTAATTGAAAAACAAAATAAAAATTCTATTAAAAAAAGTTTATTTTAAAAAATATAATAGCCTGTCAAAAGGACACAGGAGTTAACTGAAATAGCTAATAGAACTGGATTATAATCCAAAAATAACATAAATATCCATGATTACATCACATATAAAGAAACAATTGAATACATAGATTAATGGGGAAAAGGAAAAACTATACATTTTGGAAAATTTTCAACTATTAAATGCGGAAGGAATGAGGAAAACAGAAAACACCATTAGAACACTGGAGTAATAATTGCTATAGGCATGATCAACCAATGAATGCTAAAATGAGAGAAAGTTTACAAAGAAAAATGATATTTGCATAGCCCTGAAATATCTCCTTCCAAATATTTGTTAAATTATATTCATAAAGGAGTGAAACTAACTTCACAGTGAAGACCTTGGCAGACACTATCTTGGTAGCCAACTGATCAAGGTTAACATTAGCAATTATGAGACATGAGCACATATTAGACAAACTCAAAATAGGGGACATTCTACAAAACTCCTGAACAGTACTCTTCAAAAATATCAAGGTCATGAAAGACAAGGACAGAGGAACCATCATAGATAAGAGGCAACAAAGAAGACATGATAACAAATGCAGTGTGGGATTCTGGATTGGATACTGGAAAAGAATAAGGAGATTAGTAGAATTAGGTCTGTAGTTTAGTTAATATTGTAGTGTACCAATCAATGTTAGTTTCTTAGTTTTTATAGATGTATCACAGTTATGATAACATGTTATCAAGGAATGCTGGGTGAAAAATATGTGGGAATTCTTTATACTATCTCTGCAACTCTTCTGTAAATCTAATGTTATTTAAAAATTTTTAAATAGATGCAAATCACACACACACACACACACAGTGCCCTTTTCCAGTCCACAATTCTGGCTAGTCGCACATGCTCACTAACAAATGAGGTAACTGGCTAATTAACAAGCTTTAATCAGCGCAGTTACAGTAGCATGACTGAAGGGCACAATGGAATCTCCCATGGCCTCCATCAAAACTAGGCCTCAGGTTCCTTATCTCTCTCTTAAATAACCAGGTCCATCATAGAAGCTATAGGACAACATGTTTCCACAACACTAGGAGAGTCTGCCTTTTTCTTCCTCATGTGGGGAAAGGTAAAGCGCAGCAGGTGAGAGGGTCACCAGAGACCCTGGACTGCGGTGTAGCCACAGCCTGTGACCACGAGGGCTCAGTGGATGTCAAGCTCTCCCCAGTTCCCAGTCTCACCAATTATATGGATTATTCCTCTTCCTACTAGGAGACTTACCTGGCTGGTTTGGCTCAGTGGATTGAGCGTCGGCCTGCGAGCTAAGTGTCGCTGGTTCGATCTTCCAGTCAGGGCACATCAGAGAAGGAAAACTCTGATTCCAAAAAACCTCTGCTGCCTTGCAGCATACCTCTTCAGGGGAAAGGCTAAGGGAGTAAACCCCGACAGAAAATCCGGAGCCGGAGTCCCTAAGGCGGTTTGACGTTGTAGTCAACACCGGCAACTCCTGCGGCGCACCTGAAGCCAAGCTGTATTGACTCCGTCTTTCCCTTGGACCCTTCAGCTGCGAAGAAAGGGGCGGTCTGCTGCATGGGCAACAGCAGACCCTCCATATCACCCTGCCCAGGCTCTGTAGCTTCAGCTTCACTGGAGAGGACACTCCAGCGTCATCGCAAGATGTCCATTCAACACGGGAGGAGACAGATACCGTGTCACTCCCGAGTCGGACTGCACAACCATTCTCAGTGGTGCAGATAGACTCTTAAGAAGCTACACCATCGTCTCTCGAGACGGACAGCTGCCGACGACGACTAGGAGACTGAGTAAATTCATTGCAATTACTCTCCAATTTAATGAGAAATTCAGTATAGAAAAGTTTCTTCAATGTATCCTTCTCTTGAGTGTATTGAAAATCCTTTTATTAAAACATAAGAATGAGGAGAATGAGAGTTTCTCTCCTCCAAAATAGTTCCCTCAAAGGAGGAGCTACAAAAAGTTTGTTAGTTTGTGGGTTTTTTTTGTTTTTTTTTTTTTTTTTTTATTACTCTTCATGATGAATACGGTTAAAATGTGATCTTTTTTTCCGGAAAATATAGGGTTGAGGATATGAAGATGGGGAAGATGATATTTGTGAAAGTTTATGTTTCCCAAAAGAAATATAAAAAACAAATTGTTCAAAAATATAGCACCATCCTGAATTTATTTATAGGTAATGTCAAATGTAAAATTTAAATGTATTTGTAGAAATGTGAAAGGGGTTGGACAGTAATAAAATATTGATGTATAAATCCAAATATGTAGAATTTTTCATAATAATAAAATATTTAGTGAAAATGTTAAGAACGTGGACTATCTTAGAAATTAGCAAAATTTAAAATGTGAGAAATAATGAAAAGTATAAGCCTTATTCCACTTGCAAGACACCAGAGACCTATGGGGAAACTTAAAAAGGTATAAAGCTATAAAAAGTAAACCAGATCCCTCTATTTATACTTAATAGAGACAGTTAAGGGGAAAATAAAGAAGTTAAAACAGAAATAGCAGAAATAGTAAATAAGACTCAGTACACAGTTGGCACCAATATAGACATGATTTGAATAATAAAAATGACCCCACAAAAAAAAAAAAAAAAGGCAAAAGTGATAGATGTATCATACTCTTCCTCCAGCAGACAAAATGAAGGTGAATGTTGGTGTGGCAGCAAAACTGACTTTAATGAGCAAGCAACTGTGGAAAAATGGATGAATTTTTAGAGTTATTTTAAGAAAAAGAAATGCTTGGAGAGGAGTAACATTGGTCTAATTCTGAAAAGGAAAAGTCATGAAATTTAACTGCAGACATCACAGTTTATAAGTGAACAGTGTTAATTTGCTGATATGAAGAATAAATGTGTGAGCAGAATGGCCTCAGCACTGCTTGTTGCAAAGATTCTGAGTGCAGCCCAGGCAAACACTCGGTGGTCTTTGGTCATTATGGAAGAAAAGTGGAAGTGATGGGTGCCATAGCACATCTCTAAAGTGCTAAAAAGGAGGAAGTGAACGTAGAAGTGGAGAGTGCTGTCAACGCCAACAGTGACCCAAATGACAGAAATCACACAGCACAGATTGAGTAATAAGGGCCTGAACAAAGGCACTGGAATGAACCACAAAGAGATAGCTAAGAGATGGAGGCAGTGGGGACAAAATTTCTTGTAATTATATCAAGAATAGAAGCTTTCAATGTACAAGGAATATTCCACAGAAATACACAAAGATATTCCAGATGAGCTTTAAAGACCTCATACACCAAGGTGGACCAGCAGAGAGAGAGAAAAATTTAAGCAAATGGTGCTATTTAATGTATATGGTTATCCATCAGAGAAAGTCCATCTGCAGTTTAATAACTTCAGTATACAAGAAAAACAGAGTTAGTTATATGGAAACACAGTTAGCTCTATATGAAGGACAATTGTGCATAAGGTAAAAATCACATTCTTTGTTAAAACTTATTTACATTCTTTGGCTTTTTCACTGCATTTCTGTTTTTTAATATGGTAGTAATCTTATGAATTTATCACTAATTAATAATAATTACTTTCTAATCATTGGAAAAGTCTTTTCAGTTGATGAATGTGCCTATAAAGTGCCTCATCAATGATCACTATTGCATATTTGGAGTTTCCATAGTTAAAAAGGACAACCAAGCTATGTGAGTATATGCTTGGAGTGATGGGACTTTGATGAATGCTTATTGGTTGAATTTTTCTTTTTTTACTTTAAGTTATGTTTTATTTTTCAATTACAGTTGATGTACAGTATTATATTAGTTTCAAGTGTGCAACCAAGTGATTAGACATTATATAATTTACTAAGTGAACATCTTGATAAATTTCATACCCACCTGGCACATACATAGTTATCACAATGTTATTGACTATATTCCCTATGCTGGACTTTACATCCCCATGACTATTATGTCACTACCAATTTGTACTTTTTAATCCTTCACTTTTTTCACCCAATCCCTCTTCCACCTGGCAACCACCAAAATGTTCTCTGTATCTATGAGTCTGTTTCTGTTCTGCTTGTTCATCTATTTTGCTTTTTAGACTTAGTTGTTGATAAATATGTATTTTTGTCATCTTATTACTCATATATTTGAACTTTTTCTTCTTAAAAAAACACTGTTTAACATTTCTTGCAGTACTGGCTTGGTAGTTATGATCTCCTTTAGTTTTTTCCTGTCTGGGAAGCTCTTTATATGTCCTTCAATTCTAAATTATAGCTGTGCAGAGTAGAGTAATCTTAGTTGTAGATCCTTGCTTTTCATCTCTTTGAATATTTCTTTCCAATCCCTTCTGTCCTGGAAAGTTTTTGTTGAGGAATCAGCTGATAGTCTTATGGTAACTCCCTTGTAGGTAACTCTATGCTTTTCTCTTGATGCTTTTAAGAGTCTCTTTTTGTCTTTTACTTTTGGCATTTTAATTATGATGTGGTTTGGTGTGTGCTTCTTTGGGTGAGTCTTGATTGGGACTCTCTCTTTCCTAGACTTGTATGTCTACTTCCTTCACCATGTTAGGGAAGTTTTCCATCATTGTTTTTGCAAATAGGTTTTCAATTCCTTTCTCTCTCTCTCTCTCTCTCTCTCTCTCTCTCTCTCTCTCTCTCTCTCTCTCTCTTTCTCTCTCTCTCTCCCTCTCTCTCTCTCTCTCTCTCTCTCTCTCTCTCTCTCTCTCTCTCTCTCTCTCCTCCATCTAGTACCCCCCATATGAGAATGTTGTTTTGCTTGAAGTTGTCCCTGAGGTTTCTTATACTATCCTTATTTTATTGGATTCTTTTCTTTTTTACTCTTCTGATTGGGTGTTTTCTGCATCCATACTTTCTAAATTTCTGACTTGATTTTCTGCTCCATCTACTCCACTTTTGATTACCTATAATATATTCTTCATTTTCAGTTAATGTAGTCTTCATATCTTACTGGCTCTTTTTTATGTTTTCTAGTTTTGTTTTTATTTGTTCAATTTCTTTGTTGAAGTTCTCATTAAGTTTACCTACTCTTAGCCTAAGTTCATTTCGCATCCTTATAACCAGTGTTTTGAACTCTGCATCTAGTAGGTTGTTTGTCTCCATTTAGTTTAGTTCTCCATTTAGTTTAGTTGTGTTATTTTTTCATTTGAGACGTGTTTCTTTGTCTCCTCATTCTGACTGCCATCTGTGTTTTTTCTTCTTCTATGTATTAAGTATAGCTGCTACATCTCTGGGATTAGTAGAGCAGCCTTATGTAGTAGGTGTTCTGTAGGGTCCAGTGGCACAGCCTAGCCAATCACTCAAGCTGGGCACTCCATGTGCACCACCCCCATGTAAGTTGTGTATATCCTTCTGTTGTAGTTGAGACTTGATTGTTATTGGCATCAATTGAAGGGATTTACCCCTGGCCAATCAGCTGCAGGGATGGGCTATAATCACCATGGAGGATCAGCAGTGCAGAAGCCCACCCAATGAAGCAGGACTTACTTCAGCAGGGCTCTGGTGCCTACTAAGTCTTCCCCTTAAGTGTATAATTGATGGAGGTGGTTATATAGTGTTCTAGGATGGTCTGAAGCTGTCTATCAGGTACACTGATTCTGGGGCTTCTCAGGAGGTGCAGACCAAGGTAATTTGCCACCTGTGTTCTGCCTGGGGCCACCCAACATGAGCTTCAAAGTGATCTGCAGAAGGCTGCTACTAGTGCTGGGCTTGGAGTTGCCCAGGAGATACAAAGCTGCCAACCAAGACCAGCTGCTGGTAGTTCTGGGCCAGAGGCCACTTAGCAGGAGGTACAGGGGATGCCGAGGCCATATGCTAATTGTTTCAGAGTTTTTAGGAAAGTCTGAAGCATTAGGCAAGATAGGCCACTTGTATGACAAAACCACTAGAAATAGCTTGGGTGGGCCCACAGGTTGGTTGGGGTGAGGTCTCACGGAAGTAAACAGGGTGGGCCAGGTTGATGGAGTCTAAGATGTGGCACCTGCCTGCCAGATCTGTGCAAGGAGGGCTCATCAAAGAAACAATGCCCTCTTCCAGCACTTCTGTCTGGGAGAACACTGCCCTCCCCAGCTCTTGCTCTGGCACTGGACACTTTGGATCTTCCCCGTATGTCCCTGGTGACTTTTGAGCTTCTGCCCAAGCACTGGAGCTCAGAGTGAGCAAGTCCAAGTAAGTTCAGGTGAGGGCTCTATAAGTGGAATGCCTGGGATTCCAAAAGCCCTCCATATCACTCAGTCACAATCCCTGTTGATTTTTATAGCAGGAAGTTATGGGGACTTCTCTTCCTGGCACTGGAACCCTGGGTTGGGAGCCTGGTGTAGGGATGAGGCCCTTTGTTCCTCAGGGTAATCCTCCACAGCCAAGATATTGCTCCCAATTTTTATCTACTTCACATGGGCGTGGGACCAGCCCAGTTTGTGTCTCCATACTTCCAGTCTCAAGATGGCTTCTTTATATCCTTTGTTTTAGTATTTCTGTTCAGCTAGTTTTCAAGTGGGACCAGCCCATTTTGTGTCTCCATGCTTCCAGTCTCAAGATGGCTTCTTTATATCCTTTGTTTTAGTATTTCTGTTCAGCTAGTTTTCAAGTGGTTCTGAATGATGGTTGTTCTGTAGTGTAGGTATAATTTGATGTGGTTGTGGGAAGATTTGAGTACTACATTTACCTATACCACCATCTTGACCAGAAGGCCTTGGTTAAATTTTTCTTGACTATAGTCAAAAGCTATAGGTTATAGTGTTTGAATTTGTAGTGAAATAATAATAATAGCTATGGTTTTTTAGTACTTACTATGTGTCAGACATAGTGTTAAGTGCAAGATATATTGCAAGATATATCATCTGATTATCTCTTCACTGCAGTTCTATGATATATAGTGTAGTATCATCATACTCATTTTGCAATTAAAATAAAAAAAATCTGAAGGATCAAAAAAATTTCAATAATCTGCTGAAGGTTGCCACATTAATCTGCTTGGGTTGTCATAACAAGATATCACAGGTTATATGGCTCAAACAACAGTAATTTATTTTCTCACAATTATGGCAGCTAGAAGGCCAGGATTAAAGGACCAGACACGTTGGTTTCTAGTGAGGCCTCTTCCTGGCTTGTAGACAGCTACCTTCTTGCTCTGTCCTCACATAGCCTTTCCTCTGTATTGGGTTGGGGGAAAAGAATAAGAGAGAGGGAAAGAGAAAGAGAGAGAGAGAGAAGTCTCTGGTATCTTTTCTTCTTTTATAAAGACACCAGTTCTATTGAATTAGGGTCCACCTTCATGATCCCATTTAATTTTTTTATTCTCATCTGAGGATATGTTTATTGATTTGAGAGAGAGAGAAAAAGAGAAACATTGATGTCAGAAAGACACATCGATCAGTTGCCTCCTGTGTGTGCCCCAACTGGGGAATAGAACGCACAACCTAAGTATGTGCCCTCACCAAGGAACTGAACCTGCAAACTTTTGTTGCATGGGATGATGCTCCAACCAACTGAGTCACCCTGCCAGGGCCTCATTTAATTTTGATTACCTACTTGAAGGTATTAACTCCATATAGTTCAGTCACATTGGTGGTTAGGGCTTCCATATATGGATTTTGAGAGAACAAATTCAGTCTATAACAGTTGGATAACTAATAAAAGAAGGAGTAAGGATTTGAACCCAGAAATTCAAATCTGGATACTCTTCTGTTAAAATTTCCTTCCTCTATATGCTATACAAAGTACATACTTGTTTTTATTAATTTTAAGTAAAACATCTGGTAATTCATTTTACTGTCAATCACAGTTGAAACATCTAAAATATGTGTCTCATGAAAAAATGGTTTAGTATATGTGACAAGTCATATTTTATAGTTTGTGGAAGCTCAACTCATGTGAATAAATGATAATATGATTGTCATGTGCATGATGAAGGACTATGCATTATAAAATTAGGCCAGATGGCATTCACTGAGGTAATATGCAGTACATGAAGGAGGAAAGTAGTAGGTCCTTGCATGAATTTATTCAAGATAAATTTAAATATAGATATGCAAACTCAGTCCAGCTGAGGATGGGAACATTCATCCATTCATTTAGTAAATATGCATTATATTTTTATTGTGTGTTAGCTGCTGTGCCATTAGGTAGGCCATTAGAATGGAAAAGCAAGCGAGAAAATGTTTACTCTGCATGGGAAAGCATGCAAAGGGGACACAAAAAAAGGATGTAGTAATTCAGATAGAACTCAGATGGATATCTATAGAGGACTAAATGCATGCTGTGGAATTTAGATAGAAGGCAAGAGAATAAAAAGTTAACCCAGAAAAAGGAGAAACCAAGGAAAATTCAATTGTGCTGATAATTTAAAAATAGGAGATAAAATAAGCTGATGTCTTCGGTATTCTTTGATGGGGGAGAAAATGAAATTAGGGTAATGGGAAGTTAAACTCTGCAAAACTGTGTAGAATGCATCAAGCTAGTGGTATTTGCTACCACTATGTATCTCAGTACTTGCTTATAGATCTCAGTTTTAAGTATGGGGATTGGTGTGAAGTACTCTGATAAACACAAAATAAGTCAAAACAACAAAAGGGAATCTTATCAGTAGGATGTGCTTAAGAAGATGGCAATGTGAAGGATAGCAGGTCAAAAAGAAATGCATGAAAGAAGGATATAGGAGAAATACACATTTTAAGAGGCCATTAAAAAGAGTAGAATCAGGGCAAAGCAGTCATTGTGTGCCTGCTTTATATAATAAGGGCTGACTACAATGAAATCTAAATTCTGGTTCAGGAATGATGGCAACTGTATCAGAGAACAGCAGAAAGAACAGAACAGGGTATGTCAGAAGGCAAAGGTGTAGACAACATATTTCCATCATAGAGAAGATCTCCCTGGAAAAGGATATGTCTACTTACTTCTAGCACTATCATTCTGTGAGCTGACTACAGAAAGAGAACTTTAATTTCAATGTATTTTTTACATATTCTTCTGGCTAATTTCAGAAAAAGAGGCTTAACCTAGGTCCAAGGTGTTTCCCCAATTTCCCATAACTTAAAATCTAGAGAGGGAGATAAAAACATTCATATACATATACAATACTTTTTAAAAACTACATATTGATGATGTGTTATAGAATTGTACACTTGAAATCTATATTATTTTATTTACCAATGTCACCCCAATACAGTTAATTAAAAAACAACTCTATATAGAGAGAGTGCTTCATATGTGTCAAGTTTATAAGTTATTGAGTGGAGGGTGAAATTGTAGGGAATTCTTGAAGGAAAAAAGTACCCTTGGAAATAATTAAATATATAAGAAGGTAAGAAATTCTGAAGCTTTCTTTGAATTTTCCTTTTTTTTAAATAAAATTTTGCACAGTTCCATAGGATATGTGGTAGTAGAATTCAGGTTCATTATGAATCTACTAAAGTGGCTAAACTGCTATCCAATTAATGTTGGTTCTACTTAATTACCACAATGCCTGGAAAACTTAAATAAACCAAGATGTCTTGGTAATAGTTAAGTGTTAGAGATACATAGCACTTAATGAATTAAGGATAAATGGTCAATGTTTAAAATTGTCCCTAACTTTCTTCATCATGTTTTCTAAAGATCTGCCCATCATTCCTTATCAATAAATTAACTGAGTTTAATGCAGGACTGACTATCCTTTGATCCTGTCTATTGAGCAAGATTACTTTTAAAAGAGAATGTTATTAGAATTTATTTTTACCTTGGGGTAGATTAGTTGCCATTGTGGATCTATTTTTAGGTGTTTATGTAATTTTAAATAAACATACTCAATGTATAATGCCTTTGGAAGCAGAATTTACCTGTTGCTTCAAGACTGAGAGTTTGGTATCCTGCCAGATAATTCTTCCATTATTTATATATATTTATATATATATATATATATATATATATATATATATATAAAATGGGAGAATTTTATATATATATAATTTTTAATATTGTTTTTCTATTACTTTTGTTCCATTTTCTCCCATTGCTCTCCCCTGCCCCCCACCCCCCACAGTTAATCCCACCCCGTTGTCCACATCCTTGGGTCATTTATACTGGTTCCTTGTCTAAGGTGCATTCTCTCTAATGCCTGAAGTACCTCCCTTGCAGTTTTGTATTTTTACACTTTGTAGCCAGAAGTCCCTTTTCCTTTCCTTGTTTTTCCTCTTCTATTCATCTTCCTTTCCTTTATCTCCTTCTCTTTCTTTTAAGATTTTATTTATTGATTGATTGAGAGAAGGGAAGGGAGGGAGAGAGGGAGAGAAACACCCATGCAAGAGAGAAACACCAATTGGTTGCCTCTCATAAGAGCCCCATCTGGAGACCAAACCCACACCCCCAGGCATGTGCCCTGCCTGGGAATCCAACCGGTGACCTTTAGCTTTGCATAATGACTCCCAACCAACTGAACCACTCCAGTCAGGGCTTCTTCCCTTTCTTCTCGACCAATAAAACAGCACCGAGCATGAGTTAATGGAATAGTCAGCTTGGCTAAAAGACCAGGCCTAACTCACAGGGAGTTTATTGATATGAGTCTGGAATTCTCAATTGCAATTTGCTAGGTGGTCTCCATTCAGTGGTTCTAGACAGACCTGTACAGGATCATTCTTACTCTTTCTTCCTTACATCCCATGTGATAGGTCTACTGAACGAATTCACACTTTCTTAATTTTCATCCTCCCCACATTCCTAACTGTGCACAGGCTGCTCCTCTGTTTCACTCCTCCCCTCACTTTTACACGTACCTCAATATGAAGTCAAGCATTCTTCCCTGTCTCCTAGCCTTGATATGGCACCACCTTCCCTGTGCTTCCTTAACTCTCTGCGTTTTTCCAATAACTGATCTTAACGTCCCTCTCCTACCTGTATCAGCATGGTACCTGGCCCAGAGTGAATTCTTAATAAATTCTGTTGGATGAATGAGGACAGAGAGGGCAATCAGATAACATTTACTGAAGAGACAAGGTTGGACTTGAGAGCGGTTATGCTGGATGATAAAAGCGGTTTCTGAAAGCATATCAAACTACATCTGACAGGAAGGAATTTCATAAGGGAAAATGTCAAGTTTTGCACTTAGCTTCTAAACAATCAACTGCAGATGTGTAGGGTTGTAGAATATTAGTTTAGGTAAATATGACTTCAGGGTTTATTTGACTCTTGCTCAAGCTCACAGAATCTGAAAGTTTGAAAGTACATTATAGCTTGCCTTGTTTAAGCCTTCCATGACTCACCTGTCCCCTTAATAAGGTTCCTGGTAAGGAACATTCTGTCTTCTGTGTGAACACTTCCATTACATTGTCAGCCAGATGCTAGTTGACATGAACATTTTTTAAATAAAATAAAATTATCTTCATCATCATCAGTGAAACTAGAGCCCTCGAATTGTTTTCTCGCCTATTATGACATTTACTGCATCACATTTTTGACAGTCATTTGTTTTCTTATTGAAGTTTTCTATTGCCCTGTGAGCTCCTTGAGGACAGCATCTCTGTCCTATTAATCTTTCTGTCCCCAGTACCTAGTGCAATGTACTCAATAAACAAATGTTGCATGGGAGAAGAAATGACAACACCACATCCACGGATTGTGCAGGTCATCACGTTGGTTTGAGAGTGAAGGCTCTGATGTCAAGTTTGAGTTAAAACATCAGCCCCAACACACACTGGCTCTGTGACCTTTGGCATATCTTCTAACCTAAGTCTCAGTTTCTTTGTCTCAGATAATAATAGACATTTTGAGGATTAAATTTTAAAATAAATATAAGCACCCAGCTTTGTCATCCTTCTGGAAATCATGTGCACAGAAATACTGATAAACAAGAGTCTAGAATGGTGGAAAAACTTAAATACAAATCATACAGTAAATAGTTAAGGATAATTGGATTTCTTGCCCTGAAGAAGGGAGATTAGAGAGAACCATGATAATTGAAGAACTATTATTGCAAATAATAATAACCACTGGCACTTTATATTTTGGAAAGAGCATTCATCTGTTATTTTATTTGATTTTCACAATAGTTGGGTAACTTAGGGAGGGAGGGTAGGCATGCATCATGATTCTTAGTCTACAAGTGAAGAAACTGAGGCACGGAGTTGCTACTTGCCTAATATCCCACAGTTGAATGTGGTAAAATTGGGGCTGACTGCTGGTTTCTGGCCCATTTCTCTTCCCATCAAAACACATTACTTCTAGAGGCACGGAGGGTGAATCTTATTTGTGTGGGAGTCAAAGTTAAGATTAATGGATGAAAAGCCATAAAGAGGTAGGTATTGTCTCAATGGAGATAATTTTTTGGAGTAACCAGAAGCATCCCATATTACAACTGAATGAAAAGCCTTATGAAGAAGTAAGTTCCCTGGTATTCATCATATTTAGACAGAGAGGTTGAAGGGGAATACTGGGCATAATAATGTCTAAGCTTTCTTTGAACATTATCTCCGATTCTAATTCAACTACTGTATCAAAAAAAAATGTTGAATCCTACACATTAAAAATTTCCCTATCTACGCCTCACAAGAATGTCATTGAAAGAACAATAATGGCAAGCTTTTGAGTTCTTACAAAGGAAAATGTTATGTTAATTCAAAGTTGTTTTACATCTATCAGTGAAAAAGAAAAATATCTTCAAATCAATTTATCTAAGAAGTGATTCTTTTCTAATGATCCAGGAAAATTTCTTAATCCTCACATTGTTTATTGATATTCTGATATAGACATATTTTCTCTCTAAATGAAACTAGTCAACACTGTCTATGTAAAAAGAACTATTATAACCTAAATTTTCTGAGATTATGGACTTTACTTTAAATATGTGTTACTCTATCTCAGTTAAGAACCTCTCAACAGTGTTTATAGGCAATATACAAATCAGGCATAATTAAAGGTGATGTATTCACATCCTTTAATTACTGCTCTCTTATATAGTAGTTTGACTAAATGTGAAAATTATTTCAGGACTCGGTTTTGCAATAGATGTACAGCAATGAAACAATTACTGCAATTTTAGTTTGCTCTACTATTCAACTATGAGAATATCATTCATTTCTTTTAAATATATTAATTATATTTTTCAAAATCCATTTCACACAAAGTTGCCATAAGAAATATTTATTAGATAGATTCAGACTCCAAGCAGCATAAGGTTAATTAATTCCCAAGAATTTACTACTTATTTCTAAGAAATTTTAAATATCCATTAATTCTTTCAGTTGGTTTTAAACTAAGAAAAAGATCCGAAGTAAGAAAATATACCTTAACTTAACTAAAATATGAGTGCAAAAGAGAGTAACAGATTTTTAAATATTTTACAAGTGTACTTAAACACAAAAACTGCAGAACTAATAGAGATTATCTAAATTATTTTCTAAAATTATTCCAAAAATACTAAAAAATCAACACAAGTCCCGTATCACTTAATTTTTTCAAAGATATATGTCTATATATTTAGGAATATGGAAAATCTTGGTTACTGCCAGAAATTGATCATTAAATATTTAAATGTTTAGTCAAATCTAAGTCATTTATATTCAAGATAAGTTAAATGCTCTTCAACTTTTACTTAACCTTTAATGAGGGAATGTTCTCATAAAAGGGAGTAAATTTCATTTTAAACTACATTTCATTCCATTATGTGCTAAATATAGAATGAAAAGCTGGATAAAATATTCTGACAAATGAAACAAAAAAGCAGTATTCTCTGTCAGTTTTCACTTATTATCTGGCAAAACACAATACAGATTTTATGCTTTCAAGATGGGACAGCTATTTAAAGGGTAATTATTATATTTATAGATTTCCATTATGCTTTGAAAGCACAAAAGCAAATAATAAAGACCTTTTTTTCTGAATTACATTACCTCACATAAGATCAGGGCCTGATTTCTCTGCTATTTTATTGATTGTACAACTTAATGTATAATTGCCTTTTGAAAAGTTTAAGGTATCTGAGCTCACTGTTGGATGATCTGGAACATAATTTATAGAACAAGTAACTTAACATATTTTTAAAATAATAATAGCGATCCAATAAAATAAAGGATTTGTGGTGGTTATGGGAAAGTTCAATGTGGTGAGTAGGGAATATATTTAGCTATCAAGAACATCATAGAGGCCAACAGGAGAAATCTGTCCTAATGGGTTGAAATGGATACATTTGAAGAAATCAGCTGAAATATAGCACTTAAAATCAGTTTCTGTTCTAAATCCAACCAGGCAATATTGTGAGGTGTTATCTCTAGGTTTTAGAAGTTGTTAAAAATACTATTTGTGCCATTGTGATAGCTGTGAGGTATCTAGCACTGTTTACTACATATTTCACTACCTATTTCACAATTACCACAAATTTCACTAACACGAAGTTTCAACAACTATAATTGCATCAGAAAAAAAACAGGCTCAAAAGTTCCTTGTTGCTGAGAGTATCTTTTTTCAGTATGGTTATTTCCAATGCTATTGAACCAAAAATTATTAAGTTAATATTTAGAGTTTACAAGAATGTCCATTCCTGAAATTTTCCAAAAGATTATTCATTTAGTAGAGCAATGCATTTTATTCCTGATATATATATATATATATGTATTAGAATTTCTAAGTACTTTTCAAAGACATTGTATAATTTGATCCTTTCCAAAGAAAAATTAATTCATAGCTACTTATTATTAACATTCTCTGTTCTGAGATAAAGGTGAGGTTGGCATTGTGCAGTGAACAAGATTACTAGGTATACATGGGGCACACAAATTGTGTCTTTTAGAGATTTAATACCACTCTCTTAAGAATAATGCATTATATAATTATATAATTATATAATGTACAATTTTACTTGTTTTAAGTACTGCAAATGTGATCATTTTATCATATGTGAAATCTTGTAAAAACATATAAATATATTTAGGTCCTCCTTAGGTAAAGATATTTTGAAAACAAAATGAAAAAACATTTTATTTAGAATAAGTCATACAAGTTAGGAACCTTAATACTGCACAAAAGTAGGCAGTATTATATGACATAGAAGAATGATTTACACTTAGATAAAAAAAACTCTGTGTGTGTGTCTCTCTTCTCCCTTGTTTTTCCTTTTTCATTTTTTTCTGTTGTTAAGAAAGTTCTTTCCAAGCTCTACATCATTGTTGCTTTTTAGTGTTAAATGACTATTAAATCTAGTCATTTAATATTTAAAAGAAGCTTAAGTCCCAGATAGTAGAAATAATGGTGGCTATAAATGGAAGTATCTGTAAATCTTACCAAGTAAGTGTGGCTATGGCAGACAGAAAGGGGCTGTGGGCCTGCTTATATTTATATCCATCATTGCAAATATGTTATAAGAAGTAAAAGAAGAAGTATACAAGAAGTATATATATATACAAGAAGTATATATTTTTCAAATATATACCCTATTTAACAGACAGCCTTCATTTTGTTTTGGTTATGAAATATTCTTGACTCCCAAAAGCCTCTTTCCCTGGGTAACCCTGAGAGATGAAATCCCACCTGAAGAGTTCAGCATAGCCAATGAGAGCCCTGGACTGTGGACTCCTTTTGGGTTCAGGTGAGCAGAGCAGCCATGCCCATGACGGGGTGGAATTCAGGCCACTGGGCTGGTGAGGAGAGCTCAACAGACCACAGAAGCACAGCTGGTTAAGAATGTGAATATACTGAACTGTTCTTTCTTGATATTTAAAATAAAAACCAGTTTTGGAATATGTTGAATTCAACCTGGTAGCGAAGTTCTAGAACGCAGGATACCTTGTTGGGTACACATTATACAGCACATTATTGTCATGTTCTGGTACTTTGGTCTGGGTGGTGTGTCTGTGGGCATTTATCCTAGTATTGTACTTCATAATTCAGGTGTGTGTATCAGGCACAACATTTCTTTGGAATGTAACAATTATTACATTTGAAACAGATAATAATTTGCAAAATAAGTTTTTAAAAAATATACAAAGTCAGTTATCCCTTGAAGGGTATATCATACATGTTCCATGAAGTTTGACAAACTTTAAACTTTTTCCTGGGGAATTAAAAAATCAAACTTTCAACAATTGTTAATATTTTTTATTGTTTTCATTAATAACAAAATTTTGTGTTTCAATTTGTTTTTGCTTTTCTCCTTTTTTGTTTGTCCTCCATTCTTGTTAGGCTTTGGTTAGCTCTTTACACCTTGCCTGCCCTCTTTGACTACCCTTCACCTCTGCCCAAGACCTTGCTTCTCTTGTCCTTGCCCTGCAGGACTCTGCAATCTTCCTTGCCTCTGCAAATACTGCTGAATGATGTTCTTGCTAAAATAAATAATATGAGTTACATTCTGTATCTTTCCACCCCTCTATACCCATCAATGTTTCTCCCTTGTGGTACTCTCTCTGCCTCTATCATGCTTCGCTTTATCTTGTCCTTCGCCTCTTCTTTCAAGTGAATATTAGAGCACATTTTTACCCTCTTGATGTTTCCTTCTGCACAGATAAGTTTATTCACTGCCTGCCTTTGGCATTGAAAGAATGTAAACTTACAAGCTGTCTCTGTACTGGGAGTCAGCCTCTTGTAACTTCTATCATGTTTTCTTTCTTCCCTATCTGTGTGTGCTTGGTTGTCAGTGGTATCTTTTCAATTTGTTCTACATTCTTCACTGCCTCTGCAACCTGTATTCCCCCAGGACTGTTTATTATGTTGTGCTACTTTTGTGTGTATCCTTTTGTTAAAAATCAGTCTGTCTCCTCTCTTTTGTTCTCATACACATATTTTTCTACAGTGCCCCAAATATAAGAAATTCTCCTTAGGTTTTATTCATTACACCTGCATGTGTCTTTTTTGAAGATTGCGTCCATCCTGCAGTTGAAATGGTCAGATCCCCCATGGAGATTTCTGGGTCATGGTTTCATAGTTTACAAAGGTGAACTACCCAGTTTTTCATCTTCATATGTAAATACGATAGAATGTGTATGTCTTAATCACACCCACAGATCCTTGTCTACTGCTTTCAGGTAAACTAAACAATTAGGATGTCTCAGAGGTATCATGCAACTGCTGACTCAAATAAAGATGAATAGTTAATTTTGTGGCATGGTTAAAATGCATTTATCACATGCTAAGAAGTTCTTCATTGGCTTGACCTCAGGAGATAATATTTTCTTCTGTGTTTCTTGACTAAATCAGTCACTATTATAAACCATTCTTAAAATATGGTGGCAGGCAACAATAAGCAAATATAATCACAGTGATGGTCTGCTGGCCACTGGGCACTTTTGCATCACGTTCTCTCGTTGCTCTGGGACCAGCAGACAGCTCATTGCTTGTTCTCATGGTGATGGCACCGGTGCTAAAGGAGTAAGGGACACACTGTGCTGCTTCCTAAGACCTGGCTCAGAACTGGCACACTGGCATGCCCGTCCATAGTGTGTTGGTCAAAGCGACTTATAGCTGCAGTGCATGGGAACTATACTTCACTCCTTTTAGGAGAAATGTTAAAGTGATCGGGCTAAGGCTGAGATTGTGGGAAAGGATGAAAGATTCAGAACAAACATGCCATCTATTTTGGTCATTCTCTCTAATCCAAAGAGGCTTGACATTAATTACTTAACATAAAGCTCTACTTCCTTACTTAAATAGTTCTCAGAAAGATACATACATATCTTTTCCTTATTCTAAAAAATACAACGTTTAGCAGAAAATATCAGTCAATAAAATGTTAACTAGCTACCTATGAGGTGCAAGTCACTGGGTGAGGACCAATGAGAAGAGCAAAGTATAAGATGAGGTCTCCGCCCTCATAAAAAATCCAACCTGCCCCAAGACACGCAGACAGAAAGAGATGATGTTTTACAGGAATGGAATAGCCAAAGTTTCAGAGTAGGCCCCAAATGCCCCCCAATGTCCCCAATGCCACCGGATATGCTTCTGTCAGAGAAATAGCCTCCCACCAAAGGTCTTTGCAATCTTCTGTAAAGGATTTGGAAGTCAGCCCTGAAAAAAGTACTCCTCTCCAGGAAAAGAGAATTCTGACCCTCTCCTTCTTGGTCACAATTGTCTTCACTAAGAAGAAAGACAGCTGTCCCATAACCCTCAGATAGTTGTAAATGAGGTTCTAATGAGCACAATAAAGACCTCTGACCTGCAGAGCAACTTCTCTGTTAGATTAGCCTGAGATTTAGGATGGTGGTTGCTGTCTGTTACCTTGTGTGAGGATTTGCTTCCAGAGCTTGACAGACAAAATGTTGGGATTGGTGCTCTCAGGTGTGACTAGCAGTGAGAAAAACAAAATGTGGCTGTATCTCTAAGTTTTGCAGAGCACAATAGTAGCAACACTAAAATCCAGGACTTTTCAGACCCCCTCGGCCACAGTGGAACATGGCTGGAATCAATCCACTTTCCTTTAGAAAGTAAATAAAATTCTTCTAAGTAGCCATAAACTGTATGTGAATTATGGCTTTGAATAAGACTTTGTATGGGGCCCATAAATCATTAAATCCTTACAGATAGTTGCTACTATGTTCTTGACTCTTTTTCTTTTCCCCAAGAGCTACATCCTCCATGAATACCAAGTTTCTTTATGAAAAAAAAACCTCACCTGAGGAAAGAAAAATTCAGCATGTGTAGATAGTAGATAACTCAGAGAGTACTTTTAAGTTTATTTATAAAGCATAGACACCTTTTACATATGTATTCTCATTAAAAAAAAACAAGATATAACAAAGTCAATTCCCTAATCAATAATAAAACAGATTAATGAGCCTGTATATAGTTTCAAGGTAAACATTCAATATGTACTTGTTGAATTAATAACTAAATATAAGAAAAGCTTGATTTCTATTAGAATGAAAAAGGAAATGATTAACAAGAAATTAATAATGAAGTAGCTTGGTGAATTGGATATAATCATCTTATTCACTAATAGCCCTATATTCTTCATGTTTAGGAATGAAACAATTTTACTCAATGGTTTAGAACTTACTGCATTAAAACTGGAAGGTCACTAGAGATTATAATTCACACATTATAAGGAATAAAATACTTGATCAATATTTTTTTTCTCATGCAGACTACAAATGACTAAATCTTCTGGATTTTAGAACTTCAAAAAATGTGAAAATAGTGTCATCTAAACTTCTCCTTTTATAGATAATGAAAGTAAAAACCCTCAACATTTGGAATTTCATGAAAGCTTGAAACCCATGCCTTTGGAATTCTGGGCTAATATTTTTGGGAAGGTATCAAAACCTGCATTTGACCATTATTATGTTTTGTTGTTTTTTTTTTTTTTTTTGCTCCAAATAATGTCTGTAAAATTAATCCATGTTGATTCATGTATCAGTGGTTTATTCCTTTTAATTGCTATTCCATTGCATGGATACACTATGACTTGTTCATCCATTTTTCTGCTCCCATGCATTTGGGTTTTCATTAGTCTTTGACTATTGTGAATACAACTTCTATAAGCACTCATTTCCACATATTTGGGTGGGCATATGATTTCATTTCACTAGGCTAAATACCCAGAAGTTGTATTTCCAGATGAGTTGCCTGAAAAATATATTCTGAAATTTATAAGAATAACCTAACAGTCCCCTAAAGGCAGCAGAACAGTACCTAGAAAAGTCCTCTAAGAGAATAAACCAAAATTTATGTAGCCAGACAAAATGTAGATCAGGTATAAAGGCAAAAAGACAAACTTTTCTGAACATGCAATGACTGTCCAGTCCCTCAGCTTTTTCTTGAAAAAATGAAAGAGAACAAGCTTTAGCTTTCCATGGTAAAATGCATGGCTGTGATCATGAAATCCATTTATTCTCAGGACTAAAAAAAATAGATAGTAAACTTTTTATTGCAAACTAGAATGTAAATGACTTAATCCCTAACAATGCAGAAATGATAAAAATAACAATTGTTGATTAAAGAGGAGATAATATCAGTTTGTATACATTGATATTCCATAGCCAAGGAGTCAAAAGATATTTAAAGTGGATAAAACAAGTATTTAAAGTGTAATATATTTATAAGAATAAACACTGAAAATTAAATAGAATCACCTTAAATTCATGTAGTAGAGGGAAGTGAGAGAGGAGGGTGAAAGTCTACATGTCTCAAATTCATCTTGTTTATAAGTTAATATATGAGCCTAATAATGTAGAAGGTTCAATACATTGAATAAAGTTAATCATTAGAAAGTAAAAAAGATTTTATACATAATAAAAGCAGAAAATATAACAAAACATGGTGATGGAACTAAGAACAAATGTTTCTGTCATGTTAATAAAGGTCTGTATTTCACAAAGAAAAGGAAAAACTCTTATTGAACCACAAAGCCAATGTAACTACATACTGTCTATAAGAGACACATACTTAGAACAATACCCCAGGGTCCTGAGAGAACCAGCTGAAATAATGAAATGTGAAGTGATAATTCAGTCTTATTTCCATGCCCTCCTAATCTGAGTGAAGTGAAGGAAAGGGCTGGCTACTCAATACACCCAGGGGCTAGACCGGGCAAACTTTACACAGTAAGCTGCAGTCTGTCAATAAACCTATTGAAGTTTGCATTCTCTTTTTTTCCCCTCCACCTTTTGCACTAAAGGTCTTTTTGGAAATTTAGATCTTTCTTTCTCCATCAATGGGCCAAGAGTGAGGATCAGTGAGGGGACCCTGACTGTATGTCTTCCCACTCACCAGGGTTCCGAGCTGCCTCTAGATTCAAGACACATGCTATGCTTGTGGTTGGCTTAGAAAAATGAGACTAACAGTGACCTGACCTGGCGCCAGGGCATTTCCCCACCTGGAGCAGGCTCCATGGGGCTTACACTTCATGGGTGGGCTGCCGGGCTCTTGTTCCTAAGAATAGGGATGGGCAGGGTGGGCTGGAAGCAGCAGTGATGAAACAGCCTCCTGGGGAAAGTGTGAAAAAAGAAGAATTGCACTGCTATGAATAAAAATATGGAGTCTAATTTGTCTGGTTGGATCTTTCATGAAACACATGATAAATTCCAGCAGCGAGGTCTACCTTCAGGGCAGCATTAATAATATGACTCTGCATTTATCTTCCTGTTACTACAGGGAGTTCTTGGGTTTCACAGCCTCACAGTTGTTAAGATTTCTTTCCTCAGCTACAGGTATTAGAAATTAATGATGGATTCAGTGGTATTTAAGGACACTGAAAGTAACAAGGGATGTTTTATAGCCAACACATGTTAGATATTTGGATTATCCTTGAAATGCAGAACATAATACAGTAAAATGCAAAATACTCTTTTTCTGAGCTTATTTTAAATATTCCATGGCCAGGAAAAGAGTCACAGAGATTCAGTGTAGAATTTCTACCTCCCCATATTTTTTTTCTAAGGAGACTTATGGGCTCTGAAAAGCATGAACTATCTGAAATAAAAATACCCTGTGGAAATAATGAAGAATGAATGTTAAAATAAAAATGGTCTCAGTTCTTTCCTCCTTCATTATAGAGACAGAATTCATTAAGTCTTGGCATCTGCACATTGTAAGTTATTAGACAGACACAGTACAATCACAGACAAATTAGAATTATTCTTTTCAGATGCCTGGACTGCCTCATCTCCTATCACAGACATTTCTCTGAAATCAAATGACCATTTAATTTAAAAGACTTAGGAATTATCATTTACTTTTGCAAATGGCAATAATTAGATAAATTTTTATAGAGTCCTTGCAGTTAACTTTTGTGTCACCTTTATCACTTCCTTGTTCAGTCATCATAGTATGCTTTTAATAGTTAATATGTATAGAATAACGTGGAGGGGAAATAAAATAAAAATTCATTAATCCCCTCCAATCCTTTTCAAGGAGTTGTGATTACTTTTTAAGATCAGAACTCAGGAAAATGCCAAACTTTGCTCTGCTGACAATGCAAAATTTTTGATGTCGGTGACTCAGGGCCCAATGTCACAGGGAAGAGTGTCAGTCCCTCAGACAGTCTACCTGCTGGCTGACAATTCCTATACCAGGCTAATGCTGTGCCCCCAGGGCTCACCCCACAGCAAATCCATTTAAGTTCTTTTCTTTTTTTAAAGATTTTCTTTATTGAGTTTTAGAGAGGGAGTGAAACATCGATCAGTTGACTCTTGCACACCCCCAAATAGGGACCTGGCCCACAACCCAGGCATGTGCCCTGACTGGGAATTGAACCAGTGACTTTTCAGTTTGCAGGACAATGCCCAACCCACTGAGCCACACCAGTTAGGGCAGCAAATTTTTTTAAGGTCTTCAATGAAGGGTGCCCCTCTCTGATTGTGTCCACCATAGGCTTCTAAGAGCGGGACACTTGCCCAACTGCATTATACTGGCTGCTGGGGGCTCTGGGAAGCCCATGAATCCTAAGTAGTCTCAACTGCTTTGCCCTTATAGTCATCTCTTCTCTTTATTTTCAGTATACTGTCAATCTCTGGGAAACTCAGCTCCCGTCCTCCCTGTTACTTTAGCTTGTCACCCAACTCTGTAAGTCCCAGGCTTGGCACCATCTCTGCTCCCAGTAGCAAAGATCCAAACGCCAATCCTATGCAACACACAAGGTTCTAGGACTGCTCTGTTTCAGAAGCAATGCCACCAGAGTTCCCTGAGTGCCAGGGAAGAAGGAACACAGCCATGAAGACATGCACCTGATGTTCTATGCTCGGTGCACGAGTCACAACATAAAAAAAACTCCTCTTCTCCATGTCCATAAAATGTCAATCTTTTGTGCGAAGCCATGGAGAATCATAGACTAAGGAGAAAGGAAGAAGGAAGTCATTCAGAGATGAGAGAGCCAGAGAGGTGGTGAAAGGGGCTTGGTGGTGATGATTAAAACTGCAATGAGAAAAAAAAAGTCTTCCTCTGGTAAAAGTCAACTAATAGAAGTGTGGAAAGGCAATGATCAGCTAAAGAGAAAATTGACAGTTTTTGGCTGGATAAGAAAGTATTAGGTAATCCAAATATTCTTCCACCTAGCATATAAAATATCAGGGAGCAGGACAGCTGATAGTTGAAAGCTTAATAGATTTTCAGGCTTTAAAAGCATGAAGGGAGCAGCACCTCATGAAGCATTCACATAAATAAATTAGGGGAAAGGCAGTGTTCTGAGAGAGTGGGTCTCAGTGAAAAGACAGAAAGAGGTCCTTGTCCCCAACCCAGTGCTCTTTAAAAGGCGCAGGAGTTTTATGAGCAAATGCAAATGACTGATTCATGTGTATTTTTGGAGGCATATCTTTAGCATTATCAAAAGACCTTTGGTATTAAGAAGGATAGATAGGACATGAAAAATAGTCAGCAAGTGACCATGGTGCAGTAGAATGCGGTGACATTTTTGGAGAGCTCATGTCTCAGAACAATCTCTCCTCTGTGTATTTCTACGGAGCTGCTGGGACTGCTGAAATCAAGCCCCTCAGGGATTCAGTAGAAGGACTATTTTTCCATGTGCAAATAGAACAGACTCTCTGAAATAAAACTGCTGGGCTAGAAACTCCATTATCCTACAACTTCCAAAAAACCAAAACACATCCTTACTCACCACTCACAGATTGCCAGCCATTGAAGGAATGAACAAATGCATCTGTTTTGCTTTGATATTCAGAGCCGTTCAGACATGCATTTATAGTTCTAGAAAGAAAAACATTTCCTAGTCATTGCTTGTCCAAGATTATGAAGTTATTCTACTCACTATGAGGCGGCAGGATTAGTTTGGGGAATATTTTTCCTACAGTCCTATTTAAAATGTACTTCACAGATTTGACTCATTGTTTTGGCAATCATTCATAATATCAAATAATTCTAATTACAGTTAACATTTACTAAGTGTCAGGCAGTTATAAGCATTTTACATGTGTTTACTCATTAAATCCTCAGTAGAGTGATTCTGCTTAGCACCATCAAGGTGAATTCTTTAACTCTGACAACTAATTGAAAATTTGACAGTAATAGCTTCCCGTTATGATCACCAGAAATAAGGCAACAGTGGAAAACTAAGCTCATTTGTCAAGCCAAGAGGTCAGAACAGGCCATGGCTGGGTAACCAAGCTGGTTAGAGTGTCATCCTAATTTTCCAAGGTTGCAGGTTTGATCCCCAGGCAGGGCATATATGAGAATCAACTAATGAATGCATCAACAAGTGGAACAACAATTTAATGTCTCTCTTTCTCTCTGTCTCTCTGTCTGTCTGTCTCTCCCCTTTCCCTCTTCTCTCTCTCTTTCTCTCTGTCTCCCTTCCCTTTCCTCTTTTTCTCTAAAATAAATAAATAAATAAACAATTTAAAGTCAGAACATATCCAGCCGTAAGCCATGAAGAACCCAGGAGGCTGAGTAATTCAGATGCTGAAGTTGACAAATGACTCCTGTTAAATTTGATCTTCTTGGAAAGAGTAATATTTAATCTAAAGGCTGTAATATTTGCCTTAATGCTGGGATTTTATAAAACATTGAAAATATAGGTTCCCTTATGCCTTAGGTATATTCTAGGAAACCACAAATGTAATCACCAAAAGAGTCTTCTTTCTTATATTAACTAAAATATAAAAATCACAGTTAATTCAGTACAGTTATCCAAGTATAAAAGAAACTTGTTTCTTGGTGCCTCAGTATCAGGGGAACCATGAGCCCCATTCTTTCCTTCCTTGCAGTGTTTATTTTATGTCATTAAACTTCTTAGCCCATAGAAGTTACATGCATCACAGCTTAAAGAATATCTTCCCATATGGCAGAAGTGATTGCCTTTAATTAAAAGTTTGCCTTAAAAGAATTATCCTTTCAGATTGGATTGAGGTCATCAATGACTTTCCTACTGTTTACATAACAAAGGATACCCTACCAAATACCCCCAGTTCACACTCTTCTTAAACTTACATTCTGAAGTACAGAGGAAGAATAGAGTGTATCTATCAGATCCACAGGATAATAAAAAGTGGTTAGATTAACTCTAAGATGGATAGTGAGTCTATTACTTCATCAAAAATCTCCCATATTATGCACTGAAAAGCCAGATTTAAGGGGAGAAATATACACTGAGAGTCATCCAGACTGCTGGGCACAGAGCTGCTCTCTTGGAACACAGAGGGCAGGTAGTGTCCATTCTCCCAGGGTTTCTAGCAGCCTTCTCATACCACCTGCCAGCCAATGTGTTGCTTAGATGAAATGCATTTTTTAAAGTTCTGTAATATGTAAGAATGTAGTTGGATTAAATTTTAAATTTACCCAATGATACATTATTTACTTTAATTTTTATTCCTATCATGGTTGACCATAATAAATGGTATAAAATCACCTTGTTAATTTATTTTTCTAAGTCCTTTCAATGACCTTCATAAACAAATAGTTTTCTCTCTTTCAAGTAAATAATGTAAAACCTTTGCTTTATCACTGATCCTAAGAAATGGTAACACATTTTACTGATGCAACATATTAGAAAATCATAACTCAAATAGGAGAGACAAAGGTTTTCTTCTTGCTTTCCAACACTATAGGTCATAAAGTAAGTCAAGAAGAATATAAATATATAAAAATACATTACTGAAGAGATCCCAAATGGTGGAGGATTAAGTAAGTGGTAGCTATAAGAACCTCCTCCCAGGGCCAATCTGAAATTATAATTAAACTGTGGAGATATAATCTGAAATAACCAACTGAACAATAGCTTGGGAGAAGCCTTATAACCAAGGACAGACAGAGGAAACTGCTTCACCACAACATGACTGGTACGGAGTGCGGAGGAGATGTGAGAGAGCAGACTGCACTCCCACAGGTAGCAGCTGAAATGCTGGAGGGAAATTTCAGTGGCAGAGGTGTTCCCCCTCAGAAGTGTGGGATATAAACCCCAAGCTGGTCTCCCCAGCCTACAGCACCAGAGCCAGAAAGGAACCCAGATAACATCGAGCTGTAAAAAGTAGCAGGGTTTCTGTCTGTCAGGGAGAGATGGCTGGAGTAACAGAAAGCCTTTTAAAGGGCCAACACATAAAATTTCATTTGCACTCACTTACCTGGGGTTCCAGCAAAGGGGTGTGGGGCAAAGTGAACTAGAGATGCTTGGGGAGAGTCTGGGGATGGTGGCTTTGGGGAGATAACTGAGGGAGAAGCTACCAGGACCCTTGTGGTGAGTCATCCCCATACTGCAGGAGCCATTTTGCTAAGGCAAACCACTTCCCCCCAAGTGGCATCAGCCTGAGGGGAAGCAATAGCCCTGCCCACAGGAATGACTCTTGCCCCACCCTGTGGTACTTAAGCCCAGCTTTCCTCTAGACATCTCTTAAGTTTTTCTTTCTTTCTTTTTTCCCTCTTATTCCCATCCTATATTAATCTTTGCTTATTGGTTGTTGATAGTACTGTGGTGGATTCTTTTCTCCAATTTGGTTCCTATTTTTTTTCTTTTTTTTTTTCTTCATTTGTTTTTTGTTCTCTCTCTCACTATATCGTCGTCGGCAGCCGTCCGTCTCTAGAGACGATGGTGTAGCTTCTTAAGAGTCTATCTGCACCGCCGAGAATGCCTGTGCAGTCCGACTCGGGAGTGATCCTCCCATGTTGAATCGACATCTTGCGATGACGCTGGAGTGTCCTCTCCAGTGAAGCTGAAGCTACAGAGCCTGGGCAGGGTGATATGGAGGGTCTGCTGTTGCCCATGCAGCAGACCCCCCCTCTCTTCGCAGCTGAAGGGCCCAAGGGAAAGACGGAGTCAATACAGCTTGGCTTCAGGTGCACCGCAGGAGTTGCCGGTGTTGACTACAACGTCAAACCGCCTTAGGGACTCCGGCTCCGGATTTTCTGTCGGGGTTTACTCCCTTAGCCTTTCCCCTGAAGAGGTATGCCACAAGGCAGCGGAGGTTTTTTGGAATCAGAGTTTTCCTTCTCTGATGTGCCCTGACTGGAAGATCGAACCAGCGACACTTAGCTCGCAGGCCGACGCTCAATCCACTGAGCCAAACCAGCCAGTCTCTCACTATATATATTTCTGTTTAAACAACTCTATATGCTTCCCTTTTCTTACTTCATCCCTCCTTCTTTCCTCCCTTTTTTATTTATAATATAAATTTTACTTTCTTTCTCTCTTTCCCTTCTCTCTGTCCCCCATGCCTATTATTGTTCTTCCCCATCTCCTCTCAAGATGATTTTTCTTTCAGTTAGTCATCTCATATTCATTTTTATTTTCTTATAATAGTCTTAATATCTTTAAACCTTTATTAGTACTGGCTCATTTGCTATTGATAGTGTAATTGTGGGTGGGGGTTATTTTTGTGGGTGTGAATTTTTTCCCTGGGCTATTTGTTTTTTTTTCTGGCAGCACTTGTATAGCAGCATACAAGATGTGGTGGGTAGTCAGCCAGCCAGAGGTAAGGACCCACCAAAGAATGACCTAACAACAACTAAAAAACAGTTACAACCAGGCAGCCCACATAAACAGCATAAAGTGCATCCCAAGATCATCAAGTTTAGGAGATCAAGGAGGCTGCATCACTGAATTTCACAGGTCTCATAACACAGAAGATCACACCATGAAGACAGGGGTCAAAGAAGATGAGTCTAAGAAGCAGAAACAAAAAATAAAGGTCACATAATATGTGGAGACAGAGAAATAAGGCCCGATCAAAAGGAAAGGAAAAATCCCCAGAAAGAGTGCTAAGTGAAATAAAGGCAGGCAAAAAATGAGATATTGAGTTCAAAATACTGGTTATAAGGGTGCTCAACAAGCTCAATGAGAACTGCAATTAACTCCAGGGAAGCTATAAGGAACTTACTGAGAACTACACTAGCATGAAAAATGATACAGAAACTACCAATGAGAGCCAGGAGGAAATGAAGAGCAAAATTTCTGAAATAAAAAATACAACAGAAGGAATCAAAAACAGGCTAGATGAAACAGAGCATTAGATCAGCAAGCTGGAGGACAAGGTAGAAAAAATTCTTAGTGCAACAAAATGAAAAAAGACTAAAAAGAATGAAGAGGTTTTAAGACAGCTGCAGGACAATATAAGATGTAATAATATCTGTATCATAGGGATGCCAGAAGAAGAGGAGCAAGAGAAAGAAAACCTGTTTTAAAAAGTAATGAAAGAAAACTTCCCTAACTTACTGAGAGAAAAAGTCACACAAGTCCAGGAAGCACAGAGGGTCCCAATGAAGATGAACCCAAAAGGGCCCACTCCAAGTCACATCATAATTAAAGTGGCAAAATTCAAAGACAAAGACAGAATCCTAAAAGCAGCAAGAGAGAAGCAGCTAATAACATACAAGGGAGCTCCAATGTAGCTAATTTCTCAACAAAAATACTGCAAGCCAGAAGGAAATGGCAAAAAAATATCCCAAGCAATAAAAAACAAAGGCCTCCACCAAGACTATTGTACTCAGCAAGGCTCTCATTAAAAATGGAAGGTGAAATAAGGAGTTTCCCAGGTAAAGGAAGGCTAAAAGTATACATCTCAAACTTCTGGTCAAGATGAAGGCCTAGACAGACATGCTGCATCTCCCTCCACAACTAAGAAGGAATACAGCTACCTCAAAACTAGAGATAACCAGAAGTTCCAGAAAACTGAGCTGCATGGAAGTCCAAAAAACAAAGATATAAAGAAGAAAAAGTCATTAGACAGGTAGGAGGGGTGGAGCCTGGGTAGAGATGATGCAGTGTGGTAGCAGCAGCAGTGAAGGCAGCAGCAGGCCAGCAGAAAGTGAAGTCACATGTTTTAAAAAGTCAGCAGGGACACCTGGGGAGAGCTCCCAGCACCAGACCAGACAGCGCAGCTCATAGTCTCAACTCTGGGGAAAATAAAGCCTCATTGCTTCTGACTGTGCAAACCAGTGGGGGTTGGCATGGAGCCAGAAACTGCTGATCTCTCAGCAGAGTCCCCTTGTTTAAAGGGCCCCCATGGTCCTAGAACGTCCACAGTCCTACCCACTCTGGGATGATGGCCAGGGCAACAGCTAGAGAAGTGCTTGTCACATACAGAAGAGAGAGAAGTGCCTGGAAAAGGGGTGAGTGCTGAGCAAGGGGCATTGTTCCCTCTCAGACCCCTCCCCCACATACAGCACCACAACGTGGTGAAACAGGTCACCCATTACTGACGAATCCCTAAGGCTCCACCCCTTACAACGTAACAGGAGCGACAGCTCTACTTAAGACATAGAGGTAAACAAACATAGGAGCCTGTCAAGATGAAGAGACAGAGAGGTATGCCCCAAAAGGGAATGGATCAAGGTTCCAGTGGAGAACTAAGTGATAAGGAGATAGCAAACCTAACAGATGTAGAGTTCAAATACTGAAGAAAAAGAAGATCAAAACTATGAACATTAAAATGACAGCAAACTCACAACTGTCAACAACTGGATCTAAAAAATAAAAACAACATTCAACTAAGCAAACCAGAACAGGAACAGGAGCATATGTATGGGAATTATTTGAAGGGTTATCAGCTGGGAGGAGGAAGGGGGAGAAATGGGGAAATGGTGCAGGGACTACGAAGCATAATTAGTTGGTACAAAATAGACAGGGGGAAGTTAAGAATAATATAGGAAGGTGTGAAGCCAAAGAACTTATATGCATGACCCATAAATATGAACTAAGGGGGATTGCTGGAGGGAAGGGGAGTACTGGACAGAGGGGAGCAAAGGGAGAAAAGAAATTCAAACTACTGTAACAACATAATCAATAAAATATACTTAAAAAAATACATCTCCACCAAACCAGCATTGCCAGAGATGCTATAGGGGCTGCTTTAAGAAGATGAAGAAACAGAGAGAGACAGAGAGGAACACGTGTACAAAGAGGAAAAATGACAATGAATAAGTGCCTATCAATAATAACCTTAAATGTAAATGGAGTAAATGTTCCAACCAAAAGACACAGGGTAGCTGAATGGATAAGAAAACGTGGCCCGCATATATGCTGTCTACAAGCGAACCACCTTAGAACAAAGGTCTACACAGACTGAAAATGAAGGGATGGAAAAAAATATTTTAAGCAAATGGACATGAAAAAAAAGTGGAGTAGCAATACTTATGTCAGACAAAACAGATTTCACAACAAAGGCCATAAAAAGAGACAAAGAAGGACATTTCATAATACTTAAGGGAAAGATACATCAAGAAGATATAACCCTTGTAACATAGGAGCATCCAAATATATAAAGAAAATGTTGGAGGACTCCAAACAAATGGAATAAAAATAAGAACTGTGACTTCAGAAGGCAGATTCTGTGATGTTTAGAATTAAAACTTTCCTGGGCAATTTATAGAGAACAAATGGATAGAAGAAAAAAGTAGTATGCATTATTTTTTTCAATTCTTAATTCTGAATAAGAAAGATGCTAAAAATTTTGACATGAACCCATAGCACTTGATTACATTAATTGAAGCTTCAGAACATTTTCAATGCTCAAAAGCCAAACGTATTAGCTGCTTTCCCATTATTTTTACCATTTTCTAAAACATTAATGTAACAAAGAAAACTTAGAAACAAATGAAACATGTTGTGTTTAAAAAGATTCAGTCTTTTGGAGGTGCTGAAGAGTAAAATTCCTCAGGAAATGCAACCATGTGTTTTGTGTCTTATCAGCCCTGCATAAATAATGCATCCTGTCTGCCAAATTAAGAATCTCATAATAGGTTGTTCCGATGGAGTTATTAGCAAGGGACTTCGACTGGGCTGTACTTTCTTGAAGGAAATGGGTAGATGACATTGGTGGATAAGAAAACTGCATGTTAGTGGCAAGAACACAAAATTAAAAATGACAGAATAAGTGTGAGATAGGAAAACAGGCCATGAAAGGATTTTAGTGCAACAAAAAGGATTCTCTTAATTAAATGTGATTAGGCATCTGTTATTTATTTTCTGACATTAATGATTAAGCAGTAGGTTTCATCATCCCCTTCATTTTTTTAAACTTTATTTTTGGTAGATGAATAATAATGTAGGTCTTAGACATGAGTAATTTTAGCCTAGAAGCTATAAGAAATAAAGAGAATTTTAGAATGAGGGTTTAAAGTCAGACATTGGAGCTTCTCCAAGTAATAACAGCATGTAGTTATATAAAATGTTGATAGATTACCCTCCCAAATTTTTTTTTAACTCCATATATAACTCTAACAGCGACAGGGTCCTTGCAGAGTAAAAATATTCTAAATAGCCATTTAATTAATGTCCAAAAAACAGAATAGTATTTAAATAATCAACTGATCCTTAGAGATCTGTTTTGAATGGAAGCACCTCTAAAAATTACATTTTTATAGTAGCAACAGCATTTGGATACTATTAATGTTATAGTTCAGTAGATTCATCTTCAAGTTCTTGCTTGGAATTGATCATCAGGTTTCCTACATCATTATCACTATTGAATAATAAATTCAAAGAATGATTATAGAACGGTTAATGCATGCAAGCTAATGTGATAATGTGGGGGTGGGAAATAAAAAGTTTGTAGCTCAGTCCTTGTTTTTAAGAAGTGTAACATCTAATAAGAGATATTAGAAACCATGTGGTCAGGGAGAACTTTATGAAAAAGGTACAGTTTGAACATGGTTTTGAAGGATTCTTCATATTTTAAGAGCCAAGACTGAAAGAAAAAAGTATCTAAGAAATATCAGCTATTTTAGACCCAGTAAAATGATGGTTTCTGACCACTTACATAAGAAAAGAAAACTTAATGCCAAAAATGAATTTGTAGCTAAGATATATGTATGATTGAATTATACCAATATATTTGAAATAAGAACATGCAGAAAATGCTAAAATAAATTCATGGTTCACAACCCAAGAACTTCTGACCCCTGTAGAGATCACTGAATTATTTCAAGCAGGCCATGAATGGAATCTGAGCCCAGGCAATAGAATTAATCAATTGTATCATCAGCAAATATGAACCACTATCTTTCTTTTTCTTTTTTTTTCTTTTATTATTTGGTTTTTCAATTACAGTTGTCCCCTTTTCTCCCAATTTCTCTCCCCCATCCAGCCCTCCCCTTCTCCCGCAATCATATCCCTCCCCGTTGTCCATGTCCATGAGTCATTTATACACATTCCTTGACTAGACCCTTCCCTTACTTATCCCCCTTCTCTCCCTCCCCGCTGCCCCCTATTGACTACTATTCTACTCTTTGTCCTATGTATGAACCACTATCTTTCAAAAGCCATTGTGAGTGGTAAAGAATGTATTCACTTAATAGCACTTTTGCATTTTCTTAATCAGTTACACTGAAAGGATAACTACTGGTTCATATCATTTTATTGTTTTATTATGATTTTTTTAAAAACTATATATACTAAATTACTATTTTGTCTGCATTACTGGTTAATATGAGCATATTTTAATACATATTTTTTATTTTTCAATTATAGTTAACATTCAATATTATTTTGTATTAGTTTCAGATGTATAGCATAGTGGTTAGAAAAAAGTGTATTTACAGATAGTCACCCCAATGTTTCAAGTATCCACCTGGCCCCATACATAGTTATTACAGTATTATTGGCTATGTTCCCTCTGCCATAATTTACATCTGTGACTATTAGTATGCTTTTATCTGAACAAATATCCATCTTATAAATGATTTCAGAATATTGACTTATATTTTGTTCTAGTCTATACTTTATGTAAACATTCCCTTATTATTGAAAGGTTAAGTTGTTCTAATATTTAACTATTATAAATAATGTAAACATGTTTCCATGGCTAAAAATTATATACTTCTTTAATTATTTCTAGAATAAATGCCTGTATGTGAAGTTGCTAAGTCAAATATATATATACTTTTAAAGATTTCAATATATATTGTTATATTACCTTCCCAAAGATTCTATCATTATATGCTCCTGTCAGCATGCTGTAAGAGCACCAGTTCCCCTGCCAATGTGAAACAATATTATATATTAAAATGGGGCACTCATAGTAAAAAAGATTAGAAATTTCCAAGCTATAGCTAAATGTCACATAAAGTACACAGAGAATAAAACATATTTACTTACATGTCAAATCTAAAAAACAAACTCATCAAGACAACAAACTGATGGCTGCCAGATGGGAGAGGGGCTGGGGGCCAGGTGAAAAAGGTGAAGGTATTGAGAAGCACAAATTGGTAGTTACAAAATAGTCACGGGGATGTAAAGTACAGCAGAGGGAATGTAATCAGTAATATTCCAGTAACTATGTATGGTGTCAGATGGGTACACGATTTATCGGGGGACTCACTTTATAAGTTTATATAAATGTCTAACCACTATGCTTTACATCTAAAACTAATGTCTAATTGCATATAACTTTAATTGAAAAATAAAACTGTAAGAATACAAGTTAAAAAATCTTTAGGTCTTTTGCATGTGTCTCAGATCAGCAGACAGATTTACCATAGGTATTAAGAACTGCATATTTGTATGGTGTCTCCTATGATCAACCACTCATACACGTTCCTAAGAGATATTCACTCTGTGAAAGCCCTTTTATTTTTGTAGCCTCAAAGAATTGCAACCAAAAGTACACTGAAAAAGGAAATCGATACAGTATGAAATATCTGAGTTTCCCTATACGCTCAACCGTATGAGAAAGACTACTTTCCCTTGAGGTGGATCTTGTTACTTCAACAGGACCAGTATCCACAAAGAGAGGAATGAGAACAGTGAAAATGTGTTCTCAGAATGAGGTCCCATTCTTCCAATTTATCCAGAAAGATGAGAGCTATAGGATTGGAATTTTTATTAGATAGGGGAACTTAGAAAAAATACCTTCTAAACACACATTCACAGTTTTCTGTGTGACAGGGAAAAATTTGATTTGCTGGAGCTGATTACACTGATTCAAAATCAAAATCTTTACCTCTATTTGATTTCTTTCTTTAAGTCATGTTTATTCCCTGTATAGAGAATTAGAAACTATCCTTTAAGAGAAAATATAAGGCTCACAAGCCTGTAGGAATAATTTCTTTTAGTTACATTCTGAAATCTCTGAGTACACATTTTCATAATCTTATGCCTATAAGATGAAAATAAGAAATGTTCCTCCCAAGAGAGAAAATGATGATGTCAATAGGTAAAGTAGAAATGGAAATTTTTTAAAAATGTGAAAGTCCTTTAGAATACTCTGATACTATATTTAATTCTATACTGATGTCCTCTTCCCTGATTTGGTACTTGATTCTGTTTTCTGTCAAATATTAGTTCAATCTATCTTTATGTTGCCTTGTTTATTAGATCTTCAGTTTTCCCTATCCATTCACAATGTCTTATTACTTTAGTGTCTGTTGTTTTGTTGGATACCAGAGAGAGAAAGCTAAGAATCCCACGCAAGAATCCAAAATCACTTCACTCAAATAAACTTTTACATACACTGTTCATGGAAAGGGGTTTATTTTTACAGACTATCATGGAAATGTATCAAGGGAATATAAACAAATCAGGATAGCAAAAAAATGGAACGGAGGTCCAAAGAAGAGGTAAACTAGTTATGATTCACTGCAAGTAACAGAGCAGCTAAAGGGATTTATGAGACTTCAAAACAGAGTGAGATATAGGGAAGAATATCAATAAAACTTCTTAAGATGAAATAATCTAGACAGATAATACAAGTTGCTGCCCTAAAGTACTAGCTACCAATAAATATGACCTAAAACATAAAAACTCATGAATCAAAAGTTTTTCTGGACAATGAAGCTGATTCCAAACTTCTACATTACAGAGATGTTGACAACAAAGCTCTGTCGCGGAAACTGGGGGACAAAGGAGGGTCATACTGGTTTTGGGGAAAGGGTGTTACTACAGAACTTACAGAAAAATTGCAAAGATATTATGGAAATTTCCACATGCTCATCTAGTTTAACCTATTGTTAACCTCTTACATTCCCATAGTACATTTTTCAAATGTAAGAAACCAGCATTCATATCTTGCAATTAACTAAACTTGGTATTTTATTCAGATTTCACTAGTTTTATCTAAAAATCCTTTTTCATTTCCAGGATCCCATCCAGGTCACCACATTATATTTAGTCACAATATCTCTTCAGGCTCCTCTTGGCTGTAACAGTGTCTCAGAATTTCCTTGTTCTTACTGACATTGACATGTTTTTTTCCCCTTTTCTGTCCCTAATTTGGGTTTGTCTGATGTTTTTCTAATGATTAGACCAGGTACAGGGTTTTTTGGTGAACAAAGCCACAGAATAAAGTGCCATTCTCAGAACACCTGCTTATTTTCTTAAAGATAAAATTAATAGATTGCCCCAGGCTTTTGAAACATTTTCCTGGGACTCTACCTCATAATTAATTCAAAGTCTATTATAATATAATGATATCAGCAAGACTGCCATGACTTTTCCACTGAGAACTTCTAGAATTTTGCAGTTGTGACTTTTCATCTGCAGTGATATTATCTCTCTCTTTCTGAAGGAGAAATTTATTGATGTCATTCAGTGTGTGAGTCCTAACGCAGCTGTGAGAGTACAACTGAAAGAAATGCAAATATATAACAACTGAATGATACAACAGATATCAGCCTGATTGGCCTCCCAGCATCCACCATCAACCCTCTTTTACCTTGTCCACCTCCTACTGTAAAGTCAAAAAGAGCAGCTACTTATGTTCCCAGCCTCTCTTGCATTTAATCCAGTGTCCCTACAAGGTGAGAGCTAGTCTGTTGGGTTGCTCTGGGGGGAAAAAACACTTCTTCCTTGATAACCGGGAAGAGGCATGGCAGGAAAACTATTTCCTCACTTGTTCTAATGGGAATGTGTGTAGATAAGATGCTAGGGCCTGTTTCAGCCATGAGGCAACACGTCTAAGACTATAAAGCCAAGTGCTAAGAATGGAAGAATACAGGATGGAGACAGCCTAACTTCTAGAAGGCATCATTGAGCCACTGAATCCACCATGGGATTGTGAAACGAACTATTCACATCCTCACTGTTCATTGGGTTTGCAGCTCAAGGCATCCTTACTGAGAGATCCAGCAATAGCTGACATTTCTTATGACAATTCAGAGCAGATAAGTTGGTGACTCAAAGTGATGTTTTGTTTTGCCTACACAGTGTTTAAAAATGTAGTTACTAGTTCTTTAAAATCAGTTGAGTTCACAGGAAAAAATTTCTCACTTCCTCTGAAAAAATCAGCAAACCTGGCAACATGGTCCACAGGTCTACCTACCAACAGGCACATGGAACTGGGTAGCAGTTGCCACTTTTAGATGGGACCTGTGCTCTGCTCTTCATTTCACCATGGTCCCCACCTGGTGAGCTTCATGTACTTAATGTTATCTGTCTGGACCTTGTGGACATCTGTGAAAAACCTTTAAGAATTTGGTTTTATTTAAGGCAAGTATCCTCCTGGATACCCCTGTTAATTTTTTTTTCAGTTTTGCATAAGATGGGTGACCTTCAATTTTAGAAGAATACATCCAATGAAAATTATAGCCATATGGCTGTGACAAACTTTGCAGCCCCTTTGTGGTACTGCGCCCCCTTGTCTTCTCTCCCTCTCCTACCCACGCTCTGGCCTCCCACAAGCTGCTGAGGAAAACAAGTTAAGATTAGCTTTCCAACTGACACATTCCAGATGTTTTATGTAGTCTGGAAACTTCTCAGTCATTTACTCTCCATAGAAACTTACCTAACTGATCTAAACTTATCTCTTTGGATGGAGCCTAGTAAAAGTTTTATCAGTGCCATGTTTTGAGTTTGCAGTTTAAGATTTCTAACTGAGGAAATACAATACATGCTCCATATAACATGTTTCAGTGCTGAATGCTTGTACATTACCCACGGATTAAAGTTTCCTCTGGGGCATTTTCCGTAGCTACAAATATATATATTTATATACATACATAGATATATATATATATATACATAGATATATATGTATATATATATATATATCATCGTCGGCAGCCGTCCGTCTTGAGAGACGATGGTGTAGCTTCTTAAGAGTCCATCTGCACCGCCGAGAATGGCTGTGCAGTGCGACTCGGGAGTGACACGGTATCTGTCTCCTCCCGTGTTGAATCGACATCTTGCGATGACGCTGGAGTGTCCTCTCCAGTGAAGCTGAAGCTACAGAGCCTGGGCAGGGTGATATGGAGGGTCTGCTGTTGCCCATGCAGCAGACCCCCCCTCTCTTCGCAGCTGAAGGGTCCAAGGGAAAGACGGAGTCAATACAGCTTGGCTTCAGGTGCGCCGCAGGAGTTGCCGGTGTTGACTACAACGTCAAACCGCCTTAGGGACTCCGGCTCCAGATTTTCTGTCGGGATTTACTCCCTTAGCCTTTCCCCTGAAGAGGTATGCTGCAAGGCAGCGGAGGTTTTTTGGAATCAGAGTTTTCCTTCTCTGATGTGCCCTGACTGGAAGATCGAACCAGCGACACTTAGCTCACAGGCCAACGCTCAATCCACTGAGCCAAACCAGCCAGGGTTATATATATATATATATATGTATGTGTGTATATATATCAAAGAGAACATCTCTTTCCAGCAAAATGTATTGTGTTATCAATGACATTTATATGGTTGGAAGTGTAAATGAAAAGTCAGTATAGATTAAGCGACCCGATAGAAGGAAGGCAATGTTTACCATTGCTTCTGTAGACAGTAAACATGACATTTCTTAACAGAGAAATTTTGAGGCTTGCCTCAAGATCTCAGAGCCACCATTTTCGCAGTCATCCCCTGGCCTTAGCAGTAGCCTCACTGCAGAAAATCCAGGAGCAATATGCCCCTCTATACATTACCCACAGAGGTCATAAACACAGTGCCACAGAAAATGTGCACAAGTGGCGCAGACCAGAAGTCAATGCCTCAGAAAACATTCTGTGGTTGGTTGATGGCACCTGAGGTGTGTGACCCCAAGACCTGTAGCCTCACATTTCAGGCAGGATTGTGAGCCCAGTTGTAGTTTAGGCTGTAACAGGTCTTCAGGCTCACAGGAGTTTTTGATGATAAATTTTTAACCATCTAACCCAACTTTCAGTGCATTATAAATAATAGAGGTGGATATAGGCAAGGCTGTCTCAAAAAATGGTCTTTTCTTTTTCTACCTTTTTAAATCTTTGTTGTATTTTTTCCCATTACCATTTAGTCCCCTTATGCCCCTCTCCACCTAGCAATCACCACACTGTTGTCCACGTGCATGAGTCCTTTCACCTTTTGCACAGCAAAAGAAACCATCAACAAAATAAAAAGACAACCCACAGAATGGGAGAACATATTTGCCAGTGCATCTGATAAGGAGTTAATACCCAAAATTTATAAAGTACTTACAAAACTTAACACCAAAAATCAAAGAACCCAACTAAGAAATGAGCAAAGGACCTGAATAGACACTTCTCCAAGGAGGACATGTAAATGGTCAATAGACATATGAAAAGATGCTCAATGTCCCTAACCATCAGAAAAATGCAAATTAAAACCACAATGTGGTATCATCTCACACCTATCAGAGTGGCTGCTATCAATAAATCAACAAACAAGTGTTGGCAAAGATGTGGAGAAAGGAACCTCTGCACTGTTGGTGGGAATGCAGATTGGTATGGGTATGGAGATGCCTCAAAAAGTTAGGAGTGGAACTGCCTTTTGACCCAGTGATCCCAATTCTATGAATATATCCTTAGAAACCCAAAACATTAATTTGAAAGAACAAAAGCACCCCTACATTCCTTGCTTTATTTACAACTGCCAAGGTATGGAAGCAGCCCAACTGTCCATCAGTAGATGAGAAGATAAAACAACCATGGGGCATTTATACAATGGAATACTACTTGGCCATAAAAAAGAAGAAAATTTTAGCCTCTGAAACAGCATGGATGGACCTGGAGAACATTATGCTAAGTGAAATAAGCCAGTCAGAGAAAGACAAATTCCATATGATTTCACTCATATGTGGTGGAATCTAGTGAACAAACTGAACTAACAAAGGGCTGGAGGGATTGAGCAAAATGGTTTTTTCAATGGAACTTTTCTTTGTTACTCCCAACAGTGATTCACATGGAACAGGTTGGTTAATTATTTTATCTCAAATGTCAACATCAAATGTTTTTAAAAACTATTTTCTATTTATTTTTACTCTTTTTAACTACCAATATATTTTTAAAAATCATTTTCTACTTTTATTACAAATACTTTTTAGGAGAATTACATAATTTCATTACAGTGCTTGCCTGGACATCACTAAATAAAACATGTTACCTTGAAGGAGTCATGTTTTTCCAAAAAGAATAATGTTATAATGGGGAGGAGGATATGCCAACTAATAAATCATAGTATAACAAAAACTTAAAATGGCAAAAATAACAGGAATATTACTATATGGTTATTTTTATGGTAAAATTATACCTCAAATGATATAAAATGAGCATAAAATACAGTAATATTCAGTGGAGATATCTGATGAAAATTATACAAAGGGCCTCTATATATCTGTTATCAATTGCTCTACATATATTTGACAAAACAAACCATATCATGAAATTGACATAAAACTAATGTAAATATGTATTAACTATCTTATAATTTTGTTTGATTTCTTAGCATTTAGACAAGATTTAAGAGCAAAAAAATTGGATAACTTACTGTCTAAAGCAACATCTGTACAAAGGTTTGAACTGATACATTGCTTTCCACTCAGTACATAAACAGACGGTTCTCTATTCTTTTTGACCTCACTGCTTTCCTAAAGCATTACACAGGTGTTCCTTATTCTCGTGTTTCTTGCTATTAATGATGATGATGAAAATAATTTGTTTTTGTTCTGTCTTCTTGGTTCTGGTTTTCAGAAGACTTTCAGAAAAAAAAGTCTTTTAAAATCTACAGGCATTTCAAACATTTAAAAATACAAGCAAAAACTGATTAGTAGAAACATGTTTTTATAAGCTCAAGTTTTTAAAAATATTCCTTCTTTCAGATTCAATCAATGAAAAATGTTAGATGTATTCAATATAATACAAAAATGTGAAAACAGGATCAGTTAGTAACAGCTGCACTTTTAGATCAACTTCAGCATCTAATCTATTTCTGTGATATTTTTCTGGCTGCATAGTATTAGGAAAATACTAATACACAGAAATGCAAATGCCAAGAATTAAAGTAACAGACTGAAATTTCAGGATTTTTAAAATTTAACTTATCCAAAAGCTTGAAGGAAGACTGGTAAGAATGTTTTTTATTAAAAAAAAAAAAAAGGAATAATGAATCAAATTTAACTGAGGAGAACCATGTATATTCTATTAATCTATACATTATACATAATACTCGGCAGCCGTCCGTCTCGAGAGACGATGGTGTAGCTTCTTAAGAGTCTATCTGCACCGCCGAGAATGGCTGTGCAGTCCGACTCGGGAGTGACACGGCATCTGTCTCCTCCCGTGTTGAATCGACATCTTGCGATGATGCTGGAGTGTCCTCTCCAGTGAAGCTGAAGCTACAGAGCCTGGGCAGGGTGATATGGAGGGTCTGCTGTTGCCCATGCAGCAGACCCCCCCCTCTCTTCGCAGCTGAAGGGTCCAAGGGAAAGACGGAGTCAATACAGCTTGGCTTCAGGTGCGCCGCAGGAGTTGCCGGTGTTGACTACAACGTCAAACCGCCTTAGGGACTCCGGCTCCGGATTTTCTGTCGGGGTTTACTCCCTTAGCCTTTCCCCTGAAGAGGTATGCTGCAAGGCAGCGGAGGTTTTTTGGAATCAGAGTTTTCCTTCTCTGATGTGCCCTGACTGGAAGATCGAACCAGCGACACTTAGCGCGCAGGCCGACGCTCAATCCACTGAGCCAAACCAGCCAGGGTTATACATAATACTATACACACACATACCCCTGTATACAATAAGTTATTACTACTACACCACATGTGAGCTTGCAACTATGAACATCAGGCAAGCAGAGGTTGGTATTTTGTCCATCACTGAGTAAAACATGCATGCCATGGTGCTATATTTTCTTTTGTGATTTCACATGAATTGCAGAGCTGGAAAGTATCTTTATATATTGATTATACACAACACTTAGCACAGAGCTAGGCCATACTAAACATGTTTGTTGAATGAGATGAATAAAATTATTTAAGGGTTTGCTGAGAGCTCTCAGAGCATTTGATAAATTATTAATATCAGCAGGACCAATTACCAAGTCATTATGAAGGACCAATGTAAAGAACAATCATATATTATGTGGTGAAATTGCACAATGTGTACATGCTTGAGTGTTTTTGTTTGTTACTACCCTGCAAAAACTACAATGTTACTATTCTTGCCAAGGTGGATACAAGTGGTAAAACTGGCCATTAACTCAGCTGGCACCAAGCACTGTAAGTTGCAATGTGTGGAGGAACAAATGGAAGAAATTTCTTGCCTTTTACTTATAATACATTGTGAGTTAAATAGAATTTTGTGCTATAACCCAAAACACCAACACAAAAATATTTATTCAATAAATTTTTGATGATAGTTCTGTTGATTGGTAGTACTGTTTTGTGTGAAAATGTGATTATGTGATCCAAATAATGGATTTCAACATAAATTTTAGGAATAAAGCTTATTTATAACTTAAGAAATTCCCTTATCATTCTGGGTGTTGGTAAACATTGCTCCAAAGAAATAAATTATTTGAAATTTGTTTAAAGTTTTTAATTTTACCATTAGTAATTTTATTATGGTAATGATTTTAAAAGCATGGATCCTAAACATTTCCTAAATGCCAGGAATTATATTAATATGCTAAATGTTATTTCATTTAAACCTACAACTTACCTCATTGTTACTGTCATTTAAAAAATTAAGAAACAGAGGTCCAGGGAAATGTAATAATTTTTCCAAAGTCACAATGCCATTGAGGGGTAAGCCATGACTTGGACCCAGGAATGCTTACTCCAAGGTCTATGATCTTTCCCTTCATTTGCATCTTACTCATGAATAAAATACTTCTGCAGAAACAGATCATGAAATGAGAACATTGTGACAATTGGGCCTTACAGTTCTCTCTGGGTAGCATCTCTGGAAGGTCTTGAAAAATAACATGGAAATTGGAAATATAAATGATACTTCAATGAACTAGGCTGCAGCAAATGATCTTCCATGTTCTTTAATCCTCCAGTTTGGACATGATCCCCTTTTTACGTTCCCCAAATTCTCTGAATTTCTGTTATACTATAATTGTCCATCTACACTTCTTTGTTCTCAATTGGACTGAGAATAATTTGAGGACAGAAATGTTTGTCTTTTATCTTTATACTGCCAATGCTTTGCCCAATGCCTGCAGTATAATACCTGGTTGGCACTTAATAACTGAAATGAATGAACTGAATAAAAGTCAGAAAGCATTACCTTAATTCCAGACCAATCCCTGACCAAATAAACAGGATCAAATACAGAAAACCTACTTCATTTACTATTTAGCCTTTAAAAAGACACCAAATTTTGCCTGCCATTTCTACTTCTTCCCTGTAGATTACTTACTCTCTTTTCCTAAGAATTTCATGAGAACTGTTGTAATAAGTTCCTTGGAAAAACAAAATCTTTAAAACAAAATGTAAGTTTTTATGACTCTTATTTTATAGAATGAGGCAGAGGACTCATTTGTTGGGTTTTTATTTTTTTTTTGATTGATGGTTTATTATTTCTGATTTTAAAAAGGCAACAATAGGTAAAACAATTCAATTATTCTCAGAACCACACAAACATATTTTCTTTTTTTCTTGCAATTTAAAACCAACACTATGTAATTAAATTAAGCACAAATGTTTCTAGTAATGTAAGAAGACATTCTTTCTTTTCACTTCTGTTTTGAAATTGAAACTTTTTTGCCAATATGTTACTAATTAGTTTCTCACTATATGTGTCAGTGAAATAAAAACACTTTGAACATGAAGCTACAGAAAACTTTGCTGTTTTAGAAGGTTCATTTTATAGACCCTTCTTCCCCTACACTGTTCATCAATCTCCCACCTACAAATTTTTACTAACAACTTATTTTAGATTGTGTTAATTTCAAGTTAAACTTATTCTCAATAGAAAATGACCCCTTTCGTTCTAGATTTTGTCCTAAGAAGGAGCTATTTAACTGAAAGAAAGATAGATGCTCAACCTAAATTTTACACCTGTCGCTCCAGGAATGTGGGAACGTTGAAATGTAGAATCCGACATCTACCTACACAGCTTTTTACTTTTAGGTCTATGAAAAGAAAGCTTAAACAAACAAGTATAAATAGTAAGGGAGCAATATTTAATAAAAATCAAATTCCTTAGGTACTCATTTGTGATTTTCATCACTTGTAGAAAGCAGTATTAATCGTTTTTATCATAGTCTTTCTATGCTTTGTAATTCCTTTCCAGTACAAGTGTGTGGGCGTTCTCAAGGAAAATCATAAAACAACAGATATCCTCCAACCCTGTATTATTATGTCTAAGTTTCTGAAGAGCAACACAATATGAGTGCGGGAAAGTAGTAATCTCAAAAGAAGTCAAAACAGTTGGGTTCAACTCTTGGGTCTCTCTTTAGTTACATGCCTTTGGACAAAGTCACTTAAGCATTCCTGACTTCTACTTCCTGATCTGTGAAATAATGGCAACTGATAAGTTCTAAGATGCCCTAACAATGTAAAATTCAATTAAAATTTCAACAACAAAAAATCTTCCTTTACAATTCAGGAAATACTGAAGCAGCACACTGTTTCTGCTCCTTTAGAGCAGATTGGTGATTAACGCAATCCTTGAGTTACTTTTCAGAGACAGCACTGTGCATGTGTTACCCCTCTTCTCAAGATGACACCGGAGCCAAGAATCTTGGAACTCAAGTAACAGAAGTGCGGCCACCGGAGCCCTTTGGGAAGCGAGAGTTCCTGCAATAAGGAAGATCTGGTGCCTAGACCAAATATGGATAAATAGAAAACTGACCAAGCCCTGCCAGAATGAAATTCCTGTGTGCTTTCTCTTGCTCCTCTACCCTACACTACAACTGACCAAGTTCCAAAACCCTCTAATCAAAGCTTGCCCACCATTCCTACCACATGCCATGTACTCACTAACCCTTAACTCTTGTTCAGACCCCACTTCGGGGAGACAGATTTGAGTGGTGCCTCCTGTCTTCTGAATATCCTCTTAGCAATAAAAACTCCTTGTTTTCTCAAAAGCCAGAGTCAGAGTTGTGGGTCCTATGCATGTTGGCCAAAGGACCTTTGCTCTGTAACTATATCTGTATCTATATTGGATATGATGGACATTAACTAAATTAATTATGGTAATTATTTCAAAATATATGTAAGTCAAATTATTATACTGTACACCTTCAACTTAGGCAGTGCTGTATACCTTATATTTCAATAAAAATATTTCAAAAGATTCAAAAATAATAAGAACATGTATTTACGATAAGAGGGTTATCCTTATAAATATTAGCTCTTATTCTGTACAGATAAGGAGTTGATTTAAAAGAGTTCTGTTTAGTAAGATTCAAGTTTTAACATCATAAAAGCTAATATTTGAACAGACTATCAAAATAATAGTCTTTTTAAATTATTTATTTTAAATATAAAATAATTCATCTACTTAATAAACAGCATTCTAGTGAATGGGTCTGTGATAATTGAGACTGCTCCATACCTAATGCTAGGACATGGCTCAGGTCTGTGATTTTCTTATAAATCCTCTTGACCTTAGAAAATAATTTTAGAATTGTATTTGAGTCACAGTAGCCATTGGATGGATGTAGAAAACTACTATTCCATGTCAAGTACATATAAATGCTAAATAAATATAATGATACCCCTAATTTGTATATTTTTAAACAAGATGTATATTAATAAGGCCCTGGCTTCTTTGGCTCAGTGGATTGAGTGTTGGCCTGAGAATCAAGTGTCACTGGTTCGATTCCCAGTCAGTGAACATTACTAGGTTGCACGTCAGGTCCCCAGTAGGGGGCGTGAGTGAGAGGCAACCACACAGTGAAGTTTCCCTCTCTTTCTCCTTTCCCCTCTCTCTATAAATAATAAATAAATAAATAAAATTGTAAAAGAGAAAAAAATGTATATTAATAAAGGTATCCACAATTAAAAGAATGAAGTTAGAACCTCACTGCATATCATATACAAAAATTAACAACAAATAGATCATTTACTTAGTATATGAGCTGAAACTATCAAAATTTTGGAAGAAAACACAGGATTAAGATCTTAATGGCTTTGGATTGGGCAATGATTTCTTAGACATGACACAGAAAGCACAAGTGACAGATGAAAAAAGATGAATTGGACTTCATCAATATTAAAAACAGTGCTTCAAAGGAATCCATCAAAAACATGAAAATATATGAGTGAAATTATCTAATGAACAAACTGAACTAACAAGAAAAATAGACAGACTCATGGAAAGCAGGTTGACAGCTCTGGGGAGGTTTAGGGGGTGGAGAGATTGAGCAAAAAAGGGGAAAAAAGGGAAAGGACTCATGGACATGAATGATAGTGTGGTGACTGTGGGGGCAGGGTAAGTGGGGGGAGATGGAAGAGGGTATAAGAGGGATAAGTGGTGATGGAAAAATAAAAAGAATTTTAAGAAGTGAAAATATAACCCACACAACCAAAGAAATGTTTTCAAACTACATATAACTAAGATTTTTTTAATCCAGAATACATAAAAAACTCACAAGTCAACAATATAAAGTTAAATCATATATTAAAAAAATGGAAAATGATTCAATTAGACATTACTCCAAGGATTATATACAGATGGGTAATTAGCACATGAAATGATTCTGAATATTTTTAATCACTGGAGAAATGAAAATTAAAACACATGAAATACCATTTCATGTATACACTGGGATGGCTAGAGGCAAAAAGACAACAATAAGTACGTGTGTTGAGAAATTGGAAGCCTCACACACTACTAGTTTGAATTTTAAAAGGTGTGGCCATTGCGGAAAACAGTTTGGCAATTCCTCAAAATACTGAACATAGATTTGCCCCATAACCAAGCAGTTCCACTCCTAAGTGTATACCCACGAGAAATGAAAACATTCATCCATACGATATTTATATACTAATGTTTATAGCAGCACTGTTTAAGATAGACAAAAAGTGCAGAAACCCCAAGTGTCCATCAACTGGTGACTGGATGAACAAATTATGATACAATATATCCAAATGATATCATTTACATGAAATTTCTAGTACAGGCAAATCCATAGGGACAAACAGTGAATTGGAGAATGGGAAGGGTATAGAAAATGACTATAAATGGGTATCAGGTTTCTTGTTAGTGTAATAAAATGTTCTAGAATTAGATAGTGATGGTGGTTGTAGAATTCCATGAGTATACTAAAAATCACTAAATCATATACTTTAAAGGGGTAAATTTTACAATATGTGAGTTATATCTCAATGAAAGTATTTTTTAAAAAAGGATGAATAGTTTTGGCAGTAAGTTAGATATGAGTGAAGAGAAAGATGGTCAAATGAAATCTAAATATAAATAAATCATTGAGGAAACACTATGTAATAGAAAATATAAATTAGTAATTATAAGAAATAGATAGTAACATGAGAAATTTGAACATAAGTCTGATAGGAATTCAAGAAAGAAAATGAAAAGAATGGAAGAAAGGAAAATTTTAAAGAGATAATGGCTGACAATTTTTCAGACTTGAATGGGTAAATTGAAGTTCTAAGAGAGTTAACAAAAATACTATTTTAAACAAATTTTAGGGCATCAGAAATTATCAGTATTGAGGAGAAAAGATTTATAAACATCCAAAAAGAAAATTATAATCAAAGGAATGAGAATCAACTAAAATTCTCCTAATTCTCCTCGTATAATTGACAGTGCAAAAGTAAGAATGAAAATAAAATTTCTTGGCCAAATACTAAGTTCTTTATTTACAATACCATCAGAAAGCACTATTAACTAAAGTACCACAAAAAGACAATTGAATCAAAAAGTAAAATATAATATGCAAGGAGGAATGGTATACAAAAAAATGATGAATATATTTTGAATATAAATCTATTTGGCAGCTAAAAATAATAATTGTAATCATATAAATAATTTCTAACTAGAAAATTAAAAAGAAGATAGAACTAAGTACTAGACAAGAAAAACTAAGAATATGGAAGAATATTACTGTTAAAGAAATCCAAGGCCAGCATATTGTTCAAGAAACAGATATAGATACACATTAATTTAATTTAAATATATATCAAAATTTTGTGAGAAGCTGTCAACAAAATAGTAATAAAATGTATAATTTCTAAATCCAAAGGAGAAAAAATATAATAGAGAAATCTTTATGCATCTAAAACACAAAATTAAAAGGGTAATAATAAGGTGAACAAGTAGTATGATGCATAGAAAACACAAAATAAGTTAGAATAAGCAAATATATTTTAGTAATTGCAATTATGTGAATGCTTTAAATTTATTTGTTAAGAAACAGAGAATACTAGCATGAATTTTACAATTTAACTATATACTTCTTAAAAGAGACATAATTTAAACAAACAAAAAACAACAATATCAAAAAGATTAGTAATTACAATTGAGTATGAACTGAAAAAAATTATAATATAGTAATATTAGATAAAATTAAATTTTAAAAATCCCTTACTAGGATAAAGAGTAATACCATAAAATTTCACAATGATAAAAGAAACATAAAAAGTATGACTAATGTGCATGAAATAACTTGACCTCAATATGTAGAAAGTAAAACCAACAGAATTGGAAAAACTGATAAATCCAAAATTAGAATATAGTACTTTAATACATCCCTCTCTAAAACTAAGAGATGAAGTAGGCCAAAAAAACAGAAGTAAAGATATAGAAGATTTGAGTAATCTTAACATGTAGACTTCATTTAACAACTGCACAAAACCTGCCCTTGTAGACATTTCATAATGAATTACATATTAGCTACATTCCAATCAAACTTTCTTTATGGAAACCAAAATTTGAATTTTATGTCATTATTACTTGCCATAAACTATTATTTTTAATTTGATTTTTTCAACCATTTAATAATGTAAATACTGTTATTTTACTTTTTCAATTATAGTTTACATTTAATATTATTAGTTTCAGGTGTGCAGCATAGTGATTAGCCAATCACATGCTCTGCAAAGTGGTACCCCCAATATTTCCAGTACTCTTAATTTACAGGATGTAAGAGCCAGTGAACAAGATTTGACTCACAGGTTACAATTTGCTAGGACTAACACCAGAACACAAAGGAAATTCTTACAAATTCCAAATGCAATAGTTACTTTTCATTAAAAAATATATTATTTCTGTTACCACATAATTAATTATTATTTTAAAATAAATTTAAAAAGCTAAATATACTTTTTAATTTATCTGTTTACTATAGTGAGTACTGGAAGGTAGAACTGACATAAACAAAAGCTCTTTGGGACTGACTCTTATTTGAGTGTAAAGGGATCTTGAGACCAATAAATCTGAGAATGGCTACATATACAGTGCCTTTTTGTAATCATGGGAAAAAAGTAGAAAACCCCTAAATGTTCATCAAAGTAATAAATAAATAACTTAGAGTAGATTTACTTAATAAATAATAGTTACTGCAATAAATAAACAAGATATGTGAATTAGAAACTTGAGTACATGTCAAAACATATGTTGCACTTAATAAAACATGTTACAGTTGCTTTGGTGTTTTATTTTTTAAAACGTGCATAAACTGCTATAAGTTTCAAAGACATACATATCTGACCTAAGGAGATACTCAGAACTATGGATTAAAATATGCATATACAACACACTTTCCAAGTTGTCACTATTATAAATGTTATCATTTAACTATAATACAGTAGTCCCTCACTTATCATGGGTATTACATTCTAGACACCCCCACGAAGAAGGAAGCTTACATTTATTCTACACTCTTAAACCTACGTAACTTTAACAACATACATATACAGTACTGCAAAATCCTGCGATATAGTGAAAAATCTGCAATATATAATTAGATATAATATTTTTAAAAATCCTGCGATACAGTGAGGCCATGATAAATGAACCGTGATATAGAGAGGGACTACTGTATATGGTTATATGAAGTGTGGGTCATACAAATACTGAAGCTTCAGGCCGACACTTAAAATTGTGCTTTCAAATAGTTTAAATGACATGGCAAAAAGTAACATATAATTAAAATGTAAGAGGAACAAAGTAGTATACCAGCAAAACACATAACCAATTTGTTAGATAGACATAGAAACAGTAGAAAAACAATGCATAAAAATATAAAAGTTATCATATTTAAAATATTTTATTATACATAGTTTATGTTTATTTAATTACAATCAGAAAACACAGACTCAATTTTCCCCAACTTCAAGTCAAGATGGCAGAGTGGGTAGACATTGTGCTTGCCTCTTCCCATGACCGCATCAAAATTACAGAACCACCACTGAGAACCACCTAAAGACTAGCTGAACAGAATTCCTATAACTAAAGACATAGAAAAGCCATGATGAGACTGGTTAGGTGGGGCGGAGACTCTTAATGGGCTGGTCCCACACACATGGTATGGCAGTTTAGAATAAAAAAGGATAGGAATACAGTATTGCAGCCCCATACCCACCTCCCCAGCCTACAGAAATGCCCATAACATCTGACTGTACAATCATTGGAGTTTTTGTCTGAGAAAGACAATAGGCTGCTATAGATCAAGGTGTCACAGGTCATAAAGAGTCAGAGCACAGACACACTCAGTCACAAACTCACTTACTTGGAGCTCCAACACACAGGCAGCAGTTTGAAAAGTATCCAGCGATATTTGGGTAGGAGCAGAATTGACTAGTTTTAGGGCAAGAACTAGAGGGGCAGAGATCACGATAAATCTCTCTAGGAGGAAAGCACTAACACATGCCCTTATTTCTTTGTTGAGAATTCCACCTACCCAGATGATGAGCCCATGCTTTCACCAAGTCTTAACACTTCATTAAACTGGGAAACATCATTCACCTGGCCCTGGTGATTATCCGAGACTCTTCCCCACTCAAATCACAAGCTCAGTCCAAACCTTTTTTAGTTGCCTTTCCACAAAAGCAGTCTTCTTCAGCTGCCATTACAGATTCTCTTAAAATCTTACAAAGGTTCACAAATACAAAATGAAGGCTAGAAATTATATGATTGTATCAATATATGCAGACAAAGGATTTTAGAAAATCCAAAAGTCATTTACAATTTAAAAAAAAAAAACTCACAGGAACGTGGAGATAGTGGGAGCATACCTCAATATAATAAAGATTATATATGACAAACCCACAGATAAATCATGCTTAAAAGTGAAAAATTGAAAGGTTTTTCTTAAGATTGGGAACAAGACAAGTACGCCCACTTTCACCACTTTTATTAAACATGGTATTGGAAGTCCTAGCCTCAGCAATTAGATAAGAAAAAGAAATAAAAGACATCCAAATTAGAAAGAAAAAATTAAATTGTCATTATTTGTAGATGAGAGAAACAAAAAATATTCACCAAAAAACTATTAGAATAAATGAATTCAGTAAAGTTGATGGATACAAAATTACTATTTAGAAATTGGTTGCATGTTTACACACCAATAATGAACATAATGAACTATCAAAAAAAGAAATTAAGAAATAAAATTTCAGACTTCCAGCCAAGATGGAGGCCTAGACAGACACGCTGCACCTTCCTCTACAACTAAGAAGGAATACAACTACCTCAAAACTAGAGAAAACCAGACATTCCAGAAAATCGAGCTACATGGAAGTCCAACAAAGATATAAAGAAGAAATACTCATCCAGACAGGTAGGACGAGTGGAGCTTGGGCGGAGAGGACATGGTGTGGTGGTGGCAGGAGTGGTGGCAGTGGCAGGCCAACAAAAAGCACAGTCACACATTTTAAAAAGTTGGGAAGGACACCTGGGGAGTGCTCCCAGAACCAGACCAGACGGCAGAGCTCATGGTCCCAGCGCCAGGGAAAATAAAGCCTCATTGCTTCTGACTGTGCAAACCAGTGGGGGTTGGGGTGGAGGAAGCAACTGCCAGTCTCTCAGAAAAGTCCACTTGTTTAAAGGGGCCCCACAGTTCTATAACATCCACAGACCCACTCACTCTGGGAACAACGGCCAGGGCAACATCTAGAGAGGTGCCAGTCCCATATGGAAGTGGAAGATGTGTCTGGATAAGAGGCAAGTGCTGAGAAAGCAGCATTGTTCCCTCTCAGACCCTTCCCCCACAAATAGAGCCACAATGTGGTGACACGGGTTGCCCTGTACTGACAAATACCTAAGGCTCCAACCCTTACAATATAACAAGTGCAAAAGCTCTACCTAAGACACAGAGACAAAAAAACACAGGAGACTGTCAAGATGAGGAGACGGAGAATTATGGCCCAAAAGGGGGAATGGATCAATGTTCCAGTGAGAAAACTAAGTGACAAGAAGATAGCCGACCTAACAGACGTAGAGTTCAAAACATTGATGATAAAAATGCTCAAAGGCTTGACAGATATGCTTGAGTATGGCAAATGCATAAGGGAAGAAGTGAAAGCTATGCTAAATGAAACAAAGGAAAATACATGCAAGCCCAATGGCGAAGGGAAGAAAACCAGGGTTTAAATCAATGATGTGGAATATAAAGAAGAAAAAGACAATCAACCAGTACAGAATGAGGAAAGAAAAATTGAAAAAAAATGAGGAGAAGTACCTCTGGGACAACTTTAAATATGCCAACATCCAAACCATAGGGGTGCCAGAAGGAGAAGAGGAAGAGCAAGAAATTGAAAGCTTATGTTAGAAAATAATGAAGGAAAACTCCCTAAATTTGGTGAAGGAAATAGACATACAAGTCCAGGGAGCACAGAGAGTCTCACACAAACTAGACCCAGAAAGGACCACACCAAGACACATAATATTAAAATGTCAAAGTTGAAAGATAAAGAGAGAATCTTTAAAGCAGCAAGAGAAAAGCAGAGAGTTATCTAGAAAAGGGTGCCTATAAGATTGTCAGCTGACTTCTCACAAGCAACTTGCAGGCAAGAAGGAACTGGCAAAAAGTATTCAATGTGATGAAAAGCAAGGACTTACAACCAAGGTTACTCTATCCAGCAAAGCTATCATTTAGAATGGAAGGGCAAATAAAAGTGCTTCCCAGACAAGGTAAAGCTAAAGAAGTTCAACATCACCAAGCCATTATTATATGAAATGTCAAAGGGACTTACCTGAGAAAAAGAAGATCGAAATTATGAACATTAAAATGACAAAAAACTCACAACTATCAACAACTGAATCTAAAAAATAAAAACAAAATCTAACTAAGCAAACCAGAATAGGAACAGAATCATAGGTAAGGGGGATCATTTGGAGGGTTGTCACCTGGGAGGGGGAAGGGGGAGAAATGGGGAAATGGTTCAAGAATTAAGAAGCATAATTTGTGGTACAAAATAGACAGGGGGAAGTTAAGAATAATATAGGAAAGGGTGAAGCCAAAGAATTTATATGCATGACCCATGGACATGAACTAAGGGGAGTGGGATTGCTGAAGGGAAGGGGGGTACTGGGCAGAGGGAAGCAATGGGGAAAAAACTGGGACTACTGTAACAACATAACCAATAAAATATACTTAGAAAACAGAAATAAAATTTCACTTACAACTGCATCCAAAAAATAAAATACCTAGGAATAAATTTAACAGGAGATAACAGGCATATACTTGAAAAAATATAAGACATTGAAAAAAGAATTTGAAGACAATATCAATAAAAAAAATACCATGCTCATGGATAGAAATTATTAAAATTGTTAAAATGTTTATTCTACCCAAAGCAATTTATAGATTTAATGCAATTCTTATCAAAATACCAATGGGATTTTTTCCTAAACTGGAAGGAATAATCTTAAAATTTATATGGAACCACAAAAGACCCTGAATTCCAAAGCAATGTTGAGAAATTGGTACAAAGATGGAGATATAATTCTAACTGATATCCAACTATACTACAAGACTGTAATAATCAAAATAGTATGGCACCAGCATAAAAAGAGACTCACAAATCAATGTAACATAATAGAGGTCAGAGATAAACTTATGCCTATATGGCCAATTAATCTATGACAAAGGAGGAAAGGATATACAATGGAGTAAAGACGCTCTCTTCAATAAATGTTGTTGCAAAAACTGGACAGATAAAAGCAAAACTGTGAAATTAGACAATTTGCTTGCATCATATATAAGAATAAACTCAAAATGAATTAAAGATTTAAATATAAGATCCAAAAACATAAAATTCCTAGAAGAAAACATAGGCAGTAAACTCTTTGGCATTCCTTTTAGTCATATTTTTTAAGGTATATCTTCTCAGACAAGAAAAAGGAAAGAGAAATAAACAAATGGGGCTACATCAAACTAAAGTTTCCTCACACGGAGAAGGAAACCATCAACAAAATAAAAAGACAACCTACTGAACAGAAGAAAATATTCACCAATGATACATCCATAATGGTTAATATGCAAATATATAAAGAACTCATACAACTTGATACCTGAAAAACAAACAATCTGATTTTAAGATGGGCAGAGGACCTGAATAGACATTTCTCAAAAAAAACATACAGATGGCCAATACACAAATGAAAAAAAATTGCACAACATTGTTAATCATTGAGAAAAATGCACATTAAAACCACAATGAGATGTCATCTCACACCTGTCAAAAATACTATCATGAATAAATCAACAAGTAACAAGTGTTTGCAAGTATGTGGATGTGAGAATTGAGATGGTGCAGGAAGGAAGCAATAGGGCTTGAAAGCTGTCGGCAAAAATAAAAAATGGGGTCAGAGTCTTTACTGCAGTGTTTAGTGTTCTCCCTGTTCTATCACTGTTAGATTTTGGTTTCAGGGTTATACAAAGAGAGTAAAGATGATTTCGAAACTATTTACATTTTTCTATTCTAGAACATAATTGCATGAGTATGTGGATTATCCATTTCATAAAGATTTGATAGAACTTATGCAAAGTACCTTTATAGGTCATTTTTAGAGCTAATTCTCTGAAAATTTAATTTGTTCCATGGTCATTGATATTCTTGAATTATTTCCACTTTAGGTCAATTTTTATTATGTTATATATTCCTGATTATTCTATTTAGGTCATTTATGCTTTTGAAGAACAATGTAAATTTTCCTTGATACTACTTTTCTATTTTCTAAGTTTTGTGTGAGTGGACTGGGAACATTGGAAGTATCTCAAGTTCAAGATATTTAGTTAATCATAATGTTAATTTTATGATGTATTACAATTATTGGTCCATTTCTTTATTTTATTTATTTACTTATTTAATCAATTGTATTCATTTATTTCCTTCTTATTCCTCACTTTCTCATAGGAAAATACTCTGATATGTTTGGTGTATGTCCTTTATATGCATATATTTTTGTGAGTCTCATTTTATGCATATATTTTAATTTAAATAAATAGCATCATTTTGTAGATACCATTCTGATTATTAGTCTTTTAACTGACACATAATTGACATATAATATTATATTAGTTCCAGCTTTATGAGAGGGGATCCAAAAAATCTAATTAATTTATTAAAAATATGTGTTTATTCTTATATGTTTAAACTTTAGTCACCTTCAAAGTATTCTCTATTTGATGCAATATACCTATCGAGACATTTTTCCCACTGCTCAAAACAGTTTATGGAATCATTGATTTTGATGCATTTTAGTGCTTCTGTTGTTTTTGTTTCACTTCTTACACATCAGTAAAACGTTTCCCTTTGAGGATTTTTTTCAATCAGGAAAACAAAAAAAAAATGTCACTGGGGATGAAGACAGGTGAATAAGGAGGGTCAAGCATGCAGGTCATGCCATTTTTGGTCAAAAACTGCTGAACATTCAGTGCAGCATAGGCAGATGCACTCATAAATGACCCACCATGAAATGGACAAATGTGTTGAAAGAGTCTTCAAAAAAAATTCACTGAAGGTAAAGGCAGCCTCTCACAATAATGCCAACTAGTACACTAATACAGATGGGTTCCTAGAACACTCACTTAGTGGGGGAAACATATATTACAAGGGGTCCACCCTCCAGAAGATAATTCTGGGAGTTTTCGGGTCCTCCCTCATACAACATAATGATTCAATATTTGTATACATTGTGGAATAATTACAAGTCTAATTAAGATCCATCACATAGTATTTTGAGTATTACTTTCTAACTCAGCACTATAGTTTTAAAGATATGTTTATTTTTCTGAACATATATTCATTGCTTTTGAGTGCTGCCTAATAGTCTATAATATACACCTATATTATGCTATTTATCCATTCCCCAAGAGATGGACAGTTATCTAGCCTCCAACTCCTCATTACCACAAATAAGACTATAAAAAAAATTCTGCTACATTTCCTCATGAGCCTGTGTCATAATGCCCCTTTGGTGTATAACTAAGAAAGAGGCTGCTGGAGTCTAAGGAGCTACTTATTTGACTAAGTATCTTCTGAAGTTTTTCTAGAATAGCTATGCCAGTCTACTCTCTTACTGATCTTTAAAGTGAGACTATATTACTCTTTAGTTGCAAGAAATATTTTTTAGTTTTCAAAAATAATTAACATAGAAACTTCTTCAAACTAATGGGAGTAAATACCAACAAGAAGGACACACCTTATTCAATCATTCATTTATTGCATATTTAATGAGCACTTATTATGTGTAAGGCAGTATGTTTTGAGCTTACGGAGGTGTCCAGAAACAATTTCTGTTTAAAGGGACTTATATCAAGTGAAGGATACATACATGAAACCTATTGTGACAACTATTAACATATATATCTGTAGTACATATGGGAGCTGTGTCATTAAAAATAATGATATCATTTCTTTAAGTGATCACAGAGGAAGCCATGCTTTAGCTAGGTAGTGAAATATGTGGAAGTAATTTCTATGGTACACAGCAGAGGATGAAATTACCTGGTACATTCAGGATCTGCAAGGAGTTAAATGAGAATAGAGTATAGTAGGATAAAGAAAAGAGTGATGGGATTAAAACAGTAGGAAACAACAGATAATGGATGGACAGCCTTGTTGCTGCTAAAGAATTTGAACATAAGTAAATGTATGCTATAGGAAGATCTCTCTGTTATTACCAGGAAATACAGATTAAGACACCAAAGGACATGAATCCTGTCAAGAGTTATATCTGTATGACTATAACTCAGGAGAGAGTCTGGAATAAAGAAATTTGGAAGTCACCTCCATATACAGCAGTTGTAGACAAGGGTTTGAATGGAATTGTACATTATATAAAATGAAAGCAAGTTATAAAGTCATATGCAGGTAATAAAATGTAGTAAAAAATAATCCTGCAAAGGCAAGAAGACTCTGAAAAGAAGTTAAAGTTATCATCTTTTAACTTCTATTTCTACCTTAGACTCTGTTCAATCAATTCTCATCAATTCAATTTGCATTATACTCTTGTATTTGTTCATATATAGCTTTGAATGTGTCTTTAAGTCTCATTCAAGTGTTTTACTACACTAATTGACTATCATTTCTTGAAGTAGTTTAAGATAATTCAATTAACTCAAAGTCAACTGATTTAAGACCTTAACTAAATCTGAAAAATTGTTTCATCTTTGCTGTATTCTCTTTCCTAAAAGAAGATTACAAGTTCTGTCTACAGTCTAGGAGAGAAAATTATACAAGGGTTTTACTCCCTGGGGCTAATACCACCACATATACCTTTTAAAAGTGAATATATATTGAGTGACTATTTTGTTTTAGGTAATCAAAAGAGAAAACATTCTTGATCTCACACAGTATATGTTCAATTATGGGAAACAGAAGAAAAATTTTTTTATCAAAATGTAATAAGTGCTATGGAGGAAAGTGTGGCAACACAAGGATCTAGAAAGTTGGGCCTCATATTCCAGTGAAAGATGCTCAGTTGAGTTCAGACCCAGAGAAGGACTTACTTTTTCCAGTCATAATTACTCTTAAGGCATAATGAAACTATATGTCTATTTCTCTTATTACTGCCCCTAGTTGGTAGCTATCACTCCAAACCAAGAAAAGATCCATTGAAAGCAGTCATTCCACTCCAAAATCAAAGGACTGAGAAATATAAACTTGTCCCAGTTTCTATAACTCTGCTTGACTAAGCTAAACACCCAAGTCTACTTTGGGGTAGGAATTAGCCCTCAAATAGGGATTAGTCGCTTCTTTTGGGGGGTGGAGAAAGAAAGGGACTTAATCATAAATGTGATGACATACAGGAAAAGGATTTCTACCCCTAAAAAATAAAGTTTAAGAAGAGTATCTTGACACTTCTCTTCCTCTGAGAGCATCGTGGGAACAAAGATGAGTTTTGAGGTCTCCCTGGGGTATAAAACTAAAATAACAACAGAAGAAAATTCAACAGAAACAAATATGAAAATTAATATCATAGTAGTCATGGTTAATCTTTCAATATTTAGCAATACTGGTATGGAACTATAAGACCGAGGTTGTAAATAATGTCAGTCTTTATTAGAAGAGTGAATACCAATCAAAATAAGTTAAGGTCCACTACTTTTAGAAGTTATTTAAACATGTGCATGTTTTAAAATACTGCCTTGATCCAACTGAGTAATAAACATTTCATGGACCTTAGAGAGTAATTCATAAAGTCATGAAACTTTAAATTTGTAATCTTACCTTGGTTCAACCCACTTTATTGAAATGAAGGAAAATATGTATAAAAGACATTGCCAAGGAATAAAAGACTTCAGAATAAATTTTAAGTAATTTTTTAACTTTCATCTGCAATAAATTAAGCATCAAAATATTTCATAAAGTTTATGAGCAGAATTATACAACCTAGTAATGAAATTCAAATATCTCTGTTCATTAAGGATCTACCCTTTCATCAATTTTTCGCACATAGTTCAGTGGGGACTAATATATCGCAATGTGAAAAAATGTTTATTAAGTGTTAGTATGAAGCAGCTAGGTGTATCCATTTATACCCATGTAATGTGATTTTACAAAGTATTCAATTTTTATTTTTTACTTCACAGCCTTAATTTTACTGGATTTGATGGAGTTCGGCATTTTTTGAAAGTTAATTACAAGTTATTAAAACACTTAAATACATATCCAGAGTCTTTAAAATTAGGAGTCTTATTTTGATGATATTGTTTGTATATATGTAACATAACTCTCTAAGATTATATAAAGGGATGTCACTGAGTTTTGAAGGTTTTCGTGTAACTACTATTTGTTCATTTGATTAAATACTTTCGTAAATTTAAACCAGCTTAGAGATTTGATCTTAACGTTAGATTTTTTGTTTGATAAATTAGTTTTGCCAGCTTTCTTTCTCAACTTTGTTATATCAATTCCATAAAGTACTACAAGAAAAAATTGTAATATCAAAATGGATCTTCAAAGAAGAGGAATTTTCCCTATCACACAATAATACAATGATGTTATTGTTAGTAGGAATATGTAATTTGATGTGCTGATCAAACATGTTTGTAGTCATAGTTGTTGTATGGATGCCAACCAATTACTCAATGAGATTCTTTCAAGAGTATCCTGAAATTGTATCTTACTCTTTAAAAATCATAACTAATTAGCTTTTGCTAACTTACTCCTCCTTCCTTCAACCCCCAAATCCACTCTCCCACACTCACACAGACAAAACTGGGCAAATGGCTTCACCACCAGGCATACATCTGACTTCCTTCTGAGCAAGTTTTTATCTGAACTTATTTTGCCTTTCTTTCTGATTACATTGTCCATTTGTTTTTTAGAGGTAGACATTCTTCTGGCCTACTTTGTCCCATATAGTCTCCATATCTTATTAATATCTTCATTGTTTTATCTGCCTTTTTTCTCAAACATATACAATATGTCCCATTCAAAACAATAAGTAATAAAACCCTCACTTAATTTTATTATTCTTCTTAATATATGTTATTTTTGTCTTTTCCATTACAGTCCCTGTTTTCAGGTGTTTTAGTAAACTATTTCATTTCCTTACCCCTTTCTTCCTGCTTAAAACCCTGGAATCTAATTTTTAACCATCCCATTCCATTGAAGCTCCGGTTAAATTTAACCTCATTTTTTTATCCTCATCCTAACCTTGCTTCTTTCTTTGGCCCTGCTGATGCCCCTCTTCTTCTACCCTCTCTTGCTATTCTGTGATATTTCATTCTTCTGGTTCTTGTTCCACTTCTCCCTGATCATGATTTCTTTGTCCCCTTGCTGGTTTTACCTCTTTTTTTAGATCTGTTAATATTCATTGAAGTATAACATCAATTAACAAAAGTAAAAGAGCATAATTGTGCAGTTTAATACATTTTCACAAAGTATACATTTCAGTGAGACTAGCATCCAGATCAAGAAACAGAATATTGGCACCACGGTGGAGGCCAATAACTACCCCACCCCAAGCCACCCTAGCAGTTAGTCTTTAAACCTTCCATTCTTCTCCTCAATAAGTAACTTTTATGAATTCTTTATATTGATGAATCCCACATTAATATTTCAAGGATTAATGTATTGTTTAAATCTTTGCCTCTTTCCTCTCCTAATCTCCCTTATTCAAGTAGATATTGGAATAAAAATAACCTTTTTGACACCTCGAACTGTTTTCTCTTTTTATTCTCATGTCACCACTATGGTTTAGACCAGGAGTTAGTAACCTATGTGGGCCAAATACAGCAGCCCTCTGCCTGCTTTGTAAATAAAGTTTTATTGGAACTTGGCCATGCTCATTCATTAACATGTATTGAGTAGCTGCCACAGAAACCATATGGCCTAAAAAGAATTAAAATATTGGGTTGGCCGAAATGTTCCTTTGTTTTTTTTCATAAGATGGCTTTAGTAGTACTTAGTTGTTTGTAACTTCATTCAAAACAATTTTGATAGATTGTATTATAACAGCTGTCATATCAACGTGCATTTTAAAAAGTTTATCAAAATTGGTACATCTTTATGTGCCATTTTAATATTGAAGATAGAAGGAAATAAGCAGCATTTCTGGCAGATTGTTTTATTATTTCAAGAAAGGTAAAAATACAATTGAAATGCAAAAAAGAATTGTGTGGTGCATGGTGAAGGTGCTATGACTGATCAAATGTGTCTTTCTGGGTGATTCTTCGTGGTCGGGTACAACAGTTGAAGTTGATAGAGATCAAATTGAGACATTACTTGAAACCAATCAATACTATATCATTCAGGAGATAGCTGGCATACTCAAAATATCCAAATTGATAAAGTTATTAGTGAGAATTTAAAATGTGTCTCTTATTTTACAGAAAAAAAACATATGGACTTTTTGGTCAACCCAATTTTTTCTCTCTTACCCTTAACAGAAAAAGTTTACCTGTTCCTGGTTGAGGCCTTCACTATTTTATCTACTAGATTGCTGTAAAAATTTCCCATTTGGTGATATTAATTCTAGTTCCCCTCTCCTGCAATCTTTTGAAAGCTACCTTTAAAGCCTACTGAAACACACTTCATTTTCATCATAAATTTTCTTGCTCAGTATAAGAGCAAACTCCTTTCCCTGGCAATCAAAGCCTATATTTACAATAAAAAGTAACAAACACAAGCATTAAAGAAGGGAGTATTGGTATGCAGCTTCCTTTCTCAATGCCTACAGTACTTCTTACTTTTTCCTGTACTTTAATCATCTTCATATATGCCTTGTTCATAGTTGTACCTCACTGTTATTAAGGTGCTCTTCTCTTTATTCCCAGAACGCATTTTCCTTTTCCCCTGCATCCATCCCTTCAAAGGTGACACACCCCTCACAGTTGGCTCACATTCCATCTCCTCCTCAGACAGTTCCAAAGCCTGAAATCTTTCTGTGTTCCATCCTATAACATTGCAGACAGGATACAGAACCTACCCCTTGGTTATCCATTGTTGTAAATTATTTCTTGGTTGACTTAAAGCTCCCCAGAAGCAGAGCACATTTCCTCTGCTTTCTAGAACCCACAGGGCACCTACTAAAAACTTAGTAAGTACTGGTAGCTTTGATTTCTAGGCATTATGAATAAATAATTATCAGCAGTCAGAATCCTTGTTCAGAAAATGATTGTACGCTCTCTGTTGCCACAGCAGACTCAGGAAACTGCATTTTAGCTATGCCCCCAAAGCCTTAGCATGGATTAGAATCTAGAAATTTGGTTGACTGAGCATAACTGCTGAAGAAGAATATTCTACAGCAGGTTGTGGCCCAAAAGCCTTCACTTTCATACCTTAACTCACCTCTAATATGTCATTTTAGGTATACTAACTTAGAAATGGCATTTTTTACATTCAGTAAGTTTTCACCATTGACAGAATATTTATTTTCTTAATAGTTACTCAATAGGTCTCAAAAACCATATTGACTATTCTTAATCATTCTATTATATTTGGTCTCCAACTCTAAAAAAAAAAAAAGACTTCGTTGCAAACAACCACAAAAGTAACTTACAATTACTTAAACTCAAATGAAATATAAAATCTCAAGACAATATATACACATACTTGGAAACTTGGAAATAGTTATCAAAAAAAGGGGGCAGCAGGTAAGTTAAGAGACTAGGAACTGCTAAGAATACCCAAAGATGAAAATTGCCATGTGTGCTTTCTTCCCTGAAAGGTCACTGCGAACAATTTACAAGTTTCTTTATATCAATTTCAAAAGACCTCATTTGCAATGAGTCTAAATAAAGTTCTTGGAATTCTGAATTGAATGGTCACTCTACAGGCAAAAAGGAAAACCAGTATGTCAACCTAAGAGTAATGCAGTTAAGGCAGAAGGAAGAGCAGACCACAAGGATATAGCAGACTAGGTTATTTGCCTACAATGGTGCTACCCAACAAATATTTTGAAAGGTTCAATGTAACCTAAAGATATTGGCTGCAATTTAGTAATATTATCAACTGCAAATTTAAATAATAATAATATTATTTCAGCATCCATATGAGAGACCTTTCCAGTCTATGCTTCCTTCAGCCATAGTGGCACACATTTTTTAGAAAGTCATTAGCCCTGGCTGGTGTGGCTTGGTGGGTTGAGTGCAGACCTGAGAACCAAAGGGTTGCTGCCTGTTCAACTCCCAGTCAAGGCACATGCCTGGGTTGTGGGCCAGGTCCCCAGTTAGGGGCACACAAGAGGCAACCACACATTGATGTTTCTCTCCCTCTCTTTCTCTCCCTTCCCCTATCTCTAAAAATAAATGAATAAAATCTTTCTAAAAATGGCATTAACATATCCTAAATTATAAAAAAAAAAAAACATTTATTTTCCAAAGTATTGTTTCTTCTTTCCTGCCATCTCATGTTTTCTTTTGGAATTTTCTGGGGTAGAAAACCATAATACAGAACAAGCTGTCAAGTATTTCGAGTATAGTGATTAGAATGAAACAAAAGTTTATGGAAATTGATATGACCTCTGGGACAACCTAGTTTGCTATGATTTCTTTTGCAATTTGCACTTTGCTGCATAATTACTTCAGATGCTCTGCCTAATCTCTTTCTTGCACTCCCAAGACTCAAGAGTGACCCTTTCCAAGGGCTTCTGAAATAGGGTGGAGTGTGGGGGGAATGGACATGACCCCAAGGTGACATCCCAGAGTGAATTTTATCTGGGTTCTGCTTCAACAGACTTCTTGTCACTTAGCAGCACTATGAATTTTAATATGATTTTTATTGCAACTCAGTGGCTTACTTTGAATCTTTAATCTTTAGAAGATATTGATCATATTCATCAGGTCATAGAGGTGCCCTTGCTGCAGGAATTGAGGCTCTTGTAAAATAGCATATTTTCTTCATTCTTCTCTGAAAATTATTCCCAATTTTTAATTTTTATTCTTTTTGTTTTATCTGGCTGCTACTAGCCTGAAATTAACTTCAAAAATATTGTCACCTATAATAACTGGTCAACTGCAAAATTTATGAATTTATGGGTCCATAAATAATCTATTCAGAAGTAATCATTCAAATCATATATATCAAGTAATTACTGCATACAAAGGCATTGTCCTGAACACTGGGAACACCATGATAAATAAAATCAAATTCAGTGCTTTTCTTTATGGAGCTCAAGATTTAGTGTGGAAATATAGTCACTAATCAAATAATCATAAAACAAATTTAGATTTTCTATTACATCAAGCAGTATTCAAAAGAGGCATATTATGCTATGAGAACCCATTATAACAGTTTTTGAAAGATCAGATAATTCTTCCCTAAGGAAATATTAGAACTTAGATTTGAAGGATTATTAGGAGTTAAAGTAGGCAAAGAGTGGAGGAGTATACTAGGTATAACAAATGGCATAAGGAAGACCTCCATGTTAGAAGGGTATCTGGCAATACCAGGATTGAAAGAACTGAAGTGCAGCTGAAGCAGAGAGAACAAGAAGGATGTTGGTATAAATAAGCAACTGAGTCCTATTAATTCTACCTCAAATTATTGCTTGATTATGTTCATTCTTCCTGTCCTCACTCCTACCACCCTACTTGAGAGTAGAATCAAATACAGACCTCTTCTAGATAATAGATCTGCTTACTCTCTGCTCTTATTATTTCACTCCTGCTCCCTATAATTGATTCTCTGCATTGTAGCCAATTATCTTTTCCAGATGTAAATTACAGAATGTCACTTCTGTACTTAATACCAATTGATGTTATTCCATTTTGCATGGGATAATAGCACTACCAGAACTACCTGAATGGTCTGGCCCTACCCACCACTTTAGTCCCATCTCCCATTGTTCTACCCCATGCCTGCAACGCAATACTTCTGATATCCTGGTCGTCTCTCTGTTCCTCCAGAAAATATTTACACAAGCTGCTAGCAGCATGGAAGCTTCTTACCTCTTCACCTGGTAACCAGATACAGCTTCCTTAAAGAAAGCCATAGTAAGGGAAACACCATACCTAACTAGATTAGGCCTCCCACCATTTATGTATATTTATGTCATCCTATACTTAATTCTTCCTGATTTGAATAACAGATTGTATTATTGGTCTCAATTTTTCACTCTTCCCGATAGCCAAACACTTTGACATGTAACTTTAAAGCTCCTGTTACAGGAGTTTACTTCCCTATTCCTTGTCTTTGTGCTTGGCCATGTGCATTGCTTGGGACAATGAGATAATAATGGACATTAAGTGTTCTGGCACTTGAAAATTTCTTCTGTGATTAGGTTATCCCCACCACGAGAAGGACTTATCATGGTTAGCCCACTGGTCCAAGAAGGATGAGACATATGAAACTGACTGAGCCTTCAGCTTAACATTCTTCAGCTGAGGCCAGCAGAGCCACCCAACCAGAGCAAAACCATTTGAAAAATCAATGTTTTTTTATTGTATATGTGTCACAGAGCTTTTTTAATTATCTATTACAAAGCAGTAACTGACTGATAAAATTTGTAACAGGTATAAACTGTTTAAAATGGGAAATATATGTCATATTACTTGTCCTGGTCAATAAAGTACAATCAATAGTACAGATAACCTATAAATAATTTTTACAGGTGATGATTTTTAACTACCTGGAGGAAGTTAGTGATAACCACAAAAACTGTCACTAACTACCTGGATAATCATGAACAAGCCTAAAGCCCCCTGGTACTGTTTTCCTATGTTTATAATGAGGGAAAGGGACACAGTAGGAGTAGTATATGGGTTTGTTTTGAGGACTGACTCCAATTCATTGTTGTGACTTTCTGGAATGCTTTGTTGACAATGATTCTAAGACAAATCTAGGCTCAGTTGACTGAGTGTCATGATCAATTAACAAGTGTCTGCCCTGGAAAGAGAGGAGGGTCTGTAGCACCAGAGCCACATATTTAGCAGCCCTGGATCACAGGACCTCCAACATTTATTCCATATTTGACACCCATAACTTGAGGAGTCAATAAACTAGCAGAGACAATACAAGTGAGATCTAACTACAGTCTTGGACAAGCAACAATAATCTATTATTTTTATTTTCTTCATGTTTCTGAGCAAAGTGCTAGATACATAAGGACTGTGGTTGTTTTATTGTTTGTAGTAACTCCATAGCTCTGGGGGTCAGTCAATAGGCTTATAAACCAGAAGTCTCTTGGATGCAAGTGACAAACTCTCACCTCAAGCTAAGGCAGGGAAGAGGAAAAGGTTATGATTGATGTGACTGAAAAGTGCAAGAATGGTTGGCTTCTTCACGGTTATATGTTGGGGCTCAAAATAATGTCTTGATTGAGGGTCTTTTCTCTCCATCACTCAGCTCAGCTCAGCTCCCCTTAGGGACTCTACATGGTATCACTTGTTGTTCTAGGCTCCCTAAATAGTTTCAGGAAAAAAATAAACACTGAGTCTCATTGGACCTAATTCACCTATCTTAAGTCATTTACTTACTCCTGAACCAACCAGTATTTTCATGGGGAATGTGGTATCGCTTCAACCCTTCCAAGGACATAGTTGTACCTGCTTAGAAGATTGTGGTAGGTTTTTATTTTCTTCTCTATATTTTTCTATATATTCCAAATTTTCTACAATGGTTATGTGACATTCTTATAATGAGAAAACTGTAGACATTATTTGTAAAATGAAAACAAAACAAAAAAAAAAAGAGGAGCGAAAGTACTCATTCACTCTTCTTTTGGAAAATATATGATGTTAAATCTTTGAACCTATTTGTTACACTCAATTCTTGAAAAATGGGATCTTAGATCTGCCTTTTTCAAACATTATGCTATAAGATTTCTTTTGATCTAGGACATTCTTCATAATTAAAAATAATTTTTGCATGAAAGTTACTGGACAGCCTTGACAAGAAATAACTTGCTTTAAAATGTGCTTGATCAGAGGCTGCTTGTTTAAAGGGTCCCCAAGGTCCTAGAACACTCACAGACCTACCCACTCTGGGAATGACAGCCAGGGCAACAGCTAGAGAGGTGCGTGTCCCATATGGAAGTGGGAGAAGTGCCTGGAAAAGAGTGAGTGTTGAGCAAGTGGCATTGTTCCCTCTCAGACCCCTTCCCCACATACAGAACCACGAGATGGTGAAACAGGTCACCCTGTACTGACAAATCCCTAAGGCTCCACCCCTCACAACTTAACAGGAGTGACAGCTCTACCTAAGATGCAGAAGCAAACAAACACAGGAACCTGTCAAAGTGACAAGACAACTTCTGACCAAGATAGAGACCTAGACTGACATGCTCCATCTCCCTCCACAACTAAGAAGCAATACAACTACCACAAAAGCAGAAATAACCAGAAGTTCCAGAAAATAAAGCTACATGGAAGTCCAACATATGAAGTTATAAAGAAGTGGTGCTCATCCGGATGAGTCAGAGGGGCGAAACCAGGGTGGAGAGGTCAAGCTGTGCTGGCGACGGCGACGGGACAGTGGTAAGCACAGACACCTATATTTAAGGGGAGGCAAGAAGTGCCTGGGGAGCACCCCCAACTACAGATGGAACCCATCAGCTCCAGATTCCAACACCAGGGAAGGCAGACCCCCATTGCCTTGGACTGTGAGGGGCAGAGGGCATGGGGAAAAAGGAGGAGACTCCTGGTCTCTCAGTGGAGAATGAACAGCAGGAATCCATCTTGGACCCCTGCCCCCATGCAAAATGCCACAATGTAGTGAGAAGGGTCGCCTGGTTGTGACAAGTGCATGGGGCTCTACCCTGCTAAAGCATGGGAGGTGTGCCAACCCTGCCCAGGAAGCAAAGGTAAACATAAAATTGTCAGGATGGTACAGACCATGACGGAGATCTCAATCACTCGGGGGGCGAGACAGGAAATATCTAATCTAACAAAGCAGCAGATAGGAAATCTTTCTGGGGCACAGTTCATAGCTTTGGTTATATGAATGCTTACAGACATAACAGCAGATCTTAAACAAGACAGGGAAGGAATGAAGGCTAGCCCTGCTGAATGAATGAAAACACATACAAAACTGGTGGGGAGGGGAAGAAAACCAGGGATCACATCAACAAATCGAAACATAGGGAAGGAACAAACAGTCAACCAGTGCAGAAAGAGGAAAGGAGAAGTGAGGAAAATGAGGAGAGGCTCAGAAACCTATGGGGCAGCTTATAAGTGGGTCAACATCTGAATCATAGGGTTACCAGAAAGTGAAGAAGAACTGGAAATGGAAAAATTATGTGAAAAAATAATAAAGCAGAACTTCTCTAACTTGGGGAAGAAAATACACTTACAGGTCCAGGAAGCACAGAACTCCAAAAAAACTGGACCAAGGGAGAACCACACCAAGACACATTATAATCAAAATGTTAAAAATTAAAAATAGAGAATCTTAAAAGCATCAAGAAAGAAGAAGAGAATTATATACAAAAGGGTCCCAATAATACTATCAGCTGATTTCTCAAAAGAAACTCTGAAGGCAAGGAGGGATTGGCAATAATTATTTAAAGTAATGAAAAGCAAAAATCTATAACCATGATTACTCTATCCAGCAAAGCTGTCATTCAGAATAGAAGGGCAGAGAAAGTGCTTCCTGGACAAAGTAAAACTGAAGGAGTTCATCAGATCCAAACCACTGTTATACGAAATGTTAAAGGGACTTGTTTAGGAGAAAGAGGATCAAAACTATGAACATTAAAATGAAAACTGTATCACAACAACCAACAACAGAAGCTAGGGAATTGAAACAAAGGCAAACTAAGTAGGCAACGAGAGTGTGAACAGAATTATAGGTATGGGGAACATTTTGGGGGGAGGTCAGTGGGGAGGGGGAAGGTGGGAAAGGGAGGGAGATGGTATAGGAATTAAGAAGCATAGAAGGAGGGAGTGGAGTAGATAGGAAGATGTTAAGAACTATATGCACAACCAATGGGCATGGACTAAGTGGGTGGGACAACTGGGCAGAGGGGAACAAAGGGAAAAGAAATTGGGACAACTGTAACAGTAAAATCAATAAAGTATTATAAAAACAAAACAAAAAACAAACAAAAAAAAAATGTGCTTGATGTGGTAACCAAGGATTCTATGTTCTACAGAGGAGACAATTATTTTTCGTGTTTTACACATCACTGTTGTTTGCAGGATTAAAAGATGATTCTAATTATAAACCTTCCACATAAACTTTGGGAAAAATGAAAGGATAAAGTTAATTATAAATTCAAGAAAAATCTGGTATACCCAAAGCAAATCTATGGGGTAATGAGTATCCATAACAATGCTAATTTTGAATATGTATTGTTCACCCAATGCCTTCTTCTGCATGAGATTTCTAACAAGACTGAAAGTGCATTGTTCAGTTCTTGAAATAATTTCTGAAGATCTCTCACTATTGGTGTAATAAGACACCAATTAATATAGAATACAATTGCAACTAACATTATAGTCAACGATGTAAATTACCTTAATTTTTAGGCTACAATGTGTTAAGTATAACCCACATCCTGCTATCCTATGCTACTAGGATAACTTCTCCTTAACTGCTTTCCTTCAGTCAAAAAAAATTTGTAATATGATTTTATATATAAAAAAGCTGAATTAGAGTATGTATATCCAACTGTAAATGTAAATGATTAACAGCAAGTCTTAGAAAGCAACATGCAAAAGATGAAAAGTAGTGAGTGATTGAGTATAGGATTAGGGTTGAACAATTTTAATATCTTCTTTAGAGTTGTTAATAATGATTTCACTTAAAAGGAATAAAATTAATGTCTTCCTATTTAGCTGAATAAGTTTGCATTGTTAACGTATATTCACAAATGTGCTTTCAATTGAATTGTGGAAAGTCATACTATCAACTGTCTTTTGTTTCTTAAACACCTAAGTGTGAAACATAAATGGCCTATGAAAGCATTCTGTATTTAGGATTTCTCATCTGATTTCTTCATTTCTTTTTAATCAGTGAGTATTCTCAGCTGACATGTTTGATTCACTTTCCTTCAGATAAGAGCAAATATTTTCATTATTCATATTATGTTCTGAACATCATGGTACTTATTATACACAAAACATGGTATCTTCACAGTCTCTCAGGACATTATCAATAGAAAGCAAGCATATGCATATCTTGAGCAAGAATTTTAAGTTCATGCAGCTTAAAAAATATCAGTCTAACTAGAAATATGTATATGTTGACATTACTTTGATTTTGTAACTACAAAGGAAAGTAAAGGGACAACTGGAGAATGTTAATAAGTCATTTACATAAAAGTGCATAGCTGGCTAATAGACTTATAAAACATGTATATATGTATATATGGAAGTACACATATATACACATACAATATATATATGGTTTAGATTTGAATATTCATCTAGTGATGCTTGGTGCCATTCAATAGAAAAAAAAAAAGTATTTCTAGCAATCATTAAAGAGAATTTCTGATATCTGCCATAGGCTAACACTCAAGGCAGCTATAGGGATTCAGCTCCTTGTGTTAGGGAACCATACAATCCTCTAAACAGGTAACTCCCAAAGGTCATCATCATGGTCTCAGAAAAATTCCCCAGAGGTTTCTCTTCCTTGTGATGTTGATCCCATTGTCATCACCACAGCTCACCTTTCTCTTCTTAACCAAGCCTACTCAATATTGTCTCACTTTGATTTCTCAATATTGAAGGTCAAGAAGAAAAAATGGGTGACTTTCTTCTGGCCAAGATGGAAGCCTAGACAGACACACTGCATCTCCCTCCACAGCTAAGAAGGAATACAATTACCTCTAAACTAGAGACAACCAGAAGTTCCAGAAAATCGAGTTGCATGGAAGTCCAACAAACAAAGATATAAAGAAGAAATACTCATCCAGACAGGTAGGAGGGGCAGAGCTGGAGCGGAGAAGATGCAGTGTGCTGGCAACAGCAACAGTGGCAGTGGCAGGCCAGTGGAAAGTACAGTCACACATTTTAAAAAGTCCAGAGGAAAACCTGGGAAGCGCTCCCAGAACCAGACCAGACCACCCAGCTCATGGTCCCAGCACCAGGGAAAATAAAGCTTCATTGCTTCTGACTGTGCAAAACACTTGGAGTTGGGATGGAGGAAGAAACTGCCAGTATCTCAGTAGAGTCCACTTGTTTAAAGGGCCCCATGGTCCTAGAATGTCCACAGACCCACACACTCTGGACACGATGACCAGGACAACAGCTAGAGAGGCACCAGTCCCATATGGAAGTGGGAGAAGTACCTGGAACAGGAGTGGGTGCTCAGCAAGTCACATTGTTCCCTCTCAGACCCCTCCCCCACATACAGTCCCACAACATAGTGAAACAGGTCGCCTTGTACTGACTAAGGCTCCACCCCTTACTACATAACAGGTGCTATAGCTCTACTTAAGACACAGAGGCAAACAAACACAGGAGCCTGTCAACATGAGGAGACAGAGAAGTATGGCCCAAAAGGGGGAATGAATCAAGGTTATGGTGGGAGAACTAAGCAACAAGGAGATAGCCAACCTAACAGATGTAGGTTTCAAAACACTGGTGATAAAGATGATCACAGGCTTGACAGATATGTGTGAGTATGGCAAATACATAAGAAGTGAAGGCTATGCTAAATGAAATGAAGAAAAATCCACATAAAAGCAGTGTTGAAGGAAATAAAACAAGGGTCAAATCAATGATTTGGAACATAGGAAGAAAGAAACAGTCAACCAGTACAAAATGAGGAAACAAGTATTGAAAAAAAAAAAAGGAGTGGCTTAGGAACCTTTGGGACAACTTTAAACATGCCAACATCCAAACCAAAGGGGTGCCAAAAGGAGAAGAAGCAGAGCAAGAAGTTAAAAACTTATGTGAGAAAATAGTGAAGGAAAACTCCCCATATTTGGCAAAAAAAAAAAATAGACATACAGGTCCAGGAAGCACAAAGAGTCCCAAATAAGCTGGACCTAAGGAGGACCACACCAAGACACATCATAATTAAAATGCCAAAGGTGAAAGATAAAGAGAGAATCTTTAAAGCAGCAAGAGAAAAGCAGAGAGTCACATACAAAGGGGTGCCTATGAAACTATCAGCTTATTTCTACAAAGAAACTTTGCAGGAAAGAAGGGACTGGCCAGAAGTATTCAATATAATGAAAAGCAAAGACCTATGACCAAAATTATTCTATCCAGCAAAGCTATCATTTAGAATGGAAGGGCAGGTAAAGTGCTTCCCAGACAAGGTAAAGCGAAAGGAGTTCATCATCACCAAGCCATTATTATATGAAATGTCAAAGGGACTTACCTAAGAAAAAGAAGATCAAAATTATAAACATTAAAATGACAACATATTCACAACTATCAACAACTGAATCTAAAAATTAAAAACAAAATCTAACTAAGCAAACCAGAATAGGAACAGAATCATAGGTATGGGGATCATTTGGAGGGTTATCAGCTGGGAGGGGGAAGGGGGAGAAATGGGGGAATGGTTCAGGGAATAAGAAGCATAATTTGTTGGTACAAAATAGACACGGGGAAGTTAAGAATAATATAGGAAAGGGTGAAACCAAAGAACTTATATCACGAACCCTGGACATGAACTAAGGGTGGTGGGATTGCTGGATGGAAGGGGGGTACTGGACAGAAGGAAGCAAAGGGATAAAAAATTGGGACTACTATAACAACATAACCAATAAAATATACTTAAAAAAAAGAAATGGGTGACTTTAATTTTTTTCACTAGCTTAGTCCCACAACAATACTTCTGCATACCAGAAATTTAAATAAAACAGTAAATTTTAAAGCCCATGGTACCACATTCTCCTCTCACCATACTATATAAATATCTGATATCTTGCAAAATGGCAAGACCCTCAGCCCATAATACACAGAATCATCATTTTGTTCTTGCCACCTTCTCTTCTGAAAGAAACCCTTGTGATCTTTGATATTTTGTCTCAGCCTCACTCACCTTCCTGTCCAAACTCCTCTATGATCAATATGTAGCTATTTATACCTCACTTTGATAATCAGCGTTCTAGAGGACTTTTGTCTCAGTTCAGCATCAGAAGTAACACTAGAAATTCAATTTTAGAACCTGTTCTAAGTAAAAAGAGGTAAATGCGTTTAGTTTGCTGTGTCGTTATAAGAGTCGTGATTTTTGAGCACTTGGAGGTCAGTCATTATGCAAAACACACTTTATATTATTTAACCCACACAAAAGGCCATTTGAAAGATAAAAATATTGAGGAATATTCTAATTCACGCTCACTAGAACTGTGCTCCACTGTCATGTAATACCTGTATTGAATATACCTGTCCCTAAACTCAGTCCCCACCCCTAGACTGCCCTGTCCATCATTTCCATTCCAGGTCATAGGTCAGGCACCCATATTTATTAGAAATATTTAACAGACCCCAACGTTGGCTATAAAATGGGACAATCTTTTGTATTTTCCATTGTTGCCAAACAGGTTATTCTGAAATTTAGCAGCTTAAAACAAGAAGCATTTATTATCTCACAGTTTCTGAAGGTCATGAATCTGGGCATAGCTCACTTGGGTACCTCTGGCTCAAAGTTTCTCATGAGATTGTAGTTAGGCTGTCAGCCAGGGCTACAGGTGTGCACAGAGATTGACCAAGGGTGGAGGAAGCCAAAGGCCCTGCCTCCAAGCTCACTCATGTGGTTGTTGACAGGCCTTGGTCCCCTACCATGAACACCTATCTACAGGACCATTTCATGATGTAGCAGCTTCATTTTTTTTGAAGAGGGATTTGAGAGAAAGCAAGAGAGAGCTTCCAAGACAAAAGCCATAGACTTTTAAAAACCCATCATTTTTCCTAAATTCTCTTCGCTAGAAACAAGTCACAAATCCATTCGGTGGGACTACCTAAGAGTATAAATATCAAGAAGCAAGATCACTGAGAGCCATGCTAGAGGCTACTTTCTGCACATGCTCCCCTCCCCCAGCAGTCTCCCTACCACCTGTGTCTTCCATCCCTGTGTGTCTTTATCTTCAAGTCATCGCTGTGCCTTTCTTTCTTTTTTTTCTTTTTTTTTTTTTTACTCAAACTAAGTTTATTTAAAAAGGGCATTTTAAAAATTGATACATTGAAGATTATTTTTCAAATAATGTTCTCTGTTTTCTTCACCAAAGAATTAATGTCAAATAACTAAACACTAAATTTTGATTAGGCAGGCTTGTACATTTTCTGGGTTACTTGCCTTTAGAGGGACTGTGAACATGAAAGAGATACTATTTCTGATTTGTTAATTTTATTCTTCATTCCCTGAAAAATATGGTTTATATTTTGGGGGGAAGGATGCTACAATATTCATAGTGTATGGGGTTTTTCATTTTCCACTTCAATTGATCTTACACAAAGGTGCCAAGGCAATTCAATGAGACAATAGCTTTTCTCAACAAATGGTGCTGTGTTCAGTCACTTCCACAGCCTTGAAGGTCTCAGGGAAAACCTTACCCGCCCAAGGCTGCTTCCTGGAAAACCGCTCCCATGTTGGCAGCTACAAGCTGAACGCACTTTCCAATCACAGTGGACCTAATTCCACGTGGGGTTCAGCTCTCAGGTCAGCCGGAAGTCTTGTGCTCTGGATGACCTCCTCCCGCAGCTGTTGGCTTCTTCAGACTCTAGATTTCTGTAATTCTGTCATTCAGAGTCAGTCCTGGGCACAAGCGGAGGGAAGACAGAGAGGACAGGAAACGCCCGGGGAGAGTTCGGCGCGGTGGCCCCGAGGGGAGAGCTGGGGAGACGGCCAGCGGGGTCCCAGCACTGACCCATCCCCAGTGCTGCAGGCAGACCATTCCCGCTGTGCCTTTCTATCCAAGGATGATAAAATATGTTTATTGTTCTCTTAGCCATTATTTCTGGGCTTAAGTTCCTGAATCCCTTGTGGAACTGAAATTTCATTTCTGTAACTCTGGAAGTCTTTTTTATGTTTCTTATTGTCAGCGTAACCTGCTTTGACTGCTGCTGCAGCTAGATTTGAATTGAAGGGAATCTTGGCTTTACCTTTACCTGCTTCTCAATTTATCACCTGGCTGTGCCCTAAGATTAGCCCCCAGACTTGTCTGCCCTTTGACTATTTCTGTTTCCTACTTAACATGTAGAAATTTCTCTGAATATACTCATCTGAGCTCGATAAATTTTTACTAGCTTCTAACGCCTGCCTATAGCCCATCTGCCACTATGCTCTAGCCCTTCATTCTTATTTGCCCCAGGGCAGACCTTTCCCACTCCAGCCTCCAGAGATTTTTCCCCTGGTGTCAGACCTGCCTAAACATGGGGTCGTAGCTGCCCCATCTCTTTTACCACATTGCTGAGGCTGGTTCTGTTCTTAGGTGAAGCTTAGTTCTTCCTAAGTTTCAACCTAATGTTAGCACTTTACATCTCTGTACTAATAGTCTTAAATTTTACTTATCTTGTTTTACCACAAACATTTTATGGGTGGGGAAGATCCCATAAGATAGTTCCTCTGTCACTTCACACTTTTGATAGCAAAAAAGACAAGAAAATATGAATGAAGCAAGAAGAGATTTTTGAGGGTTTATATTCTCACACTTGCTTTAGTGAGAGGAATATGGGTTATTCATGTTTGAATTTTCATCTGTACATGTTTCAAGTCAGATATTGAGAGACCATAGCCCTCAAATATGCTTCAGTAATCACTATAAGGCTAACCAAATAATATATAACAAAATGTGTTGGTAATATTGAGACAAACCAATGATAATTTGTTGCTAGAAAGAAGAGTAAAAATCAAAAATCACAACCAAGTCAAGGTAACATTGATGACTTGCTGCTACACAAAGTATTCTTCCCAAAAATTTTAGAAACTCCATTGATCTGCCTGTATGTGTGTTCAGTGGCACTTGTAAAATAGTAATAAGCATTGATGTAATACTTAAAAATATGTCTTTAATATATGGTAATGTTAGTTGAAATATTAATTGTTAATTAACTCTTTATAATTCATTTACCTTACCAGTTAACAATGCTTACTTGCACTTGAAAACTCTATGGATTTAGATGAAGATGATGCCCAAAGCGAAGAAGGAAGCCCCTGCTCCTTCCAAAGCTGAAGCCAAAGCCAAAGCAATGGCTTTAAAGACAAAGAAGGCAGTGCTGAAAGGCATCCATAGCAACATAAAAAGAAGACCCGTATGTCACCCACCTTCCATAGGCCTACAACACTGAGGCTCTGAAGGCAGCCTAAATATCCTCAGAAGAGCACCCCAGCTGAAACAAGCTTGACCACTATGCCATCATCAAGCTCCCCCTGATTATCATCAAGTCAGCCATGAAAAAGACAGAAGACAACAATACACTGTGTTCATTGTGGATGTCAAGGCCAACAAGCACCAGATCAAACAGGCTGTGAAGAAGCTCTATGTCATTGATGTGGCCAAGGGCAACACCCTGATCAGGCCTGATGGAGAGAAGGCATATGTTCCACTCTCTCCAGATTATGATGCTTTAGATGTTTCCAACAAAATTAGGATCATCTAAATAGAGTCCAGCTGGCTAATTCTAAATTTAAAAAAATTTACGCTGGAAAAAATGGTCTATGGATTTGTACATCATCCATCTATAAGAAGCAGAGAAACTGCTTGAATTTGCAACTAAATTATAACACAGCAGGAGAAAACTCTTGACAGATGATTACAGGCCCACTATTTTTGTCTGACACCCTTAGGGCTAGGTGTGTTTCAGAACTTTTCAGATTTAAGAAAAAATCCAGTGCATATACTAAATATTATATATCACCAGGGCCATGGGCAGTATTTTATAACCAAAAACATTAATATGTTTGCTGTAAAACATTAAGTTGGATGACTAGACTATATAAATAGCTTTAGGTCAGGATTTGCTGCCAAGTAAGTTTGCACCAAACTAAAGAAAAAATCTCTCATTTCTATTGACTTGGGAATTGTATAATTTGTGGCTAAGAGACTGTGGATGGATAAAGTGTTCCAGGTTACTTTCCAGAGCTGAAATGTTTGAATTGCCCTGAGATTAATCATTACCAGTACCCACCTCCATAAGCTTTCTTTTAAAACTCACTCAAATTCCTTCAGTCCCTTTATTTTCCCATTACCATTCAAAAAGTGACCTATTAGTAATTGTGTATGTCCTTTTATTCCTTATCAACTTTATTAAATATTATTTTTAATAAATAATTTACACACAATAAACTAAATCCAATTAAAGCATGTGACTCTATAGGTTTTTGATAGTTGTATACACCTATTAAATCAAAGCCACAACCAAGATACAACATATTTCCAACATCCCCAAAAGATTTTTTTTTAATTTTATTTTTATTGTTTTTTTACTACAATTGTTCCACTTTTTCCCTCATTGCTATCCCCCATCCAGTCCACCCCTCATCCCACAGTCAATCCCCATCCTGTTGTCCATGTCCACGGGTTATTTATATTAGTTCCTTTACTAAACCCTTCCCCTACTTACCCCCTCCCCCCATACTTACTCTGTTCCTTGTTTAATTTTGTTCATTTGCTTGTGTTGCTCATTAATCTCCTGGATCATGTGATATCATATGGTATTTTTCTTTCTTTGCCTGGCTTATTTCACTAAGCATAATTCTCTCTAGTTCCATCCATGTTGTTGCAAATGGCAGGGGTTCCTTCTTTCTTTCTGCTGCATAGTATCCCATTGTGTAAATGTACCACAGTTTTTTAATCCACTCATCTACAGATGGGCACTTAGGCTGTTTCTAGCACTTGGCTATTGTAAACAGCACTGCTATAAACATAGGAGTGCGTAGATTCTTTTGAATTTGAGATTCAGGATTTTTCAGGTATAATCCTAGCAGTGGAATTGCTGGTTCAAAAGGCAGTTCCATTTTGAGTTTTTTGAGGTAATTCCATACTGCTTTCCATAGTGGCTGCACCAGTCTGCATTCCTACCAACAGCACAGTAGGGTTCTCGTTTCTCCACATCCTCGCCAGCACTTGTTGTTTGTTAATTTGTTGATGATGGCCATTCTGACAAGTGTAAAGTGGTATCTCATTGTGGTTTTTATTTGCATCTCTCTGATGGCTAATGATGTTGAGCATTTTTTCATGTGTCTATGGACCTTCTGTATGTCCTCTTCGGAGAAGTGTTTGTTCAGGTCCTTTGCCATTTTTTAATTGGGTTGTCTGTTTTCTTGATGTTGAGTCATATAAGCTCTTTATGTATTTTGGAGATGAGTCCCCTGTCTGAGATATCATTGGCAAATATGTTTTCCCATATGGTTGGTTCTCTTTTCATCTTGCTGATGTTTTCTTTTGCTGAGCAGAAATTCTTTAGTTGGATGTAGTCCCATTTGTTTATTTTTTCCTTTGTTTCTCTTGCCTTAGGAAATGTATCCATGAAAATAATGTTATATGGAATATCTGAAATTTTCTTGCCTATGTTTTCCTCTAGGACTTTTATGGTGTCACGGCTTACATTTAAGTCTTTGATCCATCTTGAGTTTATTCTCATGTGTGGTGAAAGTTGGTGGTCGTTTCATTTTTTTGCAGTTCCCTATCCAGTTCTCCCAGCACCATTTGTTAAAGAGGCTCTTCTCACTCCATTTTATGTTCCTTTCTCCTTTATCAAATATTAGTTTACTGTATATTCCTGGATTTATTTCTGGACTCTCTATTCTGTTCCACTGATCTATATATCTGTTCTTATGCCAGTACCAGACTGTTTTGATCACAGTGGCTTTGCAGTATTGTTTGATGTCTGTTATTGTGATTCCTCCTGCTGTGTTCTTCTGTCTCAAGATTGCTTTGGCTATTTGGGGTCTTTTTTGGTTCTATATGAATTTTTAAAGTATTTATTCTAGACCTGTGAAATATGTCATTGGTATTTTAATAGGGATTGCATTGAATCTGTAAATTGCTTTGGGTAGGTTGACCATTTTGATGATGTTGATTCTTCCCATCCAAGAACATGGTATTTGCTTCCATTTATTTGTATCTTCCTTAATTTCTTTCCTCAATGTTATGTAATTTTCAGAGTACAGGTCTTTTATCTCTTTGGTTAAGTTTATTCCTAGGTGCTTTATTTTTCTTGTTGCTATAATAAATGATATTTTCTTTTTTGTTTCTGTCTCTGATATTTTATTGTTGGTGTACAGAAATGCCTTAGATTTCTGTATATTTATTTTGTACCCTGCTATTTTGCCAAGTTTGCTTATTATATCAAGTAGTTTTTTAATGGAGTTTATAGGGTTTTCTATGTATACTATCATGTCATCTGCATATAATGATAGTTTTACTTGTTCTTTCCCAATTTGAATGCCTTTTTTTTTTCTTTTTCTTGTCTGATTGCTGTGGCTAGGATTTCCAACACTATGTTGAATAGGAGTGAAGATAGTGGACATCCTTGTCTTGTTCCTGAATTCAGGGGGAATGCTTTCAGTTTTTGTCCATTAAGTATGATGTTGGCTTCAGGTTTCTCATATATTGCCTTAATTATGTTAAGGTATGCTCCCTCTATTCCCATTTGCTGAGTGTTTTCATCATAAATGGGTGTTGTACTTATCAAATGCTTTTTCTGCATCTATTGATATGATCATGTAATTTTTGTCTTTTATTTTATTTAGATGATGTATTATATTTATTGATTTGCAAATATTAAACCATCCTTGCATCCCTGTGATGAATCCCACTTGATCATGGTGTATGATCTTTTTAATGTATTGCTGGAACCTGTTTGCCAATATTTTGTTGAGGATTTTAGCATCTATATTCATCAGTGATATTGGCCTGTAGTTTTCTTTCTTTGCTGTGTCTTGACCTGGTTTTGGAATTAGGGTAATACCGACTTCATAGAATGAGTTTGGGATTTTTCCCTCTTTTTGGATTTTTTGGAATAGTTTGAGGAGGGTAGGAGTTAGTTCTTCCCTGAATGTTTTGTAAAATTCACCTGTGAAGCCATCCGGTCCAGGACTTTTGTGTGCTGGGAGATTTTTTATTACTGTTTCAATTTTCTTCTTTGTTATTGGTCTGTTGAGACTTTCTATTTCTTCTTGATTCAGTTTTGGAAAGTTATATGTTTCTAGAAATTTGTCCATTTCTTCTAGGTTGTCAAATTTCTTGCCATACAGTTGTTTGTAATAATTTCTTACAATCCTTTGTATTTCTGTGATATCGGTTGTGATTTCTCCTCTTTCATTTCTGAATTTGTTTATTTGGTCTTACCTCATTTTTTCTTGATGGGCCTGGCTAAAGGCTTGTCAATTTTGTTTATCTTTTCAAAGAACCAACTCCTACTTTTGTTGATCTTTTGAATTGTTTGTTTAGTCTCTATGTCATTTAATTCTGCTCTAATCTTGATGATTTTCTTCCTTCTACTCACTCTAGGCTTTGTTTGTTGTTGTTGTTCTAGTTCTTGTAGCTTTAGGGTTAGATTTTTTATTTGAGATTCTTCTATCCTTTTTAAGTAGGCCTGTATTGCTATGAACTTTCCTCTCAGGACTGCTTTTGCAGAGTCCCATAGGTTTTGGGCTGTTCTGTGCTCATTTTCACTTGTTTTCAGAAACTTCTTGATTTCTTCCTTGATGTCATTGTAAATCCATTCATTATTTAATAGCATGTTATTCATTCTCCATGAGTTTGAATGTTTTTGAGTTTTTTCCTTGAGGTTGACTTCCAGTTTCAAGGCATTGTGAACTGAGAAGATGTTTGATATAATTTCAATTTTCTTGAATTTGTTGAGGTTTGTTTTGTGTACTACTGTGTGATTTATCTTTGAAAATGTCCCATGTGCATTTGAAAAGAATGTATATTTTGCTTCTTTAGGGTGAAAAGTTCTATATATATAAATTAAGCCCATTTTATCTAGAGTGTTGTTCAATGCCTCAATATCCTTGGTGTTTCTTTGCTTCGAAGATCTGTCCATTGTTGACAATGGGGTGTTAAAGTCCTCTACTATGAGTGTGTTGCTGCTGATATCCTTTTTGTAGTCTTTCAATATTTTCCTTATATATTTTGGGGCAGCTATATTGGGTGCATATATGTTTATCAGGGTTACATCTTCTTGATGGATTGTCCCCTTAAGTATTATAAAATGTCCTTATTTGTCTCTTTTTATGGCCTTTGCTGTGAAATCTGTTTTGTCTGATATAACTATTGCTACCACAGTTTTTTTTAAAGTCCATTTGCTTGGAATACTTATTTTCAACCCTTCACTTTCAGTCCGTGTAAATCTTTTGTTTTGAGGTGTGTCTCTTGTAAATAGCAAATATGTGGTCCTGCTTTCTTATCCATTCTGTTACCCTATGTCTTTTAATTGGAGCATTTAATCTATTTACATTTAAGGTTATTATTGACAAGTATTTATTTATTCCCCTTTGTACCTGTGTTCCTCTTTCTCTCTTTTTTTTTTTTCTTATCTTAGAGCATTCCCTTTAGAATCTCTTGCAATGCTGGTTTGGTAGAGATGTATTCTTTTAGTCTTCCTTTGTCTGGGAAATTCCTTATTTCACCTTCCATTTTGAAAGAGAGCCTTGCTGGGTAGAGTAGTCTTGGTTTAGGCCTTTGTTTTTCATTGTTTGAAATATATTTTGCCATTCCCTTCTGGCTTGTAGTGTTTCTGTTGAGAAATCAGTTGACAGTCTTATTGGAGCTCCCTTGTATTTTATTTGCTGTTTTTCTCTTGCTGTTTTTAGGATTCTCTTTTTGTCTTTGAATGTTGCCATTTTAATTATGATGTGTCTTGGAGTAGGCCTTTTGGGGTTCATCTTCATTGGGACTCTGTATGCTTCCTACACTTGCATGACTTTTTCTCTCATCAAGTTAGGATAATTTTCTGTCATTTCTTTTTCAATCAGGTTTTCTAGCCCATACTCTTCCTCTTCTCCTTCTTTTATCCCTATGATAAGGATATTGTTTCATTTCATGTTGTCCTGCAGTTCTCTTAAACCTTCTTCATTCTTTTTTAATATTTTTTCATTTTTTTGTATATTTTGGAATTTTTTTTCTACGTTGTCCTCTAACTTACTCATCCGATCCTCTGCTTCATTTAGCCTGCTTGTAATTGATTCTACTGTGTTCTTCAGTTCAGAAATTGTATTCTTCATTTCTTCCTGGTTCTTATTGATAGTTTCTGTGTCCTTTTTTATGCTGGTGTAGTTCTCAGTAAGTTCCTTGTAGCTTCCCTGGAGTTCTTTGTAGTTTCCCTGGAGTTCGTTGTGGTTTTCTTTGAGTTTGTCACATTCATTTAGCTTCCTCATTACTATTGTTTTGAATTCCATGTTTGATAGCTTGCTTGCTTCTATTTCAGCTATTCTTCCTGGGAATTCCTCCTTTCCTTTTGGTGGGGTATTATTTCTGTTTCATAGGGTGTTATTCCACCTGCCCATTTTGAGCACTGGTCTTGTTTCTGCTTCTTAGATTGATCTAACAGTTGTTGAGCTGCTGCCTCCAGCTGATGTCACTTGGAGGGGAGCAGTCTACTTAAGTAATTTCTCCTGTAGCACTTGGGATGATTCTGTACTGGGACCTACTCCACTGCTCTCCCAGCTCTTTCTCAAGAGCCAGCAGCCAAAACTTATTACAAAGTGCCTCTAGTTCACTTCACTGTCCTATGGTCTCAGCCAGAGGCAAGTGCATTCCCTCTCGCAGGCCAGGGGTGGGTTGACCCATTGTGCACTGGGTGGGCATGTCCAAAGCAGACTGGTTGCTCTCCTGTTCCAGCAGAGGGGGGAGCCTCTGCGTGCCAGTAGGCGGGTTTGTTGTGGGCCTGTTGGGGCAGCGGAACATTGGTTTCATGCCTGTTGGGGCGGGACCGGTGGCACCTGTGCACAGCGGCCAGTGCCTTGGTTTTGCACCTGTATGTTGCGGCCAGCGTTAGTTTTGTGCCTACTGGGGCGGGCCTGGTTAGTACCTGTGTGCAGCAGCTGGAGAGTTGGTTGCACACCTGGGCAGGCAGACTGGGGCACTTCCATGTGCATGCTCACGTGACCCAGGGGGAGGGTTGGGGAGTAGGCGATTGTGCTTCTGCATCTGTGTTTCTCAAGAATCTAGTCCCACCTCTAGCCTCTCCTCCCCTCTCCACAAAAAGCAAAAGAGAAAGAGAAAAAAGAAAAACACATTTATACACACACAGCAGTACGCTGTTTCTTGCCTCTCAGAGTCACATGTCCCCTGGCCCACTCCTGGCTCTGTCAGCAGGCAGAGCCTCACTCTCCTCCTGATTCCTCCCTGGGGAAACCTGGGGTCACTAAAAAATCTTTGCATACTGCCAGCTGCAGCTCGGGGAGCCAACCCAGTCAGAAATCCCATCTCGTCCCTTTCTCTTCTGCTATCCTCACCAGACAGGTCACTTCCAGATGGTCTTCTCTGATCCAGCAGTGCCAAAGTTCAACTTCTGACAGTATCCAGATGTTAATTGAGATGCTCTTTCCGCAATTAGCCTAAACTACAGACAGGTCTCGCAAGCAAGTTAGTGCAGCCTGCCCTCACTCCTCTACTATCTTCCTCCTCCCCAAAAGATTCTTCATGCTCCCTTATAACCCATCTCTCTCTCTACCTTTCCCCTGAGGCAGTCCCTAATCTTTTTTTCCCTTAGATTAATTTGCATTTTACAGTAATGAATAATACATTGTGTACTCTTTTGTGTCTGTCCTGTTGTACTTGGCAATATGTTTCTGAAATTAATCTGTGTTGCTGTTGCTGCATATTGCAGTCCCTGCTTATTATTGCTGAATAGTATTCTAATTTGCAAACATATCACATTTTATAATTCACCTTTTGATTGACATTTTGGTTGTTTCCAGTTTGGGCCTCTTGTCACTCAAGCATCTGCCCTTGAGTGGACATACCTTTTCATTTCTCTTTGATATAAATATTGTACCTAAGATCAGAATGACTGGGTTAAATGGAATGTGTATTTTTCACTTTTTGAGAGACTTAAGTTTTTCCAAAGTGATTTGCAATTTTACACTTCAATCAACAAGATATAAGAGATACACAAATTGACAATTTGTGCATCTTATTTTGTGAAGTCATTATTCAAATAGTTTGTCAAATTTTCTATTGGATTGCTTTTCTTCTTATAACTGAGTTGCAAATATTTTTTTCTGTATGCAAATCCTTTGTCAAATATACATATTGCAATATTTTCCCCCATTCTGTCTTGCCTTTTCATTTCTTAAAGTATATATTTCAAAGAGCAAACATTTTAAACTTGCATGAAGTCCAATTTACCTTTTTTTTAAATGATGATTTCACCTACTTTTGAAAACATTTTATAGTACTAGACTTACATTTTAATTTATTATTATTTTAGAGTCAGTTATTGTGTATTGTGTGAAGGGCTAATGTTCTTTTTAAAAATGCATCAGTTAATGAATCTTAGTAAATGAGAATAAACCTTGTGAAGTGCAGAGGGACTTTAAGGCAGTGTGTGCATCAGGAAGGGCACTTGCACTACTTAAAGAATAAGCAGAGGAAGTAAGCTCTGACGCGACTAAGCTGCCACCCTTTCCCAGGCCACTGCCCCTTCCTAGACCACTGTTGCTTCGGTTGGCTGAAACATAGACAGCTTTCATCCTCTCTAGACTCAGCATGTGTTCTGGCTGAGCTTATTATTTTCATTTCAGCTTCCCTACACTTTCGCCTCTGTTTACATTTAGTAAATTCAACATGTTCCTCTAGGTTGTAGTTAAACTAGAACTTGAACCATAGCATTTTGCACAAGGAACAGTGCAAAGGGGGATACAGCTACTTGTACCAGCTTCAAATAACATCACCACAATTCTCAGCAAATCATCATTTAAAATGAAAGAGTCATTGTTTTATTTTTAAATGATTACTTAGACCTTGATCCTTTTTTTCATCATACTAAGCCTCTATGCTGTGGAAGACATGATTCCCTATATAAATGTGTCTCTCTCACATTTGATTGAGAGAACACAGAACACAGAACAAAAAGCTTGACTAATTTGCAATCCACCCAAGGACCAATCGTGTTGAATTGTATGATTTGTAGAGTGCCTAGAAATATTTTAACACACTGCAGCTTATAAAAATTAAACCATAACTTTTGCTAAAGAAACTATTTGAAAAGTTTACTTAGCAACTCAAAGGTGCTATTTCTAGCCATAAATTACCTAGTTCCCTAGTATTCTTAATTTAAGGTAGTAATTCTATGATATTGGTAGAATTATCAAGCTAAGTAAATGATTCATAACATTTCTTCTACCTATCCCTTCCTTATCACTTCCTCTATCAGCATTTTATTCCATTCTTTCTCTTTTTGTTCAGAGATGGCTACCTACTTTGTTTTCTTAAGTCCCTCAACTCACTTCAACCTATACTGCCAATTACTCTTCTAAACACATTTCATCAGTTACTATCGTGCTTAAATTATTTTAATAAATCAAGTTATCCACTTTATACATTCCAAATTCTTTAGTCTCACATTCAAGAGTCCCATGATCAAAATCCCCTGTTTAGTTACAGTTGCCTCCCCCTGCCTAAATCTTCTATCCCAGTAGGGCACAATTATTCTCTCATGTATTCCTCCTCTTCAAAAAAAAAAAAAAATATTGATTGATTTTAGAGAAAGAGAGGAAGGGAGTAGAGAGAGAGAGATGTTGATCTGTTGTTCTACTTATTTATGTATTCATTGATTGATTCTTGTATGTGCCCTGACCAGGGATTGAATCCATGTCCTTGGATTATCAGGACAACACTCTAACCAACTGAGCTACCCAGCCAGGGCCTCACATAGTTCTCCTTTTGTTTCTAATCTCAATGCACCCATGTGGGAAGCAGAATCAGTGTGTCCCCTTCTCCACTCACCCAAACACCACAGTTCTCCTTGGCCCCATTATATCTCAGGCTGAGTATTACTTTACATAAGACTTGTAACACTTGCTGGGTTTTCCTTTTCATGGCTTGATTTGTATTTAATGACCGCAAAAAAAAGTTGCTAGCACCAGCCTTCTTTAAAGATAGCTGGAAATCAAGGGTTACACACCTCACTCTTTATTTCCTCATCTCCCACTGACGAAGTTATGAGCTAAAGAGGCCAGGTCTGGCTCCAAGCAAGCCTAATCATTTCCCTGAGCTGTAGTTTCCTCATATGTAAAGAGGAAATAATGCACACCTCATATAATTATATGTTAATTATATAATTAACCCACCTCATATAATTATTATAGAATCAAATGAGAAATCTATAAAATGTATTCAAAGTATCTGTTGCTTCAGAATAAGCATTCAATAATGGCTAATATGATTATTTTTCACATTTTTATTATTACTGTTTCTTTTTCATTTTTCCTTTTAATTCTATGAAAATTTAAAAGGCCTGGAGGCAGTTTTCAAGATGATGTGAGGGCGACTGAAGCATGGTCAGCGGGGCACAATGGCTTAACTCACTTTTCCCTGCTCTCCATGTTTCTCTTTCCATTTCTCTGAGCCCTGAGAAGTGAGGTCCTTCGTTTCATGGGATTGAAAAGATATGACACTCAGAGTTGGACCTTTGTCATTAATAGAAAAAGAAGTTCTCTATCTTGCTTTAATCTGAGATTATAAACTTCAGTACTGCCACAGCAGATGCTAGATGGGATACTTGCAATAATTAGGTCCTAGTAGGTCATTCATGGTGAGTAGCATTACGATCCTGTTCACAAAGTTATTGCCATACTGAAAGCTGCCGGCAGATGAGGTCAGAAAAATTCAGACTAAGCTGTGCAGACACTGAGGTTGCAGCTTTGCTCTTTGCTTGAAAAGATCAAAGAGTGGTCTACTCTACAGGCTGCACTAACATTTGAGCCTCTGTTATAGGAAATTATCTGCTAAGCCATTTCTATTTTGCTGGAATTTGTCAGTTTTAGATGGAGCTAACTTCAGAAAAAATATAGTTCTTCCACAGAGACTCTCTGTGGATTTTTTTTTTTCTTTTACTTATTTTTTGCTTGTGGTCTGGATCTGTCTGTCACTTGAGGTCAAGAAAAGTGGATCCATAAGAGTCAATGTCTCCCTCAATTCCTCCACTCCACTTTCTTGCCTGGCAACATATGGCTGTCAACATCTCTGGCTACTTTGTGTACAATTCATAATTGTTTACCAATAGCAAGCCTCCACCAATTTTCTGAATGTGGGGAGGATACTCTGTGCTCTGAAAATGTTCAAAGGTCCTTCAGAGTCCATCAAAGGCCAAACTACCCTGCCTCATATTTGGAATGCTCCAAATTTTTATTTCAGCCTATCTCTTGAGTCTTATCTCCCAGGAACTTCCTAAGGCATTACCCATGTTTCAGCCTAATTCATTCATTCATTCATTCATTCATTCAAGCCATGCAGATTCAGTGATGACCAGGACACAGTGCCTGAGTCAGTGGAACTTAGAATCTAGCAAAAAAGACAATATTTTAAAAATTAACCAAAAATTTAAATACACTTGTAATAACAATGCAAATATAAACTGTGCAATGACAGTGCATAAGAATAGAGAACATTACCAAGTCTCTGGACCTTAAACTTTGTGAAAATTGAGCATAATCTGGACTGTAAGATTCAGTAGCCATTAGATCAGTGACAGTAGAATGGGCAAAATTAATGCTCCAAGCTGAGGGAATGGCACATCCAAAGGCCCTGAGGTAGGAAAGTGCAGCAGAGGATCAGCAGTAAAGTCTGGAGAATTAATCAAGGGCCAAATCACGTGGGACTTAGGAAATATTTTAAGGATTTGATCGTTTTTCTTTACATTATGAGATTTTCTGCTTTAGGCTTTGTACATTCTATTCTCTCCTCCCTCTCTATATACCCTAATATGACTTATCTTGAAAAGCCAACTTCATGTGCTGTCTCCTCTATCCAGGTGTCACTGTTCCTTGAAGTTGAGCACACCATGGCAGGAAAGGGCTTCTTTGGCCCTCAATCCCCAGAGGCTTCGTTCTCAAAGGTCCCTGGCGTGGCCTTAATAAATCCAAGCTTTAAGGAAGTAAAGTTCAAAAAACACATGTTTCATAATTATCTTTTGGTATTGGCCCCATAACTTAGATATCGAAAGGTCTGAGGAATTAGAAAATCATAAATCATTCTGCTGTATTTTCATTCACCAATTGTATAGGAACCCTATTTATGTTGTGAGTAGGACTTTCTGTACTTCCAACACATAATAATGATGGCTATGTAGATGATATTTCCCACAGTTTTCCCAGGAGACTAGTTGATGAGTCTGAAAAGGGAAATTTTCTGATCCTTCTTTGGAGAGTCTCTTGCTTTCCTAACACTGACCACAGAATAGTGCTCAATGGGTCTTACATCACCAAAAGCAACTGCGTGAAGATTTAGTTGTGGCAAAGCATGAGCGCTTCCCTTCTACCTAGGCTCCAAACATGGTAGGATGCCCATATTAACTTATCACCCAAACTCAGTTTGGAGAGTAAAAGTTAGGGCTACAAATAATGCTTCTGGGAAACAGGCATAAAGTGAGATTGTTTCAAGTAAACCAGAACTTAAGTCACCATTATTAGTCATTCCCCATGCCTTAGGCCTCAGATTTCAGGCATTTACATTAGAAGACAGATTGGAAGGGTACCTGCCATATAAACATTCAGGCCTTTCCCTAGCTGGGGGTCCATGGGCAGCCTGATGAGTGTTTTATCCTCGCCACCCCCCCCCCCCCGCCCCCCGCCGCCATGCTTCTAATTCTCAGTGTTTGGTTCCAGTCTTGGTAGTTCTCTGGTCTTCCAAGATACTCGAAGTGTCCTTAACTCCTATGGTACTAGTGTAGGTTCCCAGACATGGTCTACCACGAAATATCCATCTTCCACACAAGCAAAATATAAATAGGAGCTTCTTCATTTTCTGAAACTCCTGAAGCCATATTGTAAATGTTCATCATTCAAGGCTAAGGATCTATCTTTTAAGTTTCCTTTTGGAGTCTTATCTCCAATTTCAAATTTCATTCTCTTAGCATTTTTGCAGCCTTGGGACACCATATTTTTAAGTGACGAGAAGGCATATAATTTTGGTGATGCTTCCTGGTCTTCTCTCCTGGCCAACTGCCTTTCTGAAGACTATGACTAGGATTCTGACCTGATTTTCCAAAAACACTATAAAGAAGCTGCTGAAGCATTTAACATGTCAGTAAGTTTTCATCAGTCTCAGCTGGCTGGGTATGGGTAAGGCCATTGGAATCAACCAGTCTGGCTCCTTCAAAGCATCAAAATGAGCTAATTCCTCCAGGCTGTCTTTTAGAAGCTTCTAAAGAGGAAATTCAAAGAGAAGTTAATATTCAGTAATGTTAAGTTTGGAATAGAATATGCTCTTCAATTTGTTACCTGACTTGTCTACTTTAAACAGATTCAATACACATACTCAAGTCTGAAGATTCTGGAGCTAGAACTCTAATTAAGTCTTTTATCTTTTTTAAAACAAAACATTAACTATACTAAATTTATAAGTCAAGTTTCAATCAGGAGATAGGAACACACAGAGAAATTTTAATATAAGAAATTAACTAGTGAAAGGTGGTTAACTACTGAGTAGGGTAAAAAGAAACCACTAAAGAAACAAACATGGGGAGAAGCTACTGTGTCTTGGGCTAACCAAAAGTACTCAAGGAAGGAGCACACTTGAAAGAGGACCCCAACCAAAAACTGACATTCATACCTGAGAGAGGGTGTGACTGTGGACCTCACAGACTTCACTGAGGTGCTAAATCTTTAATCTTAACCTGATGGGCATTTAGAACATTTACCTGACACATTTTCATACAAACTTAAAGCCTGTTTCAAAGTACACAAATATTCACACACAATCTTTGAAGTATTATTTCACTTGAGGATAATATGATGGTTCTATACCTGGGTCATGGACTCATGTAGCTTGACCTCAGTACCACTGGCTATTGTTGCAGTACCTCTAAGTTGTGCTCCAGAATCCAAAGGCTTTTTCCTTCTAAGTGACGTCTTAATACCCAGAACTTCTGATGACTTTTGAAAGGTCATAATTATCTCCTTCAGTAAAACACCCTTCTCCACCCCTGTCCCGCTGCTTTAGTCTGCAGTTCAGGTGCTATGTGTAGGTCTGGTAATGTGCAAGTGCTCTTCCACAAGGGGATTCTATGGCTCCCAGGTACCCTTCTCCTCCTTCACAAATCAAAGTCAACACAGAGACTTTAGAGTTTATCTTTTATAATCATCCCTTTCAAATTATTATACTGTGATTAAAAGAAACACAAACCCTATCAGGAAAGTATTAGAGGCATATTTTCTCTCTTTTCCTTAATCTTGCCAAGAGCTCACAACTTTTCAGAGATTTTTAAAGTCACTCTCATCATTGTCAATACATTGGTTTATCCCAAATCTCGTGACTCCTGAGAACCCACACTGTTATCTAAATAACAATCAGGTGTTCCGCAATTGTCTCAAAATATGTTGGCCCCATTATAAGGAACTACAATCAGTCCATGGAACAGGTCTGATCTGTTCAGGCATGGATAGTAAAACCAAATAAATCACTGTGTAGCAGATATAAAATTCAGTTCACAAGCTCACACGAACAAAAAATAACACTATTTCATCTAATTTAGGTAAAGTCAAGTCATATTCTGAGCTCCCAGCCCTCTCAAATATTATTGGAGCTCCTCTGACTAGGTTGCTTCAAGGATATGGGGCCAAGGAGATCCTTCCATTTATGTCATTAGTTGACACTGGCTATCAGTGTGATACCCATTGCTCCTATCACACAGTTCTCTTGGATCATATGGTTCTGCTTCATTGCCTTTGTAGAATTCAGGACTCCTTACCAAAGTCAGAACTTCAGTCCCTGAGTTGCTGTCTTTGTAAGTAAATCACACACAGAGATATTTCTTCTAAGAGTCTACCATCCTCTGGAGGGATGCATACTAAGTATGGCCTAGCTTTCCAGATTCTATTCTACTCTAACTTCCAACTGATTATTTTTATTATGAAGAAATTACTCTTTTCTCATTGACACAGACATTTAGCATAATCTCTTCAATAAACTCATGCTTTAGAACAAAACAAGCCAGGAAAGCAAGTGCCTCATACCCAGACCTACTCATAGACCTTCATCAAGGCAAAGAGTCACTAAGAGATCTGGTTATTTTAGGGAACTAAAAGACAAATATAAACAGAGAGTAATAAGTTTAATACTTTTTAAATTTAATAGATTAACTGTCATAGCTATAGATGATCGATTGTTTATTTTTATAACCTTAGACTATTGTATTTTATTAATTTTGGCCTTGTGCACATAAAATATGTAAATATATGTATGTAAAAAATGTAAATATCTCTGTATCAGTTAAGAAGATATGTAAAGAGACTGATATAATTTATTCTTCTATAATGCCTCAAAATAACTCATATGAAATAGACCCTGAATAACTATTTGAAAAACAGATGAATGTTTATGAAAGAACAATAATGCTATTTCAAATTTTATATGTAAATAATGCTTCCTAAGTAGAAAAAAATAAAACTAAAAAAAGTTGATACAAGCAACTAATTTTATACTCACAGTCATTCAACAGCTATTAAATAGCATTTTAACTGTACATGACCAAAGGCTACACATGGTTTAGAGTATTAGATTTCTGACAAGACTAAGAAATTGGCCATAAGTCATCATTATTTAGGATTAGTATCTCACTCCTTGGAAAGATATTTTTGTATCAAAACTACTAAATAAATAAATTTACATTTTATCTCCCAAACAAAAATATCTTGAATTGTTGTCTAAGCTAAGTATGAACACTCAAGGTTTAGGTCTCCAGAGCTAGCTAAAGATTAAACAACAAGTTTGTTTCTAAGGACAAACATCAATTCTTGACCACCATAAGAAAATTAGATGATAGTAATATGTGGGTATATAATAGATGCATTGCACAGGTTTTCACAGTGTTGAAAATTGCATTGCTTATGGATTTTCTTAATAATTTTTAAATGCTCAATCAACCCTAGTGAGTCTAGAAAATCTCTTTGTTTAGAGGACTGAAATTAGTTTCACATTCTGATCAAAACATGAGTAACCAGAAAATATTTCACAGAAACATAAGACTCCTTAAGGGTTTAGAGCTCAAATTTTCTTCCATATTTTATGCTCTTAAACATTAATTGTTACAGAGCATTAATATAGAAATACACAGGAGAATAAGATGAACTATTTCATTATCTTAGAAATGCATTTGCTTCCTTTAAAAAACCATATTTTTTTCTATCTTAAACTCAATTTATCTTGTCACATTGTTAGATTAAGGCATTTCCTAAATATTTTACTGTCAAATAAAACCATTACCCTCGTTACTTTGAGGAAATTGAAAAGATGAAATTTATGAGAAGTGTCAAGAGTTTTAAGTTTTCAATTTTTTAATATGCTTTATTGTTTATGCTATTACAGTTGTCCCAATTTCTTTTCCCTTTGTTCCCCTCCATCAGTGACCTCCCTCCCTCCAGTTGTCCCACCCCTTTAGTCCATGCTCATTGGTTGTGCATATAGTTCTTCTCAACATCTTCCTATTACACCACTCCCTCCTACTATGCTTCTTAATTTCTGTACCATCTCCCTCCCTTTCCTCCCCATTTACCTCCCCCCAAAATGTTCCCCATACCTATAATTCTTTCCCGACTCTCATTGCCTACTTAGTCTGCCTTTGTTTCAATTCCCTAGCTTCTGTTGTTGGTTGTTGTGATAGTTTTCATTTTAATGTTCATAGTTTTGATCCTCTTTCTTTTAAACAAGTCCCTTTAACATTTCGTATAACAGTGGTTTGGATCTGATGAACTCCTTCAGTTTTACTTTGTCTTGGAAGCATTTTCTCTGCCCTTCTATTCTGAATGACAGCTTTGCTGGATACAGTAATCATGGTTGGAGGTTTTTGATTTCTATTACTTTGAATATTTCTTGCCAGTTCCTTCTTGTCTGCAGAGTTTCTTTTGAGAAATAAGCTTATAGTCTTATTGGGATCCCTAGTATGTAATTCTCTTCTTCTCTCTTGCTGCTTTTAAGATTCTCTCTTCATCCTTGATTTTTGACATTTTGATTATAATGTGTCTTGGTGTGGTTCTCCCTGGGTCCAGTTGTTTTGGAACTGTCTGTGCTTCCTGGTCTGTAAATCTATTTCCTTCCCCAAGTTAGGGAAGTTCTGCTTCATTATTTTTCACATAATTTTTCCATTTCTAGTTCTTCTTCTTCATCTTCTGGCAACCCTATGTTTCAGATGTTGGCCTGCTTATAGCTGTCCCATAGGTTTCTGAGCCTCTCCTCATTTTCCTCACTTCTCGGTCCCTGTTTCTGTACTGGTTGACTGTTTGTTCCTTCCCTATGATCCAAGTTGTTGATTTGATCCCTGGTTTTTTTTTCCCTCACCACCAGTTTCATGTGTGTTTTTGTTCATTTCAACACAACTAGCCTTCATTCCTTCCCCGTCTTGTTTAAGATCTTCTGTTAAGTCTATAAGCATTCATATAACCAAAGCTCTGAACTGAGCCTCAGAAAGATTTTCTATTGGCTGAGCCATTAGATTAGATATTTGCTGTCTGGTCAGCTGTGTCACTGGTATCTCTATCATGATCTTTGCCATCCTGACAGTTTTGTGTTTACCTTTGCTTCCTGGGCAGGGCTGTCACACCTCCTATCCTATAGGGGGCGGAGCCCCGTACACTTGTCACAACCGGGCGACCCATCTTACCACACTGTGGCATTTTCTGTGGGGGTGGGGGTCCAAGATGGATTCCTGCCGTTCACTGTCTGCAGAAAGACCGGGAGCCTTCTCCTTCATCCCCACCCCTTCCGGGCCTCACAGTCCCAGGCAATGAAGGTCTGCCTTCCCTGGTTTGGAATCGCAAGCTGACAGGTCTGGTCTGCAACCAGGGGTGCTCCCCAGGTGCTTCTCACCTCCCTTAAATACGGGTGTCTGTGCTTACTGCTGTCCTGCTGCTGTCGCTGCTGCTGCTGCAGACAGCTCAGCTTGACCTCTTCTCCCCGGCTTCACCCCTCCTACCTGTCTGGATGAGAACCACTTCTTTATAACTTTATACGTTGGGCTTCCATTTATTTTCTGGAACTTCTGATTATTTCTGGTTTTGCGGTAGTGGTATTTCTTCTTAGTTGTGGAGGGAGACAGAGCGTGTCAGTCTAGGCCACCATCTTAGCTGGAAGTCTCCTGTGTTTGTTTGCTTCTAAGTCCCAGGAAGAGCTGTCACTCCTACTATGTTGTAGGGGGCAGAGCTTTAAGTATTTGTCAGTAATGAGCAACCTGTTTCACCATGTTGTGGCGCGGTATGCGGGGGAGGGGTCTGAGAAGGAACAATGCCACTTGCCCAGCACTCACCCCTTTTCCAGGCACCTCTCTGACTTCTGAACCAGACTGGCACCACTCTAGGTGCTGCCCTGGCAGTCATCCCTAGAGTGGGTGGGTCTGCGGACATTCTAGGATTGTGGGGGCCCTTTAAACAAGCGGACTCTGCTGAGAGACCGGCACGTTCTGCCTCCATCCCAACCCCCACTGGTTTGCACAGTCAAAAGCAATGAGGCTTGATTTTCCCCAGTGCTGGGACAGTGAGCTGCATGGTCTGGTGAGGAGCTGGGAACGCTCCCCAGGTGTCCCTCCTGACTTTTTAAAACATGTAACTGCACTTTCCACCAGCCTGTTGCTGTTGCTGCTGCTGCCACCACCTCATCGTGTCCTCTTCACCTGGGTTCCACCCCTCCTACCTGTCTGGATGACTATTTCTTCTTTATATCTTCGTTCGCTGGACTTCCATGCACTTTGATTTTCTGGAACTTCTGGTTGTCTCTAGTTTTGAGGTAGTTGTATTCCTTCTTAGTTGTGGAGGGAAACAGCATGTCTGTCTACACCTCCATCTTGGCCGGAAGTAAGTTTTCAATTTTTGATTGCGACAAATAGCACAGTCCCATGTTAGTCATTAAGAGCAAAAGCTAGCCTGAAATGCACATGTCCATATGCCTACCACACATGTGCACACGTGTGTGTGTGTGTGTGTGTGTGTGTGTGTGTGTGTGTGTGGGGTGATGGTGTTTTGGACTTACCCTCAGGCACTTCGGCATTTAAACCTGAATCCTCAGCATTTTTTACTTGAGAAAGAAATCATTTTGGGAAAGCATTTAAAACACAGCCAATGTCAGTTTAACATCAACAACATTCTTAATCCTGTAGAAATGTGCTTTGGCCCTGGACACCTGCTCTCCAAGAAATAAACTAGGGTTATATTCTCCTTTGAATTCACTAAAATATGATTTTAAGTCATTTACTTGGTCAAGGACTAAATATTCAAATCCATAAGGTATTCAGCTCCCCATTCCAATAGAAACAGCAACAATAACAAAAATCCCTTGATTCAAGCAGGACCTATTAATAAACTACTCATATACAGCAATGATTGCTGACTATAAAATATAACTTTTAATAACATCCTAGTAACCAAAAAGAGTTACCAAGGTTCTAGAAGAAACTAAATTCTAGTGAGTAATTCGTGCAAGGAGATAAGATTGAAAACAGATAAAAGGGAAGTTCTAAAAAGAATACAAGGGGTGTATATTTTAAGAAAACACTAGGACAAAAGCATAAACACATAAATAATAAACCATCTTTAATTTTATAACCCAAAATTTGGCTTACAAATTTCAAATTGCATTTTCCGACTTCCTTGATGAGAACAAATGCCTTTTTAACTGCAGTGAACATTCAGCAGCTCAATATATGGCATGATCATTAAATCAATGAGCCAGCTTTTAGAAGCAGCCTACAATAATGAGTCTCTCACAACCATCTCCCTTACTAGTATTCAGTCATCATTTTATTTTACTTTGCTCTTCTGACCTCAATATCAGTGCTTTATTTTACTACTACAAATATGGTATTTTGAGGGCAGATTCAACCTTTAGCTATACATTCTCCAACTCTGATTTTGCCCTGTAATGTCAAAGAATAGTTTTAAAGAAGAAAGCAAAGGAAGAAAAAATTTCAAGTGTTCAACATTTTCACAGACACTACCTCCTTCATTTACATAAGTTGTTAGATAACCAAAAGAATTAATCAACATATATTTATTATGTATCTACTATATTTAGGGCTCTGTGCTAGCTCATAGAGGGCACAAAGATTAATAAATCAAATTCTCACCTTCTAAAAGCTCACATTCTAACGCAAGAATGCCAGAATTGTGGCACGCATTCAATTATTTCCTTTTCATGGGCTAGTGTCAACATCTCAAATCAATTTGAATAGAAAATCCCTTTGACCTTCAAGCTGACCTCAGAATCCTTTTTGTGATTGAAACTAACAGGGAGATGAAAGTTATTTGCCATTGATGATCCAAGTGGAGAAAGGGAATAGATATTAAAGACAACAACTAACAGAGAGTATAAGATGTACTTTAAATGAATGATACAAACATTAAGTGTCATACAATTTTAAAGAAGAGCCCATTGAGGATGAAAAAAGAAATCATCCCAAAGGATTTAGGACCTCAATGAGAGAGCCTCAAAGGATAACTTGCATTTAGCTAGAGAGAATGAGGGAGAATGTTTTAAATAGTAAGAATGTCAACAAAGACTCAAAGGCCAGAATAAATGAAACAAGCTTAGGGGAAGGTTGGGACTGGACCAGTCTGATCAGAGTAAAGATTCATGTAGAGACTAATATAGCTGTAAATAGGATTAGAGAGATGTACAAAGTCTGTCACAAAAGGTCCCAAATGCCACACTTGAGTGCTAAATTTTAATCGACTTCTCATTTGATCTTAATTTAAATTTGCTAGAATCCAAAGGTAGCAAAGATTGGGTTGATAGTCTGAGACATCTGAAATGGAGTTTGTGCTACTTACTCTCTATTTGCCCAACCCAGCTCCAGTTTCTGCCTTGCTTTACTTTACTCAGTGTTCTAGGATGTAAAATTTTATGGAATGTATCCCCAGGCTCTCTTGCCCTCTGACTTCTGAGTGGCTCAAGCCAAGACATCAGGAGGAGATCAGAAGGCAAAGAGAAAGAGAATATAGGTGTTTAAACCCTCTCTGCCAGGCTATGATTTTGACAGTGGCTTGGTTCCTTTGCTAACAGCTTATCTCAGGTGATTCCATTCCTACAACTGAAGCTCCCTCTTTGGTCTTGTGACTACATTCCTTCTCCTTCCTCCTTTAGGCCTAGAGATGGTAGCAGCACCCTGTTGCTAGTTGCTAGGTATGTTACCATCCTTTGTAACTTAGTTCCCTTAACCTATTCACACCTTTGTCCCTTTATTCTCTCTTCAATGAACACTTCAAATGCACCAGCTCTCTCATGCCAGGATTCTTACTATTACAAAGTTCAACTCTTTGTTTAAAAAACACCAATCATATATAATTTCAGTCTTACTTTAATTTGGTGCATTAAGAATTAAATAGCATTGCACCAAAGAACTAGGTCCTTTGTAAACCTCTCCATCTTTCCCTCCATGCAGGTATATCTCATGATCACCTTAAGAAAGGATAGAAAATTGATTCATTATATGTGCCAACTCTCGTTGATAGTAGAAGCCTATTAAGTCACACCAGAATCACTCAGTAATATTTGTTATAGTTGATGAGTGACATCTGTCCTGGATATAATGCCTTCTTCTTGCTTATCTATATTGCCTTGTACTACCAAATGTCCTTTACACTTATATATTTTTAACAGTCAAAACTCCAGGCAAGGCATTAGACATGTAAGTTCTGTGTGATCTTCAAGGCACTGGAGACCAGCTAATTGGTCATCATCTTTGGATCACATGGAAGATCCTGGAAAACTTCTTGCTGGGTATTTGCTGGCCACTGACTTTGACTGACACATGCTTCCCACCCCTAACATCTTCTCCAGCCTCCTCCCACATTAAGGGCTTTTCTTCCTACATCACTTAAAGCACATCCTTGTCTCTAAGGTCATGGTCAATATGGGGGTCAAGATACACCAGGGAAAGAATTGTCTGAAGAGCCAACACTGGTCTTAGCAATTTAAAGTTTGTCCATGTCTGGACTGAGTTAGGTCCCTGCTGGGAACATAATCTAGCCAAACTTTTAAAAGGTATTTATCTGTAAGTACTTAACACAGTGTAGACCTGACTTAAAAAAAAAAAAATCCTCAGGATTTTTCATCCACATTTTAGACTGATATCCTCTACCTTCTTTTAGAAGAGAGATTTAATACTATCTGATTTGTTATGTTGAAATGTTGTAGCAGCATTTTACTCCAAGGAAATACAATAGATAAGAAATCAGAAATATGAACAATGCTCGTATCATCCCTGTTTCCTTTAATATAATGAATTCATGGTGCATATGTTTGTAATTTTAGATCTAAGAAGACATGTATGTCTTATGCTACACAGACCTGACTCATCAAAATGTTTTCAGGAAAGAATAGACTTGGCATAATATTGACTTGTTCAAACATATAAAGAGTTGAGTAGATAAGAGGTAGGCTTTCAACAAAATGATTTATAAAGACAAGTCATATCAATTGAATTGTTAATACCAGGAAAATAATATTTGTATTCTTTTGGTTCTTAATCCTTCTAATAAACCAAAATAACCTCATTTTTGTTATAAATTAAAAAGTAAGAGTGCTGACTTCTGGTCAAGATGGCACTGTGCTCACCTCTTCTCATAACCACATCAAAATTACAACCTGATGACAGAGCATCCATCATTGAAAACCAGTTGAAGTCCAGCTGAACAGAAATTATATAACTAAAGATATACAGAAGAAGCCACACCGAGACTGGTAGAAGGGGCAGAGATGTGGAACAGGCTGCTCCCACAATCACCTGTGGCAGTTAAAAATTGAAAAAAGTAGCTCAGCTGTGGAGGTCCCTCCTGAGCAGTGAGAGGTCTTAGCTCTATACCTGGCTCTCCATACCAGGGTTCCTGTGCTGGGAAGAGAAGCCCCATGACTTTCAGCTGTGAAAAAAAGAAGGCATTGTGGCTGAGGAGATTCCATGCAGGTGAGACTGATGGCTTCTGGAGTCCCAGGCATTCTGTTTAAAGAGCCTACATATGGACTTACTCTAACTGACTTACTTGCTCTGAGCTTCAGCACTAAGGCAGCAGCTCAAAAAGCACAAGGGACATACAGGAAGAACTGAGTTGACTGGATTCAGGATGAAGGCTGAAAAAAGCCTGAAAGAAGTGCTGGCAAAGCCATTTTTCTTTGTTGAGTCCTTCCCCTACTAAGCTTGCAGGCAGAAGTGGGCATAATATCTGAGTCTCCATCAACCCGATTAACACTGTTCACACCTGGGTGATTCCCTGAGTCCCTGCACCACTCAACTTATGGACCCACCCAAGCTGCTTTCAGTGGCTTTTCCATCCAAATGACCTATATTGGTTGTACTGTGGACTCTCCTAAAACCTCTCATAAGTTCACAAATCCAAAACACATATCTGACCTCAACATGCCCTCTACTTACTTCTAAGCAGCCCCAAGTCTGGCACTAGCAGCAGCCAGCCTTGGTTCACAGCTCAGCCTCTCCCAGGAATCTCCAAAAGCAGTACAAGTGACAACATTTACAGATCACTTTTTAGCTCATACCAAGTGGCCCTGGGCAGGGCACAGGAAGCACTGATATTGGCCTGTACCACAGCCTCTTCTAAGAGGACCCAGAAAAATACACACTTAGTGACCAGCTTCAGACCATACCAGACCACCCAATCACTTCCACAAATAAAACACAGCAATCCTCACAACCAATTACCCTGGAGGATCAATCTTTCCATTGATGTGCCAACAGTAATCAAGGCTCAACTACAACAGGGGGGCACTCACAACCCACACAAAAGACACACCTGGAGCACCTCACTCAGGTGACTAGGGGCACTGTGCCACCAGGTCTTAGAGAACACCTACTAATACAAGGCCACTTTAGCAAGACCAGGTAGCATAGTAGTTCTATGTAATACATAACACAAACACAAAGGTCAAGCAAAATGAGAAGACAAAGATACATGTTCCAAATGAAAAAACAGAAAACAATTTCAGAAAAAGAACTAGACAAAATGGAGGTCGTGGACCTCCAACCAGCAGGGTGCATGGTGTTGTGGATGAAATGAATAAATGCACATGGACTGCAAGAATCCTGTGGAAAAGAGGGGACAAAACTGGCCACTCTCTAAAGGAGAAAGTGCAGCTTGCCCCTTCCTGAACAGTCTTTTATTAACACTTCAGGTGGATTAATCCAAGAAAGTTATAAATCATTGTGTCAATTATTGCCTCATATGATTATTACTTTTATATAACAGAGAAAAGAATGTTACACATGCATGGATGATAAGAATAACTTGTCTACCCACATTCTGTCCTTGAAAATCAGCCCAGAATAGGCCCTAAGAAACTGCTTCAAGGTTACACACTGAACATCTGTTGTTGTCAGCAAAAGATGAGGGGCTCCTTTAGCAGAAAGCAAGCTTTTAAGCTATTATAGAAACTCAGGCCTGTTTCCCCACGGGAAAACCGGTGTGTGGAGTGGGTCCTGTGTGCCACCACACTCCCAGTGGTTTTCCAAATCTGGGGCTGAGCTACATTTGCCACCATCAAGCACCCCAGCTTCCTATAAACATCTACCAGATACAGAGTTTAAAACACTGGTTATAAGGATGCTCAATGAACTTAAGGGATGACTAGACACCCTCAATGAGAAATTCAACAAAAAGATATGAAACATAAGAATGGAGATAGGACTCATAAAAATTAACCAGTCATAATAAATAATACAATAACTGAAATGAAAACTACATTATGGGGAATCCATAGTAGATTAGATAAAGCAGAGAATCAAATAGGCAATTTGGAAGACAAAGTAGCAGAAACACCCAATAATAACAGTAAAAAGAAAAAAGACCCCCCCAAAATGAAGATAGTTTAAAGGGTGTCTTGGACAATTTCAAGCATACCAGCATTTGACTCAAGAGAGATATCAGAAGGAGAAGAGAAAGAGCAAGAATTGAAAACCTATTTGAAGGAATAATGAGAGAAAACTCCTCTAACATGGCAAAGAAAATATACATACAAGTTCCGGAAGCACAGTTAGTCCCAAACAAGATGAACCAAAGAGACTAACTAACACCAAGATACATCGCAAGTAAAATCCCAAGGTTAAAGACAAAGAGAGAATTTTAAAAGCAGCTGAGAAAAGTAATTAGTTACCCTCAAGGAAGCTCCCATAAGACTTTCAGCTGAATTTTCAACAAAAACTTTGCAGGCTAAAAGAGATTGTAAAAATATTAAAAGTTATCAAAGCAAGAACCTACAAGTAAGGTCCTCTACCCAGCGAAGTTGTCATCTAGAATCAAAGGACAGACAGATAAAAAGCTTCCCAGACAAGAAAAAGCTAAAGGAGTTTATTACCATCAAACCAGTAGTACAAGAAATATTAAAGGGACTTCTTTAAGAAGAAAAATTGTTGAGTAGGCAGGAGACTTCCAGCCAAGATGGAGGCATAGACAGACACCCTCAGTGTCTCTCCACAACTAAGAAGGAACACAACTACCTCAAAACTAGAAACAACCAGAAGTTCCAGAAAATTAAGTGCATTGAAGTCCAGCAAACAAAGATATAAAGAAGAAATACTCACCCAGACAAGTAGGAGGGACGGAGCCTGGGAGAGGACACAGTGTGGTGGTGGCAGCAGCAGCAACAACAGCAACAGGCTGATGGAAAGTGCAGTCACATGTTTTAAAAAGTCAGGAGAGACACCTGGTGAGCGTTCCCAGCCCCTCACCAGAGCAGCACTGGGGAATATCAAGCCTCATGACTTTTGACTGTGCAAACCAGTGGGGGTTGGGATGGAGGCAGAAAGTGCCGGTCTCTCAGCAGAGTCCGCTTGTTTGAATGGCTCCCACAGACCTAGAACATCTGCACACCCACCCACTCTGGGAAAGATGGCCAGGGCAGCAGCTAGAGGGGTGCCAGTCTGGTGCAGAAGTGGGAGAAGTGCCTGGAAAAGGGGTGAGTGCTGGGCAAGTGGCATTTTTCCTTCTTAGACCCCTCCCCCTCATACAGCGCCACAACATGGTGAAACAGGTCGTCCATTACTGATGAATCCCTAAGGCTCTGCCCTTTACAATTTAATAGGAGTGACAGCTCTCCTTGGGACATGGAAGCAAACAAACATAGGAGACTTCCGGCCAAGATGGAGGCCTAGACTGACACACTCCATCTCCCTTCACAACTAAGAAGAAATACAACTACCACAAAACCAGCAATAACCAGAAGTTCCAGAAAATAAATGGAAGTCCAACATATAAAGTTATAAAGAAGTGGTGCTCATCCAGACAGGTAGGAGGGGCAAAGCCAGAGAGGAGAGGTCAAGCTATGCTGTCCGCGGCAGCATCAGCAACAGCAACAGGACAGTAGTAAGCGCAGACACCCGTATTTAAGGGGAGGCGAGTAGTGCCTGGGGAGCACACCCAGCTGCAGACCACACCCGTAGCTTGTGATTTCAAAGCCGGGGAAGGCAGACCTCCATTTCCTTTGACTGTGAGTCCCGGTGGGGGTGGGGGTGGAGGAGGAGGCTCCCAGCCTCTCAGCAGAGAGTGAACAGCAGGAATCCATCTTAGACCCCCACCCTCACAGAAAACACTACAACATGCTGAGACGCGTCACCCGGTTGTGACGAGTGCACGGAGCTCCCCTATCTATAGCATAGGAGGTGTGACAGCCCCGCACAGGAAACAAAGGTAAACACAAAACTGTCAGGATGGCAAAGATCATGACAGAGATCCCAGTGACGCAGCTGACCAGACAGCAAATATCTAATCTAACGGCTCAACAGATAGAAAATCTTTCTGAGGCACAGTTCAGAGCTTTGCTTATAAAAGCACTTACAGACCTAACAGCAGATCTTAAACAAGATGGGGAAGGAATGAAGGCTAGTCATGCTGAAATGAACAAAAACACATATGAAACTAGTGGTGAGGGAAAAAAAAAACCAGGGATCAAATCAACAACTTGGATCATAGGGAAGGAACAGTCAACCAGTACAGAAACAGGGACTGAGAAGTGAGGAAAATGCGGAGAGGCTCAGAAACCTATGGGACAGCTATAAGCGGGCCAACATCTGAAACATAGGGTTGCCAGAAGGTGAAGAAGAAGAAGAACTAGAAATGGAAAAATTATGTGAAGCAATAATGAAGCAGAACTTCTCTAACTTTGGGAAGGAAATAGACTTACAGACCAGGAAGCACAGACAGTTCCAAAACAACTGGACCCAGGGAGAACCACACCAAGACACATTATAATCAAAATGTCAAAAATTAAGGATAAAGAGAATCTTAAAAGCAACAAGAGAGAAGAAGAGAATTACATACCAAGGGATCCCAATAACACTGTCAGCTGATTTCTCAAAAGAAACTCTGCAGACAAGAAGGGATTGACAAGAAATATTCAAAGTAATAAAAAGCAAAAACCTACAACCACGATTACTGTATGCAGCAAATCTGTCATTCAGAATAGAAGGGCAGAGAAAATGCTTCCAAGACAAAGTAAAACTGAAGGAGTTCATCAGATCCAAACCACTGTTATATGAAATGTTAAAGGGACTTGTTTAGGAGAAAGATTATCAAAACTATGAACATTAAAATGAAAACTGTATCACAACAACCAACAACAGAAGCTAGGGAACCAAAACAAAGACAAACTAAGTAGGCAACGAGAGTGTGAACAGAATTATAGGCATGGGGAGAAATATGGGGGGAGGTAAGCAGGGAGAAGGAAGGGAGGAAAAGGAGAAAGATGGTACAGGAATTAAGAAGCATTGTAGGAGAGAGTGGAGTAGATAGGAAGATGTTGAGAAGAACTATATGCATAACAAATGGGCATGGACTGGGGGGGGACAACTGGAGGGGATGTCACTGGGTGGAGGGGAACAAAGGGAAAAGAAATTGGAACAACTGTAACAGCATAATCAATAAAAAAGCATATTTAAAAAAAAAAAGTCAGGAGGGACACCTGGGGGGCATTCCCAGCTCCTCACCAGCTCTCACAGCTCACGGTCCCAGCACAGGGGAAAATCAAGCCTCATTGCTTCTGACTGTACAGACCAGTGGTCCTAGAATGTCTGCAGACCCGCCCACTCTGGGGACGACTGCCAGGGCAGCAACTAGAGGGGCACCAGTCTGGTGCGGAAGTGGGAGAGGTGCCTGGAAAAGGGAGGAGTTCTGGGCAGGCAGCATTGCTCCCTCTCGGACCCCTCCCTCACATACAGCCCCACAACGTGGTTAAATTGGTCGCCCTGTACTGACGAATCCCTAAGGCTTCACCCCTTACAATGTAACAGGAGCGACAGCTCTACCTGAGACACAGAGGCATACAAACACAGGAACCTGTCAGAATGAGGAGACAGAAGTACAGCTCAAAAGGGGGAATGGATCAAGTTTCCAGTGGGAGAACTAAGCAACAAGGAGATAGCCACCCTAACTAATGAGGAGATAGACAACCTAACACATGCAGAATTCAAAACACTGGTGATAAAGATGCTCACAGGCTTGACAGATATTCTTGAGTATGGCAAACACATAAGGGAAGAAGTGAAGGCTATGCTAAGTGAAACGAAGGAAAATCCACACAAAACCAATGGTGAAGGGAAGGAAACTGGGGTTCAAATCAATGATTTGGAACATAAGGAAGGAAAAAACAGTAAACCAGTGCAGAATGAGGAAGCAAGAATTGAAAAAAATGAGGAAAACTTCCCAAATTTTGTGAAGTAGATGGACATACAGGTCCAGGAAGCACAGAGAGTCCCAAATAAGCTAGACCTAAGGAGGACCACACCAAGACACATCATAATTAAAATGCCAAAGGTGAAAGATAAAGAGAGAATCTTTAAAGCAGCAAGAGAAAAGCAGAGAGTCACATACAAAGGGGTGCCTATGAGACTATCAGCTTATTTCTACAAAGAAACTTTGCAGGCAAGAAGGAACTGGCAAGAAGTATTCAATGTGATGAAAAGCAAAGACCTACGACCAAGACTATTCTATCCAGAAAAGCTATCATTTAGAATGGAAGGGCAGGTAAAGTGCTTCCGAGACAAGGTAAAGCGAAAGGAGTTCATCATCACCAAGCCATTATTATATGAAATGTCAAAGGGACTTACCTAAGAAAAAGAAGATCAAAATTATAAACATTAAAATGACAACATACTCACAACTATCAACAACTGAATCTAAAAATTAAAAACAAAATCTAACTAAGCAAACCAGAATAGGAACAGAATCATAGGTATGGGAATCATTTGGAGGGTTATCAGCTGGGAGGGGGAAGGGGGAGAAATGGGGAAATGGTTCAGGGATTAAGAAGCTTAACTGATAGGTACAAAATAGACAGGGGGAAGTTAAGAATAATATAGAAAAGGGTGAAGCCAAAGAACATATAGGCATGACCCCTGGACATGAACTAAGGGTGGTGGGATTGCTGGACGGAAGGTGGGTACTGGGCAGAGGGGAGCAAAGGGGGAAAAGAATTGAAACTACTGTAACAACATAATCAATAAAATATACTTTTAAAAAGAATTTTTTTATATTTTGAATAATAAAATTGCAATAACTATACCAAACAATAATAAATGTAAATGGTTTAAATGGTCTAATCAAAATACATAGGATAGCTGAATGGAGAAGAAAACAAGATCCATACATATGCTGCCTACAAAAGACCCACTTTATATCAAAAGACACACAGACTGAAAGGGATGTATCACAATATTTCATGACAATGTAAATGGAAAAAAAATATGGAGTATCAATACTTACATCAGATAAAATAGACTTTAAAACAAAGGCTATAAAAAGAGACAAAGAAGTGCCCAGCAATTCTAGTCCTGAGTATTTATCCAAAGAAAGTCAAAACACTAATTCAAAAAGACACACATCCCTATACTTATTTCTGCATTATTTACAATAGCCAAGATATGGAGGCAACCTAAGTATCCATTAGTAGACAAACAGATAAAGAAGCGATACATATATACAATGGATATTACTGGGTCACACACACACACACACACAAGTGAAGTATTGCCATCTGCAATAAGATGGATGAACTTAGAAGATATTATACTATGGTAAATAAATAAGACAGAAAAACTAATAACATTATTATACTTATATGTGAAATCTAAAAAAATAAATGAGCAAACAACCCAGAAACAAACTCACAGATACAGAGAACATTTTGATGGTTGCCAGATGTTTCTCTCCCCCTCTCTCATCCTCCCTTCCCTTCTTTCTAAAAATCAATAAGCATGTCCTTAGTTGTAGATAAAATAAGAGAGGGTAAAATGGAAAATTTTGTTATATATATTTTTCACAATAAATTTACATATATAGCAAAAAACAAAAATGTAAGAGTATTTTATGGCATTCATAGAAAGATATAACCAGTGAGCATATTTAATTTACTCCTAAATTTTCCAATTAATTCCACAGAGAATCACTTCTGGAGACTGATTCCTGTCACTTTTGGATTTTAGAGAAAATGTTTTCACAGAGCCATATTCCACATTCTAACCATTTTGCCAGCACTAACATAAGACATGCTCATAGCCAACAAATTCGGGATAAGAATTAAGTTACAGAAGGAAATTGTGGCTAGCACTTTTGACATCAATAATGTAAAAAAGTTAACCCACCATACACAGTGTACATCTTTACTGCCTGATGGTCAACTGCAGAAGCTTTTTCTGAGCCCTCATTATTCACCAAGCCAGCACACTCATTATCTAGTAGTGGTACATTACTCTTTTGAGCATAGGCACAATGCCACTATAAGAATTTTTTTAAGTATTTGAGGTTTTCTCAGGTTGTTTCACTCCCCCTGAGACATCTTTTATACCTTCTGACTCTGGTCTCAAGTTAGTGATAACTTCAAGTGTTAGACTCACCACTTTTCAAATAAACAAGCCTTCCCAGCCTAGCATCAGGTATGCCATTTTTCTAAGGGTTCTATAGCAACTTGACACTTTCAGATACCCTTGGAGCCAAGAACTCACAAATGCTGAAAAAATCTTAATCTATACGTATCATTCTTTGTCAGAGATGACACTACTGGGAACGTCTTCAATAGAACTGAGGGGAAAAGATGAAGCAAAGTAGCCCACACAATGCTGTCTCTTCTTAATTATTGCTCTTCCAAAAGCAATTTGGAAGAGGGCAATTCAAAAAGCTGTGAAATGGAGAAACAGAGTGGCCTGTATAGAGAAGATGTTTGTTAAGTATTTGCTGGTTAAGTGAAGAGATGATACAAGAGAGAGAAACAGGAGTTATTAGTTTCCTAGAACTGCTGTAACAAAGTATCACAAACTGGGAAGCTTAAAACAAACAAAATTTATTCTCTCATAGTTCTGGAGGCCAGAAGTCCAAAATCAAAGCGTCAGCAGGACCATCCATGCCTTCTCTGAGACTCCACATAGAATGCTTCCTTACCTCTTTCACGTTTCTGCTGAAACTCAACAAATCTCGGTGTCTCTTGGCTTATAGTAACATCTCTCCAATCTCTTCCTCAAATGTAGCATGGTGTTCTCCCTGTGTGTCTCTGTTTCTACATGGCATTGTCCTCTTCCGAAAAGGATACCGGTTGTATTGGATCAGGGTCCACCCTAATGACCTCTTCTTAACTTGATTACATCTGCAAAGACCCTCTTGTCAAGGTTCCATTCACAAGCACTGGGAGTTAGGATCAACATATGTTTTTTGGGTGGGGGGGGCACAATTCTTTACCTATAACACACAGGTAGATAAAATAAACACATGATAGAAATAGCTTAGAACACTTCTGAAAATAATTCTGAACACTGGCTTATTTACTACAGTAATGCTTATTAAATCCGCACATTTAGGTTGGATCCCTTCAGAGTTTCCTTTGTCATCTATATCTCTTTACTTTTCTTTTTTTAATTTTTTTCACTTTCTACTGCCAATGTTTTCTAATCATCACAACAAAGGTGATTAGTTTCCACCTCTTCACTTTTTCTCCATGGCAAAAGAATATCAAATTATTGGGGTATAAAATAAAAGATCATTCCTGTATTTGCATTAATTAAAGCTTATTGATCCATCAGGAGATATTTTTTATTAATCTCAATCCTGATGTTAACATTAAATGCACATTTTATATAAAAACCGATCAGCTGGTAGTTATCCTTTACCTGTCCTTTCTGCAGAATTTGGCACGCACTTTTGCAACTACCCGAGCATTCCAAAGTTACTCCTTCAGTAAATATTAATTGAAATCCTAGCACATGCACAGTCAGACTTTTCATCTGTACTTTGAAACTTGTTTCTTACTCCCTGGGTAATATAATTCCATTATGGACAATCATTTTCTTCCAAAAAAAGAAAACCAGAAAGTTCAAAGTTATGTTGGATTTCTTTGTCCTCAATATTCAATTTGTCTCCAAATTATGTCAGCCTATCTCTAAATCTTTTTTTTTCTTGCTTTGTTCACCTGCTTTACTATATAATCTGTGTCTCATTTTATAGGTTTTTATAATTGTGCAGATCTTAAAGCTTTTGGGTGAGGGAAATCGTTCTGAAATCACCCACAGAACATAGATCTGGGTCTTGCACATAGAATTAACTGAGAAACACATCATTATATCATTATGGGAGGAAAAACTTAAGATACTATCAGATATGAGCTATACTGAAAGATTTTCCATAACGAAGTCCTATTTAGAAAAGTGATATTGTGCCATTTAGCACCTTACCCCCCTACTCTTATCCCAGCTCTCTTTTAAATATAATAATTCTGTTCATAAGGTGTTTTCTATGCTTCCCTAAGGTACCTCATGATCACAGAGCTGTCAGGTCTGAAATCTTGAATGGATGAATCACCCTTTTATTGTTATTCTGCCCATTAAGGAATGAAAGCAGCTTCTCAAATCTACTATTAGACAATCTAATTATTGCCCTACTAACCAGAAAACTACTATCTTTATAAAGCTATAGTTAGCTCAGTGGACATGGGAAAGCTGTCACAAATAATTTTTTTTTTAAGTTTGAATCTTTGACAAACTTTAAGTGACTCACTGCCACGCCAACCTTAGTGTGTCACAGAGGCAGCCAGGACTAGGCAATTTGCAATAGAGGATGTTTATATATTTTTAAATTTTATTTTTAACCTTATATCTATAGCTTTTCAAATGTTTTTGATATTTGTCTCTGGATATTTGACTGTATCCTACACTTTCAATATTCACTGAGAACTATTGACATGTTTCAGATATTCTTTGAGTCTCTAGGGTCTATTTTACAGCCTCTTGCTTACCAATCAAGCTGGTTGAACAGAATGCTACATGGAGTACTTTGGCATCAATGTGATAACAAACAGCCTTAATCAGAAAAAAATGAGAGAACAAAATATTTTCATGGAAAATCCTGCTTGTAACAGCCTACGCAGCCTTGCTTTCCTTACTATTTTAAATGTCACCTAATCTGTTCCTCTGTGTAAGAAGCTCAGCTATACATTATTTAGCTCATCCCACTGATTAGTTTTTAATAGCAATGTGGAGCTTTTTAAAAACTTTTGCATGTTTATTTAATTTCACTGTCAAAACTATTGTATCAGTCAGAGTTAAATCAGCATATCAGAGCTACTACAAGTATTACAGAAATAATAGGTTTTATATAGGAAAGTTCACACAGATGTGGTAGGAGCTGAGCAAAGGGAAGTCTGGAAGGTGGATATAAGAAAATAGAATAGAAAATAATCACTAACCACATCAGCCAGAAGTGCCAAATCAGGTAGAAAAGAGGGAGCTTTTGGGGAAATTTGGCAACCATGTAGATTATATTAATACTATGTCTTCTGTGGAAACTTCTACTCAAGGGAAGTTACTGCCTTTGTGGAAATTACCACCTTTGTGGGCCTGAAACCAAGTGTCTGGTGGGGGCCATGGGACCACAGTTGATCAGCAGAACCAGCAGGCAGGAAAATGAGATAAATGCAGAGCATGAGAACAATGACATTCTGGTGCCCACCAGACACTTCTGTATCACTTTTGTTTGTTTCCCCAAGTCTTCCAAGATATCTCCACTTTACTTCCACCTTCCAAATCTCACGTGCATTCCTCTTTTGAGTCACAGTAACTTGAAACCATGCAGGAGACATGATCTGGGTAAATGTAATTCTCCACCATGACAGAAGCAGCAACGGTAAGTTGGCACTATTGTGTTAAGATGTCAAAGTCAGATTTTATTACCTCCATTCTATAGATAAGGAAATTAAGATACAATTTGCTTAAAGTCACTTGCCTAATAAATGATAGATTCCGGCGAGAGACTTAATAAATGGATACTTTATGAAAGAAGAAATCCAAATGGCTAATGAACATACATTATATTAATAAACTCTCAGAAGCTTAAAAAAGTGAAGGCCCTCAGTGAATGTGTGCCAGAATTGCTGGCACACAGTGACAAGCTGTAGAGGAAGAAACCAACAGTGTCATAGACATAGGCATGCTCAAATAGAATTGTCATATGTGATCATAAACCCACCAACTGGCTATATTCCTAGAGACAGCCAAGAACACTCCCCTTGACAAGACAATGAAGAATGCTCAGGTGATGGGTCATCAGCACCATTGAGAATTCAGGTATGGTGCTTCTCTGGGGACCAGTACTGACAGAGATACTGTTGTAGAACTGAACTCCTTTGTAGAAGTAGGGATGATTAAAACCCAAACTAGGAGAAGCCAAAAAGTAGCACTAACCTTCACAGATGAGGAAGATGTGATTATTGGAAATGTTGAACCAGTAGGAATGGCAACCAGGGGAGCTAGACTCAAGGAGATCCATGAACATGGTTCACACAAACTTATGCATTTGTACAGGCATGATAGTTGGATAGCCAACAAGAGTATTGCATAATATGATCAAAAGAGATTAAGAAAAGCTGAGCATAAAGCTAAGATCAGAACTCCATGAAAAGCCACAATCTATTGCCCATGTTCAGACCTAAGCCAGCTCTCTGACTCAGACTCTCTGCCTGCTCTCCTTGAGGAAGGCTCTGCAACATCACAGCCAATATACAAAGTGGTCACTTCCCCAAACTTTCTGCTGAAGATACCCATGGCCTTTTACTTGATTGCTCATACACTAGAGAAAGGACCATCCAGATCTTTCACACTATCTGAATAACCTCATGTTAATTAAAGAAATTAAATTTATTGTTAGAATCCTTTCATTTACCTTGACTTCACTGGTGAATTCTATCAAACATTTAAGGGAGAAACAATGTCAATTCTACACTTATATTTTCCAGAAAATTGAAGAGGAGAGAATCCACTTATTGCCCAACTCCTGTATGTCCCTGCTCTAATGGGGGGATGGAACTTTGAGCCCTCGTATATTAGTGTCTGGTTTTGATACTTGGTATGTCATCTTATGATGAGTCCCTGAATCCATAGACACACCAGGTGGTATTTTCCCAGTTCCCAATGTATAATTGGGTTAGCCACACTCAGACACTGATATTACCCTAACACAGTTTCCTTTGTCTATGAATAAAACTTCTTTCCTAGTGAAGGTAAAGCAAAAGCCTCTGAAATTACCTCCATCTTCTCAGCTAAGATAGTAAATCAAAAATATAATGCATCCTAGATAGAAGAGAACACATTAGCCTCACCCTTAAAAATGTAAGGAATACAGAAATAATAGTCACATCATATTCCCATGTAGTTCACCAGTCTGTCTCCTGGAAACATCAGTCTGGATCACAGTGTATGGAAATTAACTATGGCCATCGTAACTAGGTAGGAGTCTTAACAACAGTTAATGTAACAGATGTGATATCATTACTAGAACAAAATTTTAACAGCCTCTGATATGTTCCAATTTACCTAGCAGATATGTTCTTTTCCATTCATATCATAGAGGAGAATCAGAAACAGTTTTTATTGACATTGGATGGACAACACTACGCATTCCGTTTCATTCCAGAGCTTTGTTTTCTGTTCTGCTTTTGATCACAATATTTAATTGTGATTAAAGGGAAAAGGAACTTATTTATTTACATATCTTTTTTTTTCCTTCTATGTCATTATTTTCAGGGTAATTGGTTGGTTAATGCAAAACAGTAACATAAGTGAGAAAAATATGATAGGGTTCCTTGGTTGTTTGTGTTTCTTAGAAAACTATGACCGTCTTCCTGCATTCAATGCAAATACTATTACAAGCAAAAAGCATGGCCACTTGCAAATGTTAGCACTTCCTCCCCCAGCTTGCTCAATTGCAGACACACCAAGCTTACGTTGTACTTGCTTTGAGTCTCACTAAACCCCCATGCATCCTGAGTTCACCAGAACTCTGTGCTCATGAAATGTCACAAACACTATGCAAATAGAGTGGAGAGGAACAGTGGACATGCTTATGGCATTAATCTCTTCTGCTCACATGCATATTCCGTTGTCCCATCAGGCTTCACTTACAAAAGGTAAGTTCAAAGATAAAATGTTTAAGATGGTGACAGCAGCACATTACACCAAGCACAAGACTGTTCTGAGCAAGCCAGCCCTGCCAACAAGATGTTTTGTGAAAAATTTAATGAATAAATGCACGATTAATCTCACTTTTTTAAAAAAAGGAAAGAAGTTCAAATTAATATAATAATGATATTTTTTTTTATCTATCAAGTTTTCAAACTCATTTTTCAATGATAATGCCTTTCAGGGTGAAGGTACAGTGCAGTGGGAATTATTAGACCACAGAGATGAATTGTTTCTACATTTCTGCTGTAAAGATTCTTAGCATGGGTTCACATTCTTTCATATAGGGAAATCTAATCAAAGGAAATACTTCAAAGTTGCAGACAAATTCATCTTCAATCATGCTTATCACAGTACTATTTTTAAGAAGAAAGAATTAGAAATAGCCTTAATGCCTAAGAGTTGGGGACTAATTAGAAAAAGTTTAATATTTCTATATGATAAAATACTAGGTCATCATACAAAGCACATATATGAAAAATTGTTGCCATATAAAATGCCTCACAAAATTAGTTAATGAAAAGGTAGAAAATTGTATACATGTTATAAGTCTCTTAATAAATATATGAATTATATACATATATATTTAAAGACAGGAAGAAATTCAGGAAAACACTAATAGTGCTAACTCTGATCATGGGATTAGAGGTGATGTAGCTTCATTATGTTTCCTACTATTTCTTCTACTATCAGTAACTATGTATTTATGAAATTTAAAAAAAAAATTCCAATCAGAAGAAAGTCTTCACACTAGGACTTTATTATTATTATAGAATACTTTCACCTGTGCTTGGTACATTTTTCATAATTTGTGTTTCTCTTCATCCCTTCAATTGCTTTGTGAAATCAATTGCTTTTGACTCATGCTGTTAAGACTAAGAGAGAGATAAAATAGTGTCAAAGTAATAATAGTTCTATTTTTTTAAAAAAGAGAGCCAGACACTCAGCTTGTATCTTTGTTATTTTTGCTGATCTACAAAACTGAACTTTCAATTGATCCTTGAGACTTTAGCTCAACACTTCTTATACTGTCTGTCTATGAGATGAACTCTGTCAACTGATATGATTACATATTAGAAAGACCATAGAAATGGCCTCAAGGATGCTATTGCTGCTGTTGTATATAATTATTTCCTCTGTAATTATCATTATGATTTCATAGAATTTTAAGTAGTATTGATATTTTTACATTTTCCAGTTTTGCTTGTGTTTCACAGGAAAAGAAATGCAGATATATTACTGTCATAAAATGATCAATACTGAGTACTCATGACAGAGATACACACACTCCTATTACTAGAAGTCCAAATGGTCACTTTAACTCTCTACTTAATTGATAAGAAAAGCAATGAATCTAATCTCTTAATTTATTCAAATCAATGTAAACAACTGCCTATGGGAAAAGTCTGTAAATTACTTTATAAAGAGCTTTAAGTTGTGTTTGAACTTTATAGTGAACAAAGAATGCATAACCTCTCTTTCCTAACTAGGTAAACATTTTAAGAGAAAAGAGTCAAACTGAAAACATTTATGTCAAGATGACCTGGCCTTGCCTGGACTGATTCAGTTAACAGAAAGTTTATATCTTCATTACAGGGCTGCTCCTCCACACAGCAAGCTTAAGCATTTTGCATCAACCTAAGATTCTCAAGGTTGGATGTAACCCAAAAGGTCATCGATTCCATTGGTTCTGAAATGAGTCCATTTATGTTATAGTTCTAGTGATTGTCTGTGAAATACATAAAACAGATACAAAATAATGTGCATTTCACAAAACTAATTTTATTTCATTCAAAATTCTGTTCTCAGGAAATATCCTTTTAATTTTTTTTTGTACTAAAATATCCTTTTTTATGAAAAGGTAATTAAAATTAAATTGCTGACTTTTTTTCCTTTTAATGTTCTTACTGCAAAAATAGATAACCAAGCCCTGGCTGCTGGGGCTCAGTGGATTGAACGTCAGCCTGCGAACCAAGTGTCGCTGGTTCGATTCCCAGTCAGGGCACATACTAGGTTGCACATCAGGTCCCCAGTTGGGGGCGCGAGTGAGAGGCAACCACACAGTGATGTTTCTCTCTCTCTCTTTCTCGTTTCCCCTCTCTCTGAAAATAAACAGCTAAACAAATAAATTATTTTTAAAAAAAAATGACCTGTGTGAGTTTCTTAGAAAATTCTCTGTTCCATGAAAATCTAAAGTCTAGGATCTGGTAAACAAGCAGCTTCTTTCTGCTCAAGCCTGAGGCAGCAGATGAGCAAGGACCTGTGGGACATGGTGGACAGTGAGTAACTTTGGAGGAAAATGGAGTGACTTTAGAGAAATTACTTAATCTAGTAATTCATTTCTTGAGTAATTCATTTCTTTGTTGGTGCCCACTAAATTTATGTTAGCTATGTCTCAAGTTGTGAACATTACAAAATGAGCTGATAACCTTCTCTTATAGCTCAATGCAAATATCACCTTTCAAAAAGGCCTTCTTTGCTCCACCCTAATGTGCACTCTCTTCTCACCCACCCACCCAACCATTCTCTATCCCACATCAGCATACTTATCGTTCTCCAGATGCATTTTATTATTACAACCAGAATGTAAAATTCATGAGAAAAGGGACCTCATCTGTCCTATTCCACTACATCCCCAGCAATTAAACCATATGGCAAAAACATTCATTGAATACTGAATGAATATAAAGTGTTTGACACACATAAAAGACTCAATAAATGTTAGTTTCCCCCTTTCTGATCGAGGTGGAAAATATCTATTTTTCTAAAATGTCACATGTACATTCATTCTCTGAGGCCATCAGAATCCATTCCCAACACGTAAAGTGTCTCTCTTTCCAAACATATATTCCCCAATAGGAAGCATTTCTTTAGGTGAGTGTTACACGACAAGGTCATCTTTATTTCAGAGCTGGCTATAATTGAGAATCATTATGCAATGGCAGCCTCAGATTGGGTTTGGCGTGCATATTTAGTTTATTGAATAAAGAGAATGCCTAATCTTTGAGATTTACAGAAATTGCCAGGGAGATGTCATTTAAAACCTTTCATTTTAAGACTATGTATAGTATCTGATAACTGCTTATATTAACTTGCATTTCAAATCAGTATTGAAAAATCTCACCAGGAAATCATCTCCAGCTAAATTGTCTTATTCTGCAAAAAGTTAACATTAATGAGTAAAATCTTTTTTACAACATAAATATGCTAAATACTAACATTAAAAAAATAGAAAGACAAGAAAGGAAGGAAGGAGGGAAGGAAAGAAGGAAGGGACGAAGGAAAAAATGAAGGAAGGAAGGAAGGAAGGAAGGAAGGAGGGAAGGAAGGAAAGAAGGAGAAAGAAAGAAAGTTATTACATTGCCATAGAGCAAAAAGCAAAACCATAAATAAGAAAATCAAAGGGTTCAGATTGTCTCTACATTCCAAAAGCCAAGGCCTCAGGGAATGTCTTGTATACCTGAGATGCTAGAAGTGGACCTTCCTGAGGAGGTTGAAGCTCCAACCTGACAGGTACACGTTTTGGGACCAGAAAGCAAATATACAAGACTGGGACAAGGAAACAAAGCTGGAGTGACAATCACTGTTTTAACTGCCACTCTTATCCATCCATCACTCACTGCAAGTACTAAGTTAGGAATTGACAGCCATTAAAACACAACTTGCCAAAGTTCCAGCTCTTTTTCCTCAGCAAGAAGAGTGTCCTGTGTAGCTCTAGGAAGTGATGGGGAAATGGGTTTGGTATCATTAGTGGACACACAAACCAAAACATGGTGTGTCAACTCCTAAAGGTACCTAGACTTCAAGTTCAGAGTCCAAAGAGTTAAAAGCTTGGAAATCATCATTTCCATGCTCAAAAAAGAAAATGTTAAACAAACTGAAAATCAATCACTTTTCTTGGAAACATCAGAGAACTGGGGTTGTAGGGCAAATCCCTTTGCCAAATCTTGGAGGGTCACAGCTGAGATCTGTTCGTCAGGAGCAGAAGCCACTGGGACAGTAAACTGGTAGGACCACTTAAATGGCAATTTTATTGAATTGCTGGAGGCTGAGTATGGACTAGTTTGAGAGTGAGAAAATCCTGGGGGCTGCAGATCTGAGGGGGCCCTAACACTTTCATGGATTTCACCTCCCCAAACCCCACCAGGTTGTCATGGTGAAGAGACAAAAAGATCACCTTGTGGCTACAGCAAGGAAGCAAGAGGGAAAGAGAAACCATTGTGAAATATACCCAAAGTGCTCTCCATAACAAAGACCTATTCTCCAGAGCTTATCCCACTTGGTGGAAGGGCATTTCTCTGACTGTTGCCCACTCTAGCATCCATCTCATTTAAAGGAGGGAGAAAGGAAGCTAAAACACACATGTGTAAATGTCACAGCCCAGAGTTGCAGACCACTTAAAAGACTGAGATTTAATCATAAAATTATAGAATGCTTCTTCTTCTCTATACCTTACTACTATAGCAACAGTGTAATACAAGTAAATTCAGCTGAAAATAGTTGTAAGATTCAGACTGTATTTAAGGAGAAACTTTAAAGAAAAATCAAATACATTACCAACATCAATAAATGGCTCCAACATCCAGCCCCAATTCCTATTGTGGGGAATTGGGGGATGTGGGATTCCATCGAGAGTAGCTTAAAAATTGAGTGTTGGACCCATCTGTCCCTCAGAAATAGCTTTCCCCCAACTTGCTTTAACCAAAGAAACATTTCAGGTTCTACAATATCATTTCTTGCCTAAACAGGAAAATAGCAGGTGGTAAAGAATTGGTGCCTGACATATCATGAGGCTTTAACCTCAAGAGTTTCTTATGCCTTTACAAGCTGTGTCTCTCATTAAATCTGTATGTTAGGGTTTGTTCTCCAGAGAACAAGAGCTGATATGATGGATGGATAGATAGATGACAGATGATGGATAGATGATAGATAGGTGATAGATGATGATGATGATGATAATGATGATAGATAGATAAATGATAGATAAATAGATAGAAATATTTATTTTAAGAAATTGGTTCACATTATTGTGGAGGCTGACAAGTCCAAAGTCTTCAGGGTAGACCAGTAGGCTGGAGATCTGAGAAAGTGATATTGCACTTCAAGTTCAAAGGCAGTCTGCTGGCAGAAGTCCCTCTTCTTTCAGGAAGGTTAGTTCTTTCTCAATCAAGGTTTTTAATTGCTTAGACGAAAGAGGCCCAGTAACAATATGGAGAGTGGTAGGCTTTACTCAAAGTTTCTGATTTAAATGTTAATCTCATCTAAAAATGTACTTTCACTCTAACATCTAGAATAATGTTTCAGCAACTGTTTTGTTACAATGGCCTAACCAAGTTTACACAAAATTAATTCTCACAAGTTTACCACTTGTGAACTTGGCATCCTTAATATGTAGGGAATCTCCAAATGAAAACAATAACAAAGTCATGCTTTCACCTGACACAGTATAACTCTCCTGTATACATCAGACATACACTAGAATAACTTGATCCCCAACAAAGGATACAAAGTCCTTGGGTGATATGCTCATTCGGCCAGCAGTTCTCAGTTCTTAGTTCTCAGAACAGTGCCCAGGGAGGATCTTTGCTGGAAGAACAGTAATGAACACATCGTTTCCCATGGAATGCCACTTTTATGGCTGCTATTTTAAGAGTCACTTTGATTATTTACCTTCTGGGGCAGTAGGTTTGCCACATAACACTATTTTCTTTTAGTTGGTAAATTTTCAAACTTTGCTCTTATTTCAAACTCTGACACTATGTAAATACTATGTAAAAGAAAAAAATCCTCCTAAATTAGATTCAGAGTTCCTCTTGCATATTCTTCCTTTCTCTGTGTGATATTTCAACCCTCTGAAGGAAGACAGAAAATTGCATAACACAAAGGATTCTTGGTGCAAACAGCATGAAAAAGAAGCATTGATAATGGATTTAAGGCTGGGAGAAAGCTAAACAGTAAGTGGATACCAATAAATTTTTCCATCTTAATAGTACAGTTTAACTGATAATAAATTCAAAAATCAAGTTTCTTAGAAGAACCTTACCAATGGGAAAGGTACAGTGCTGATAACTTTGCACACTGTTGAACATAAGCTTGCCTCCTGCCCTGGCTTACAAATGTTTTTGCCTTGTAAGATTTTTAATGATATTCAGATCTCCTGCTTAGTAAATGTAAGTTCTAGTATTTTTTAAAATATGTTTAAATATGCTCTATACCTTACAAATAGTAGGTGCTGAGTCATATTTGTGAAAATAATATAAGAAGGGAATTAGAAATAACAAGAATGGGTAAAGATGAGGAAAAAAATAATACCTTTGTGCACTGTTGGTGAGACTGTAAATTGATGCATCTAATGTGGAAAATAGTACAAAAGTTTCCCCCAAAATTAAAAGAACTACCATATGACCGAGCAATTTCACTTTGGGGCATTTATACAAAGAAAACAAAACCACTAACTCAAAAACATATATGCACCCCTATGTTAACTGCAGCATTGTTAATAATATCCAAGATATGGAAACAACCTAAATGAATGGATGAAGAAAATATGTTTGTGTGTGTGTGTGTGTGTGTGTAGTATTATTTAGCCATAAAAGAAAATGAAATCTTGCCATTTACAACAATAGGAATGGACCTGGAGGCGTTATGCTAAGTGAAATAAGTCAGAGAGAGAAAGACTAATACTGTGTGATATCACTTATATGTGACAATTTTAAAACAAATCAACAAACAAAACCTATAGATACAGAGAACATATTGATAGTTTCTAGAGGCAAGGGGTGAAAGATGGGTGAAGTGGCTGAAAGGAATTAAAAGGTACAACCTTTCTGTTACAAAATAGATAAGTCTATTTTGCATGTAATGTATAGAAGGGATGTAATGTATAGCACAGTGACTATAGTTAATAATACTGCATTGTATTTTCTGTTCTTATTTTTTTTATTGAATTTATTAGTGACATTGGTTAATAAAATTATATAGGTTTCAGGTGTACAGTTCTATAACACATCATCTGTGTATTGTATTGCATACTTACCACTCCAAGCCAAGTCTCCCCCCATCACCACGTATCCCCCCATACCCTCTCCTACATACCCTACCCCCCCTTTCTTTCCCTGATAATCACTGTTGCCTGGGTCTATGGATTGGTACTTCTTGTTTTTTTTTTTTTGTTTTGTTTTGTTTTTGCTTAATCCTTTCATGTATTGCATTATTTGAACGTTGTTAAGAGAATAAATCTTTAAAGTTCTCATTACAAGAAAAGAAATTTTTATAACTACAAATGGTAATGGATGTTAACTACACTTATATGGTGATCATTTCATGATATATACAAAGATTGAATCTCAATGTACAATTAAAACTAATACAATGTTATATGTCAATAAAATCAATTTTAAATTAATAATAATAAATATGTAAGCATAAATATTTTTATTTTAAAAACTATATTTAAAAAAATAACCTCAGATTTTTATTTTCTAACCCACAGTCACTCACAGATTGTGCTTATCAAGGATAAGAGCAGGAAAACTTGACTAAGTTTCTCATGCTACACAGTGAAACCTAATGACATGTGATCTTATTTACTATCCAGAAATTTTAAATGCTGACTATTACACTATACTGTGCCCTCGACTGTAAGAAGAATCCCAATTTTAGCAATGTTAAAATGTGTATTTTAGAATCAGTAAGTGCAGCATTAATACTGGTCAATCAAACTGCAGCATCCTCAAGATGGAAGAGGAACTAAAAGCAGCTTCATCCCAGAACCGGAGTGGTAGAGGGAAGCAGATTCAAGTCCAAGGCTAGAGGAGAGAAGAGCTGACAGCTTGTTATGTTCTCCAAACCTGTAGCAGCAACAGCAGCATCTCCCTGTACCCCCATTCTATATCCATCCAATAGGGTACTGCAAGTTGTAATGGTGATATTCTCACCTAGACCACAGTCTTTGGGAAAGACACTTTGAGGTTAAAGCTTGTTGGTCTGGGCCTTGTTAGTAAGTGCTCTTTAGGAAGTATTTGTACAGGGGTCAATTGTGTCTTCCCAAAATCTGAGTTCATCCAGAACTTCAGAACATGACCTTGTTTGGAAATAGGGTCTTTGCAGACATAATAAGTTGTGGAAAGGTAAAGATGGGCCCTGAATCCAGTGACTAATGTCCTTATAAGAAGGCTATGTGAAGCTATAGATACATAAAGGAGAAGGCCATGTGAAAACAGAGGCAGAGATGGGAGTGATGTGTCCACAAGCCAAGGGATGACAAAGATTGCTGACAACCACCAGAAGCTAGGAGAGGTGAAGGAGATTCTTTCCTGGAGCCTTTGGAGAGATCATGGCTCCACTTTCAATTCAGACCTCTAACCTCCAGACTGAAAGAATAAATTTCTGTTGTGGTCATTTGTTACAGCAGTCCAAAAAAAGTAATGGTTTTTAAAATAATAACTAGCAACTGGAATCTATAATTTTATGGTTTTTTAAATTATTTATTGGTTTTTAATTTACAGTAGTAATAAAGACTCAATCTAACAAATGAAAATACAGAAATTTATAGTTAAAAGTAAAAACTTCACCTTCATACCCCTGATCTCATCTGTCTATATTTATGCTTTTTACTTCTTCTGGGATATATACGTAAGCACTATTTTTTTTTACAAGAATTGGATCATCCTCTGCATAATGTTTTTCAGTTTGCTTTTTAAAGTAACTATAGTATAAAATATATGGGCATCATTACATGCCAATATGTAGAAATCAACATCATTCTTTTATTAGTCTGAGTACTATTCCATTATAGCCACCATCCCATAATTCAAAATTTATTCAATACATATTTATTGTCAGCTATGGGGAAAACATAGAATCCTTGTTTCAACTAGTGGAAGAGATAAATAATTTAAAAAGAAATTATACTTCAGTGTGATAAATGCTTCAACAGGCACAAACACAGAAGACTGGGGTGGGGATAGGGGAATGAGGGAGTGTTCCAGGCACAGGGCGCACAAAAGACAAAAGATATGAAGGGATATAATCTTTTGGGGCAAAACATGAAGCTTCTCCTCATTATCAGAAATGATTACAAAGAAAGAGTGATGCACGCAAGTGCTCTGGATGGTGAAACTTGGTCAATTTTCCTGGATTTACATAGACTCATTTCAAGAAGGGTATATAAAATTATTTAATAATACAATGACATTATGTAGTCTGAGTATTTTATCAGTATGATTTGTTCAACTGGTGCTTTGTTACCGTCTGAGTCTTGGTTGCTAACACATGGGCCCTAATGAGTCATTGAGTAAATTTCTAGGAAGCTTTTTCAAGGATGAAGCTCTAAGGTAGGGCTCCAGACAGGCTAAAGCCACCTTAACAGTGTTGAAGAATTCTGAAAGCAAAAAAATAATCCTCATGCTCAGTTCAAATGAACCCCATAGGAGGATGATTTATTAAGGACAGAGGAAAATGATTAGCTTTAATGAAGTACTTCGTAGCTTATGCAAATTGGATCTGATTCTCTACTGATCTTAGACTCAAAATCCCAGTGACTTCTAGCTAATCGACTTTAATCACAAGCATGCCTAATGGGCTTTTTGTCTGAGGCTTGATGTACTGCCCGGCTTTATTATTCAGTGAGGCGGTGTGAAGGCACTTGCCTACAATTTGGAATGAAGTAGGACAGACTAGATGCCAAGTCACTTCCCTTTGGGAATGCCTGAAACCTTTCCACCTCACCTTCTCAGCTCCAGTTACCAGGGAGAAAGCAAATAGAAGTTCTCCACCTCCAGTAATAAAAAAGGCCTTGATTGCTGCAGGAAAAAAGAGGACAGATCCCCCCAAATGAGTTTCAGAATGTCAAAGTTACTTGATAATCTAAGTGTTAACACAAAGAGAACACCCAATTCCTTATTCTGTAGATTTGTGGGAAGGAACTAGTGTTATCAGGCTGAGAGAGCTGCAGTCCCTTAGGAAAGGGAAGAACCTGGGCAGTCCCTTTAAGACAAGTGCAGCTCACCTAATTTTTGTTTTTAAGTCTGAAATAAATATGTAATGAAAGTGTTATTAAGGTAAAAGTATCACTGAATTATTCCCTAATGGCTGATGCCTCAGTAACTACTTAGAAAATGCTTGTACTTTGGGTGTGTGCACAGTTCTGGCTAAACACTACCTGCTCACGCACAGGACAAACAGTCTGAAAAGTGTCTGTGACAACGGAGTCCTGACTAGGACCAACATTTCATTCAGTGACAAAAGCAGTTTGTCAGCTGTGGGCATGGAGAAACTTCCTCAGCTAGTAAGTTAAGGCTTGCTTTATAATCTCTTGTTCCTAGTTTTAGAGTATTTTCCATTTAGCAGATTCCGCTTCCTGGCTTTATTGCTGAATCAGCCAATGAGAACTAATTTCACGTCTCCTTTGTGTCCTGTCAATCTGACTTATTTCGTAGGGAGAGAAAATGGGAGCTGGGAGCATGAAAGCAGTCACATTTCACAGCCCTTGGCTCTTGGGGAGGAAGTCAACTAAATCGCATTTTGTTCACTGGGACAGATACATATTCAGAGCGCAGAGTAGCAGCCAGGGGAACTGGGTTGGGGGTTGGGAGTGCTTGTCCCAGGGTTTCCTGCCCCACAGGACAAACCTGACCTTAGGTGCAGGCTGGACTTGCATGTCTCCAACCCAGTTTTGGAGTCTGCAAACCAATAAAATTTTAAAGGCCAATGTATATCCACCAACTTTTGACTTGGCCTGGTTAGGAAATTAAAGAAACTGTCATCTACTAATGCTATCATTTCAGAAAATGACATTTTTAAACAAGAAAACAGGGAGTTGTTAATAATTTTTTAAAATTGAAGTATAAAACTAGTGTGATGAAAAAGTCACTACGTTGTCCTTATTTTTTTCCATTTTCCTCACATTGGTAGAAACTTTCTCACAGTAAAGAGCCCTAAAAGAGGAACAACTATTTTCCTCGAATCAAGGAAGACAAGTAAGGAAGGGAATGCAACAAATGAATCAGTGTGACATTTTGTGCCAGCCTGTTTGTGTCCTTCTCCAGCAGATATACCCAGACACTCTTCTGTCCTATGACCACACAGTACCTTCCAACTTCCACCTCAGAGACCCTGCCAAATGCCTTTAGAACTGCACATTCCACACTGTCTTCTTAATAAGTAGGATATTTATGATATTCAAAAGTGAAAAAAAACATTCTGAAAACCCAGTTTAAAATCCAGGTATACAGATAGAGAAAAAAGCTTATACTATTTCCAGTTCAAGAAATTTACACTAAATATACTAAAATATGATGTTCTCTGAAATCAATGCAATGTTTTCTTTAAAGAAGTTTTGACCTTTAAAGAGCTGATGTTTGTCACAGACAACTCTTCACAAAGCCCCCTGATGTTCTTATCACAGTCTGTTACTGCCACATGGGTTAACTCAAGCGCTTCCTGTGCTAGGCGCTGTGGAGTTAGGGAAATAAACCTCAAAAGCCCCTGTGCTTGTTCTTTGGACAAGTCACTAAACCTCTCTGAGACACTCTGATCTGTAACGTGATGTAATCCTTCTCAGTTCAGAGTGTCACTGAACAGAAAGTGGGGTTCACCCACCACCATCCATGGGCAAATTCTGGAGGCAGAGGTTTGGTGAGAAAATGAAAGAGGTGTTTTACTCAAAAGCTGCACAATCTGGGAGGATGGCAGGCTCCTGCCTCAAAGCGCATCCCCTCCAAAATACCCAGAGGAAAACCCGGCCGCCCTCTGCAGACCAGTCCAAGGCTGTGCCAGAGTTCCTTCTCCCATTGAAAAATACTATCCTTCAGGAATGAAGGTGGTTGCTACACATCATCCAAGCAGCTCAGGTTTTGTGCCACTGTCGGGCCTCGGGATGCTTCTTGGAGTCTGCGTGTGGGGCTGGCACAGGGCTGCTCCCAACCACTGTCCCCAGTTGTGTGGGGGCGCCATTGCGCCAGCCATGGGGCCCAGCGCCTGGCGCCCAGCCACATGGCTTTCAGGGCCCAGTCCCACTAAGCACTGGCCCACATGTCTGCGCCTGTTTGTCCCAGAGGGAGGAGAACACATTTCTCCCTTCCCTCCATTTTAATCTCCTGGCCCAAACTTCCATGTGGTGGAGGAGAGTTCAGCTCCCCAAACAATCCTGTCCTTTTCCCAGGCTAGAGTGACAGATCAGCCCCTCCCCCTGCTGCCATGCTGACCCCAACAGTACACGTGCTGCTGTGTCCTCTAGTCTCACCAGAGGGGGAGTAGGAGGGCTTACCCATTGCCAATCACTCTCACTAGCCACCTGCAGACTCAGTTCAATGACTTCCTCCTGCCACAGTATCCTGGCAGCACTGCCCTTACCTTGGAGCGATTCCCTCCCTTGGCCCCTGCCCTGCCCTGTGGCCTGGCCAGTTCTACTTGTATCAAGAGCATTACTATAAAGGGGACCAAAGTTTTGTCACTCTGAAGCTGCTTTTTGGGATATTGATTTTAAGTTGATTATCAAGAAATAGAAGACCCAGATAGAAATTTTGACCCTCCCTACTTTCCTGCCCAAAGGATTCAGACAGAGAAACCTGCTTCAGGTATGGTAAATAGGAGGGCTTTAAGTAGGGACCTGTTAGCTAGTTAACTCCTGTGCCCCATAGTTTCTGAGTTGCCTACCAAGAATTTGCTTGCCAAGTATGTTAGGGTCTTCCTCAACTACCTGTAAATCATCTGTTCTCACTTCTGAAATCTAAAATCCATTGTCCCTTTTTTCCTTGGTCCAAAATGAAATAAATACTGAATGCCACCTCACTATCTTTCAGATTTTCATGTTTATGTGAATTCTTCATGTGCATCTATTAAAATATGATATTTCTCCTCTTATCAGCCTCTGTTAGTTTGATTATTAACCCAGCTGGAAGACCTTAAAAGGCTGAGGGGAAAGTATTAATTTTTTTAGCCCCTACACATGTAAAAATACCTTAAAAAATGAAATTATCTATGTTATATGAAGTATTATTGATGTTGCTTTTTAATAAATGGAAGTGATAGAAAACTAATAATAATATTTTAAAAATAGCCTCTAGAGTAATAATAGCAATGATGATAATGATAATGATGGAAACAAAAGTAAAAAAAAGGAAATAACATTTTGGGGGGCTTTCTGTGCTAAGTATTGAACTAAGCACTTTTCATGGTTTTTCTTTTTCCATGTAATCTCTCCAACAAACACATGAGGTATACACCAATGTTACAATTCTGGAAAATTTGATAGCTTTGCCAACTTCACACAACTAGCATAAAATAAAACTGAGCTCCAACCTCTGGTTCTGTCTAATTCCATAAACTCCGTGAGCAAGGCTTAGCAAAAAATTCTAAAACTACCGAAGGCATTTAAGGAAAGAAAAATAAGCAGAGCTTGGCCTAACTATTAAAACAGATGGTATAACATTAACTGATGACAGAAAAGAAATAGAGATATTCAGCTATCTGCCTCTTTTTATACCATAAAGGAAAATAAATGTCAAACTGGACAGGGAAGAATAAATACTCTTAAGGAAAAACCAAAAACTTAAAATAGAATTTTGATACTGCAGAAGCCTTAAAAAAATCATAGAGTTCAATGTGTTTGGTTTACAAAGAATAAAACCAAGAGGATTAAGCCACATATAAGTCCGTGGTAGTGTCTGAGTGGAGCTAGAAGTGGCTGCCTCACTCAGTTCAATGTTCTTCCCACCTCTTGCGTTTGAGGGATAATAATGAAGCACAAGCCCCTGGGTTCCAATGAATCAAATCACGCAGGGTACTGAAAAGCAGAAGTACAGAATGTTTCATGGTAATTTTTGAAATCATGGAAAATGAGAGATATATTGGAAGATGTGAGTTGTCCTTAAACTGCATAGCAACTAGAATGAACACTTAATTCAATAAAAAGAACTGCTTGGTTTGCTCAGTCTGTACCAGAATGTTGTCTTAAGCAGCAAGGAGAGTTCACAATTGATTTAGCTATATATCAATATTTAGGGACTTTCTTAAATTTAAAATGTTATAAAAGTTCATTGGAAATGGGTACTCCTTTACTACAAAATAAGAATCTTATGTATCTCATTATATATTCACTAATTATATTACTTGCCCTCTTATAAGAGGGAGGAGCAGTGGAAAAAGGAAGCCTTTTGTTTACTGTAAAACAATGCAGTGAATTAGACATAGCAATTTTAGAACAGGAGTCTAAACATGACAAATGTAGGCCGATTCCATTGGAATGGCGAGTTATGTTGTGACTCAATCCTGAGCCCTCTTAAAGAGCTTCAGAATTTCTGAGGCTTCAGTATCTACAGTACTCACTGAATTGTATACTCTATGCTTAGTTTTTTATTAGGCTCTGGGAATTCAACGTAGATCAAAATGAAGTTATTGACATCATGGTATTTAACGTTCTGTTGAGGTAGTTGGGGAAGACCTTAGGAAACGGAAGGGTTATTTTGGCTTCACTTTTTATTTTTGAAAAAATGTGCATCTTTATGGATGTTTAAATTTGATGATTTCCAGGCCTTCTTGGAGAAATACCTGATTCTAGTGGTGGGGCAGGGAACATAGAAGATAAGCTAGAGCACTTTCTAGTGTCAGAAAGTATGGAAGTGTGCCCGTTTCTCCCCAGTGTTGTGTGTATGTCAAAGGGACAACAGGAGCCAACTGAAACAGCTCCCAATTCCGAAGTTAAAACAATTTGAGCAATAAAATAAAGTAGTATTGGGTTGGAACACAAAATATAAAATAAATATTTATGAATTCATACTGATATAAATAACTGATGTAAAAAAAAAAAAAAGGTAAATGGAAGAGGGCAAACAAATCTTCCATGCAGAGTTCCAAATAGTTTATGTAGACATTCCAATGTCTAGGAGGGGGAGAATAACTCCCTGGTTCTTAAGTGCGGGCTGCACACAGTGACTTCCATCCAAAGAGTATGGTATGGAAAGGAGGATAAAAGAGGAACCTTGCAGTGGGGAAACCTTAAAAACTCGACTTGAGTCAGGTCAAGGTTATTATCAGCAGTGGTAAGTCATGTTGATAGTAAATATATACCCTTGATATGATATTATTATGAGAGTGTTACCATTACCTTTCAGAGAAGGAAAACTCTGACTCCAAAAAACCTCCGCTGCCTTGCGGCATACCTCTTCAGGGGAAAGGCTAAGGGAGTAAACCCCGACAGAAAATCCGGAGCCGGAGTCCCTAAGGCGGTTTGACGTTGTAGTCAACACCGGCAACTCCTGCGGCGCACCTGAAGCCAAGCTGTATTGACTCCGTCTTTCCCTTGGACCCTTCAGCTGCGAAGAGAGGGGGGGGTCTGCTGCATGGGCAACAGCAGACCCTCCATATCACCCTGCCCAGGCTCTGTAGCTTCAGCTTCACTGGAGAGGACACTCCAGCATCATCGCAAGATGTCGATTCAACACGGGAGGAGACAGATACCGTGTCACTCCCGAGTCGGACTGCACAGCCATTCTCGGCGGTGCAGATAGACTCTTAAGAAGCTACACCATCGTCTCTCGAGACGGACGGCTGCCGACGACGACGATTACTTGCCATGACCAAAAGAATCATTTACCACTTTTAAAAAATAGTTTAATACAAATAATTAAAAATTAATGTTGACATAGTCCTATAATTGTAAAAATTACTGTTGGATTGAAATAACTTTCAATTTTGTAATAATTTGTTTGGTCATGATGTTTGTCATCCTGTGTCAAGAGTACAAATGAATAGTCATGCTGCGGCCTTGTCCTGACCATACTACATAGAGCTGCCCCTGTATGAGGTCATTCAATGGAAGCCTCTGCCTTTTTTAATTTTCTAAAAATCATAATAAAGCAGATTCTCTCTAGGATCTGAAGACATTTTCAAGAAAAGAGATCCAGTGGAATTGATGTCCTGGTTGTTTTTTAATTGTCTGCATTGAAGATGTTATGCTGTTAATAATGGTTTCTTTAATATGTTATTGTTTCCAATGTATTGTATTCCAATGTCTTATTGCATCCCAGTGTGATTTTTACCAATGGAATAGTATGTCCATTTAGTTTCAGCTTTGCATTTCAAACTCCGTCAGTGGGGGGAAAGCCCAGAAACAGAATAGAATAATTTGTATAGGGCTCCCCATTTGTTTTCTTGCTCAATAGCTTTTACTTGATAAAGTGTGTCATTATCAACTGGCAGCCAACATCCTTCTAGCTGGAATTTATTATGCCTGCCTGTGAAAAAGAAAAAGATATACCTCTCTTCCTTGTCTATTGCCAGACTCTCCTCAGCCCCAGTTTCTCCTCAAAGTGAAATCTGGCATGCTGTTTGGCTTCTATTTTAACTCAAACCATTAAAATATTTACAAATAAAAATGTTATTATATTGTTATGTTCCATATTTGGTAAAAAGCAATCCAGATCTTTTGATATTCCAGGGAACAGATGAGACACCTACTTTTATTTCAAACTGCAAAGCATACGACTCGAGTTTTGGTATAAATGTAAAATTTGTCCTCTTAACGCAAATAGTGATAACTTTTAGCAGTTTTCTTTTCTGGGCTAGTTTGGATTCCTCTTCTTATTAGACATGTTCTACAGATATTCATCCATGTTTTCCATGCTGCTGCTGCTTTTTTAAATGATATCACTTTCTTAGTTTGCATTCCTTTTCAGGGAAATTTATCAACTACAGTTTATGAACTCACCTAATTCATACCTCAGGTTTTACTATCCAATTTCTATCAACTGATTTCAGGATATTTCTGCATAAACTCCCAAAGCAACCATCCTCTCTCCCACCCATTTCTTAGTGATGCTGCTAGGGCTAATGTAGAAGGTCAAGAGATATTTGCATTTATTCCTGGCCCAATGTCATGGTTACAATCTGATTTTCAAAGGAAAGAGAGTAAACTGACTTTTATTTTTTGCTATGGCTATTATGTTGCTTAAACAATAATTAATTAATATGAAAATTAATCAGAAGCCTATCTTGACATCGACAAGGCATTTTTACAAAGCATTGAATGGCAGTCTTATATAAAAGACAGGAACATTTGGATTATAAAACATTTCAATGGATTTTAGCTGGTTAAATGACTGTCCAAACAGTGTTGGTCCATAACCTCCAAGTTCTGCTCTTGAACCAGCTATTAACATGTATAATTAATAATAATGGACAACATGTATTAAATCCTTACACTGGGCTAAGTTTAGAAACCTTAAGCGCTTTACATACTAATTGATTTATTTCTCACAAAAACCCTATGAAGTGGGTACTTTGATATCTTCCATTTTAAAGATGAGGCATTAAGAGTGAGAAATGTAAGAGCACCCACCAATGAGAAGCAGCCATATATAGAACCAGGAGCTTCCCCAGCCTGTCTGACTCCAGAGCCCAGGCTTATTTACACTCGGCTTCTTTGCCCTACTATCAACTGTGGAACATCTAGAGGTCAGGCGTGAAACCATGAGAACTGACTAATTTGTTGAGTTAAAGAACTAAAACAAGTGGAAACTAATGAGATAACTAGGATAAAAATGTTAAGCCCGTATTTAGATTCAGCAAAGTAAATTCCATACATATAAAAAAGTCCTTTTGTAACAACTTATGTAAAAAATAGTAAGTTGTTTTGGTTGACTAAAAGTTCAATATGAAACTCACCCTGCATATCTGTTCAGACCAAGGGAAACAACACTACATTTTTCAGTGGTTGGACTATCTCTAGAGAATTGAATTATGTTCTAATATCTCGTTTTAAGAAATACCTTACTAATTTGGAATGTGTTCAAAAAGTATAGTTAAGAGAGTAAAGACATATCATCATAGGCCCTACAGTTAAAAAAGATGTATCATGTTCAATGACAAAAACTTATGGGATGGGCAGGGAGAAAAGGTAGATATCATAATCCACACAAATTTAATGTAAATATTGCAACACAGTCTTATGAACAATAGAGGGGTTATTCTGCTTTGTTCCAAAAAGACAAATCAAAATGAAGGAGAAAAATTTATAGGAAGCCAACTTGTAGCACAATATTGAAGGAAGAAGTTTCTCATAAGTAGTTATCTAAAATTAAGTGATTGTTAAGTAATGGGTAAAGAGAAGTCTTTATGTATAAATTACCTCACTGGAGTATATTTGAGTTAAGTAAATTGATGTGTAATATTTGCTTTCAAAAGTACAGCAAAGAAAATGTGGATGGGAGATAGCTGAAACAAGAATAGCAAAACACAATCACTGCTTAGGCTAAATGATGAGCATAGTAGAAGGCAAAATGGGCAGGAGGAGGTGCTGGACCAAAGAGATCTGTCAGTCTAGCCTGAGACAGAAGGGGTTGATTGGGAGGTGATTCTCTCTCTCTCTCTCTCTCTCTCTCTCTCTCTCTCACCAGGCAAGGAACTCATCTGCATATTAACACGCTCTCTCTAGGCTGTAAGCGCACAACCATGTGGGCCTACCAGCTAGGGGAGGCCCACAGTAGGTGGTGTGGTCTCCAAAAAGACTAAGCTCATGCACCCGTTCTCTCCATGGCCTCTAAGAGGGAGCCTGGACACTGAAGCACAGCAGTGGACAGCAGCTAAAAACACACATAAGCATCCCTGGCTGGTGTGGCTCAGTGGATTGAGCCCTGACCTGTGAACCACAAAGGGTGGCCAGTTTGATTCCCAGTCAGAGCACATGCCTGGGTTGCAGGCCAGGTCCCCAGTTGGGGGCACGTGAGAGGCAACCACACATTGATGTTTCTCTCCCTCTCTTTCCTTCCCTCCCCTCTCTCTAAAAATAAATAAAATATTTAAAACCAAAACAAAAAATACACAAACACACATAAGCTAGCCAGTTGCTGGAGGGGACGGGACTCTAATACTCTGGGCAGTAGCCTTCATCCTGGTCCTACTAAAAATAAGATTGAACTTTTTCCATGGCAAGACTAATGGAGATTGGACATTGGCAAGTCAGGAAGGAAACCCCCTTAATTGCACATCATCAATAAACCATACTACAGAGCCACATCCTCCTGTGTGGGTCTCAGGAAATTCTTTTCCTTTAGACACTGTGAGAGCACCACTTCCACCAGTAACACTTTGGGTTCATCAAAAAAGAAATTATTCTAGGTGAACTTGCCCTTTTAAGGTAAGCCCTTAAAAGAAACAAGAAGCAGACAATCTTACTGGCATAGAAGAAGCAAGTGGCCATGTTATTGTCTGTGGACAAGGGCAGCTTCTAGGAGCTGAGGGCAGTCCCCAGCTGACAACTAGCAAGAAAATGAGGATTCCAGTCATACAGCTGCAAGGAAATGATCTCTGCCAACATCCAGTGAGCTTGGAAGAGATCCTCAAGTCTTGGATGAGATTACAGCCCCAGCTGATATCTTGATTTTCATCTTGGTGAGACACTGAACACAGGACCCAGAAAACTCATGCCCAGAATTCTGACTCACAAAAACTAAGAGATAATAAATTTGTGTTGATTTAAGTTGCTAAATTCATGGTAATTTGTTACACCACAGCATAATCAAGTCTCTCTTGGCTATTAAAATGGGAAATTTAATTACTATGTTATGATTATTATAGTGTTAGAAATATTTTTTAAAGCAGAAAAATTGGATTGATAAATACCACATCTGTATAATGGAATACCAGAGAGCCATTAAAATGAATGAGGTAGGTCTATGCGTGCTGTTATTGAATAAACTTTGATATTTGTTCAGTAAAGGTAAGGTATAGATATGTATACATGATTCCACTTGCATTTTTAATGAAAATATAAGAATAATTGTACATTCAGACAACTTCTAGAACTATTTAAAAAACTTAATAATGGCTATATCAGGGAAGAGAGATTGGCAATCCAAGGTAAGAGGAAGAATAACTTTTCATTGCATAAATTTTTGTACTGCTTGAATTTGTATCATGTGCACATATTGCTTTTTAAGTTTTTTAAAAAATGGATAGAAATGAAAAACTAATCAACCTACACTTATTGAACATATGTAAATCAGTTTACTAGGTTCAAAAACAATCATGGAGTATCTGTTTATTTGGTGATGAAACAAACTTGAAGAAGTTAATGGTAACACAGAGAATTATAATTTCTGCATAAAAGTGGAAAAATGGCTCTGGCAGTTAATGAAGTCCCAAAAGGGCATAACAAGAAAAAGTATATAGAAACTACAAGTGTAGAAAACAGTAAGCTTTGAAGAAGGGCACAATCTCTGACATTTTAGAGTCAATGTTGCTATATAAAGTGCACTGTCATCCATCTTGGCAAGTCTGAATCCAGTGAGTTAGGTGCTTAATGAGGTAAGTTGGATTAGTAGCAGGTATTGTTGGTGCCTTGAGTCCCATCTCTGTGGTTCAGCTGTGATTTTAGCCACACCTATGCTGGACAGTTCTGTGTGCCTTGACTGTTTTCTACCCCATGAAACTCTGGTATTTCTGCCAAATCTGTGGGAAACCAGCCCCTCAAAGTGCTGGGAAGTTAACATCTCTGAGAGTAATCCTTAACCCACAGTAATGGGAGCCAGCAGATAAATGCTTCCACCTCCCATGTCTAAGGAAGAGAATTCTGAGAGGCATTCTGGGAGTTGAGCCCCATTGCCTACAAGAGCAGAGAGCATTTATAATGCAGCCTTTCTTGGGTTTTCCTTCTCCCATCTTACTCTTCACTCCCTTCCTCCCGTCCTCCCTTCCTCCCTTCCTCCGTTCCTGAAGTCACATTCCCCCCAAAATTACATGCACCTGAATTATTATTTCAAGGTCTATAATGTCAAGGTTTGTCAATACCCAAACCAAGATAATGTTAAAGAATAAAGAGCATGCAGTTCTAAATTGTTGAATATGCAAAGCAATAGAGAATTCCTTCTTGCAACATTATTGTAGCCATACCCTAAAATAATCTTAAACTTTCCAGCAAAAGTGCTCATGGCGCCTCTCTGCAAGAAAGAATTCTACACTGTAACTAACAGGTGGCATCCAATCCCAGAGAAAGTCCTTTGTGCTAAATGGGGCCTGTTCTAAGAGGACTAATCTGTAGTTGCTCCTGACAAGGGATATGTCAAATATTACATTCTCCTTACTTTCATTTTACCACTTTATGCTACATTATGCCCAAGTAATACAGCAAATAATTCCCTATGGCCTTTGCCATTTATTGCTTTTTCAAACAGAACAAAGTCCTTAACATTCTCTTCCTTGTTATCTTGCCAAATTTACTCATCACTCCTCTCAGTCTTTTTTTAAATCTTTATTGTATTTTTTCTATTACTATTTAGTTCCCAAATACTCTCAACCCCCAGCAATCACCACACCATTGTCCATGAGTCATGTTTCCTTTTTGTTCAATCCCTCCACCCCTTAACCTCCCCCCGCCCAGCTATCATCCTGCCCTCCATCTATGAGTCTCATTCAGTCATTCTAATTACCCTTCTGTGAATTCCTTTTTGCTGTCCACAGGTACTGAGGATTCCAAGTAAAGAGTCTTATTTTGGAAGAAGGGGGCCTAAGACAGGCTTCTGGGAAATTTCAAGTTAAATAATAGCAACAAAGAAAAAATAGTTCTTCTTCTTTAAAATCCTTGCTACATGGATTTGTGAGCCAATTTATTTTACAGGGACACCTAGGATTCTCAGATTCCTCTCCATCAGGGCAACTATTTACAACAGATTTTCCTCAAGTATACTTATTCCCTTTGTGCTACTCCTTTTGATATAAGTATAATTAAGCTGATTGCAGCCCCAGTTGGCTACCGTATCCAAGGGGGGGGGGGGCGGGGGGAGCCAGCAGCAATTCAAAATGATTGCTCTAGCCATACGCTTTTCCCTTTGCCTGAGGACTGCTGTATGGCTCCAAGGCTCATGCTGTTAATATTAGGGAAGATTTTATTCTTTTATTTTATCAGCCCTTTCTTCTTTTCCCAGAATGGCTTCTGCTGGGGCCCATATGGTTTCTTTTGACAATCATCTTTCTTTCCTAAAGTTGCTGAGGCTACAACAAAGCCCACCAATCGTCATTCCCCGCATTTGCTCCTGTGGTTCCCTCTCCTTCCACATGTGCTTCCTCCCCAAGGCAATTTAGTTTCTGAAGCTCAATAAGCAGAGGTCAACTTTATTGTAAGTTATGTCCAGATCTGCAAGTTAACTAAGCAAAAGAAATTTAAGGGAAAAATTTAATCTTTATTCCTTTTTAGTAATTGTTAACTCAAGGGAAATAAAAGACTACATTGTAATAAGTTTGACATCACTAGATTTAAACAAAAGACTTAAGTGTCTTTTTTGTTCTAAGTGTATATGATCAGGCTAATGCTTCATGTTAATATTTCAATCTGTATTTGGAAATTTTAGGGGACTCTCAGTGATGATTTCTGAAAGCTCATTTTGGGACCACTCTGCACAGTATATGTGAAGAAGCAGGAATCAGAAGTAATGTTTATGAAGTGCCTATTCGACACCAGACACACTTCACACCTGTTGCCTCATTTGATTTTCACAATAATCTCTATCCTACAAATGATCAACCTTAGTATAAGTAACCTAATCAACTTACTAGGTAGAACCACAATCATTATCACACTCAGCATATGCAATTCAGGAAGAGCTAGTCACTCTCTCTACTTTGTCAATAATAGGAATATAGATTGTTGAATAAGTCCAGACCTTAAATACTTATTCTCTTTAGAATAATAATGAAATATAATGTTTTCATCCTCTTAACATGAATCTCTGTGATGGTAGAAAATGTTTTTCATAAATACAGAATACCAGAAAGCTGTGGAAGACACAGTTTGTTGGTTGGCTCTCCTAACCACGATTATCAATCTATTACTCCTTATCATTTTCCATGAGTAGGTGTACAAAGCCCTTGAGGCTAAGATACATGGCAAAGTTGGTTACAGGACTTCTGGAGAAGTTTGTTTGTTTGTTTTTCCTGATACAGGTGACGCATATTTCCTCTATTCTTCTTCTTACCTTAAATGTGAATGTAATGATTGAAGTAAAAGCAGTCACCTTTCAAACATGAGGGAAAGGCCAAGAAAATCATGGCAACATGGGCCCTGACATTGTTGAACAACTGAATCTATAATAGGAAGAGCAAACCCTTCTTTGTTTATGCTACTACTTCTGGATTTTTTGTTATTTATAGCTGAATGCATTGCTAACTGATACAGGAACAAAATATTTCACAGTACTAGTTTGGTTCTTTAAGTAGGATGGTATTTATCAATTGGTGTCTATCTGAAAAAGAATTACATTAATGCTATGCAATAGGCTTTCTATGATAATGTAAATGTTCTCCATCTATGCTGTTAAATATGGTAGTCACTCATGACTGTTGAGCACCTGAAATAAGACTAGTGCAACTGAGGTCCTAAATTTACATTTTAATAATTTAAATTAATTCAACATTAAGTGTCTAATGGCCACTGTATTTAAGAGTTAAATCTAGACATTATTTGAATCATGACATATGTGCCATGTCTATGTTTAGGATGAGAAACGGAAAGCTTGTACAAATCTACCAGAGGCATCTGCATTATCCTTGCTTGAGCCTGAGCGTAGAAAAAATACATAGCAAAAATCCAATAATTGCAAAAAATAGCCCAATACTTTTAGTAGTTTTTAGAACATCTCTATTGCCAGAGAAAACTCTCCAGCTAAAAGGTTACTTATGGTCCTGAACTAAAACATGGAAAATTATATATCTTAGGAATGAGGAAAAACAGTGGATTCCAGAACTGAAAACAGGATAGTGTTTCATTTTTCTGCCAGAGTCCCTCCCAGACATTGACACGAGGGAGTAATTATGCTTAAGATACATCAATAAGTTGAGTTTGTTTTCATCCAAGTCATTATTTCCGAAAGGACAGCAGTGGGGAAGGCCAATTTTCAGCAAAGTGTGTCTTCCAGTTGTCCCCAATCCACTTCATCAAAAACTATCCATTCCAGATTTTATACTCTTTCCCTTAATTATATTCACTCCCCATTTTGGTGATCTATCCTGTGGCATTATTTACTTACTCCTAGAGATGTTTTAAGTAAATCTTTCTCAAGGCTGTATGTTATTGGCTAAATTGCTCCTGCCCATTTATTTGTTGAAGACCTAATCCCTAGTACCTCAGGATGAAACTGCATTTGGAGATAGTGTCTTTATTTTTTTTTTAAGTATATTTTATTGATTATGTTGTTACAGTAGCTCTAATTTTTTCCCCTTTGCTCCCCTCTACCCAGCACCCCCTTCCCTCCAGCAATCCCACCACCCTTAGTTAATGTCCAGGGTCATGCATATAAGTTCTTGGCTTCACCCTTTCCTATATTATTCTTAACTTCCCCCTGTCTATTTTGTACCAACCAATTATGCTTCTTAGTCCCTGCACTATATCCCCATTTCGCCCTCTCCACCATCCCAGCTGCTAACCCTCCAAATGATCTCCATACCTGTGATTCTGTCTCTGTTCTGGTTGGCTTAGTTAGATTTTGTTTTTATTTTTTAGATTCACTTGTTGATAGTTGTGAGTTTGTTGTCATTTTAGTGTTCATAGTTTTGATCTTCTTTTTCTTAAGTAAGTCCCATTGCCATTTCATATAATAATGGCTTGGTGATGATGAACTCCTTTCGCTTTACCTTGTCTGGGAAGCACTTCATCTGCCCTTCCATTTCAAGTGATAGCCTTGCTGGATAGAGTAATCCTGGTTGCAGGTTGCCTTTCATCACATTGAATATTGCTTGCCAGTCCCTTCCTGCCTGCATAGTGTCCTCTGAGAAATCAGCTGATAGTCCTATGGGCACCCACCTGTAGGCAACTCTCTATCTTTCTTGCTGCCCCCAAGACTCTGTCTTTATCTTTCACCTTTGACATCTCAGTCATGATGAATCCTGGTGTGGTCCCCTCTGGGTCCAGCTCGCCCATGACCCTCCGTGCTTCCTGGACCTGTATGTCCATCTCCTTCATAATATTTGCGAAGTTTTTCTCATTTTTGTCAATTCTTGCTTCCTCATTCTGCACTGGTTGACTGTTTTTTCTTTCCTTATGTTCCAAACCATTGATTTGAACCCTGGTTTTCTTCCCTTTACCATTGGTTTTGTGTGGATTTTCCTTTGTTTCACTTAGCATAATCTTCACTTTTTTTCTTACGTGTTTGCCATACTCAAGCCTGTGAGCATCTTTATCACCAGTGTTTTGAATTCTGCATCTGTTAGGTTGGCTATCTCCTCGTCACTTAGTTCTCCCGTTGGAACCTTGATCCATTCCCCCTTTTAGGCCATACTTCTCTGTCTCCTCATTCTGACAGGTTCCTGTGTTTGTTTACCTCTGTGTCCCAGGTAGAGCTGTTGCTCCTGTTGTAAGGGGCGGAGCTTTAAGGATTTGTCAGTGCAGGACGACCTGTTTCACCACATTGTGATGCTTTATGTGGGGGAGGGGTCCAAGAGGGAACAATGTTGCCTGCCCAGCACTCACTCCTTTTCCAGGCACCTCTCTGACTTCCACACTAGATGGATGCCCCTCTAGCTGTTGCCCCGGTAGTTGTTCCCAGAGTGGGTGGGTCTGCGGACGTTCTAGGACCATGGGGACCCTTTAAACAAGTGGACTCTGCTGAGAGACCTGCAGTTCCTGCCTCCACCCCGACCCCCACTGGTCTGCACAGTTAGAAGCAATGAGGCTTGATTTTCCCTGGTGCTAGGACCCTGAGCTGCTAGGTCCAGTGAGGAGCTCGGAATGCTCCCCAGGTGTCCCTCCTGACTTTAAAACATATGACTGCACTTTCTGCCAGACTGCTGCTGCCACCACATCGTGTCCTCTCCACCCCGGCTCTGACCCTCCTACCTGTCTGGATGAGTATTTCTTTATATCTTTGTTTGCTGGACTTCCTTGCTCTTTGATTTTCTGTAACTTCTGGTTGTTTCTAGTTTTGAGGTAGTCGTATTTCTTCTTAGTCGTAGAGGTAGACACAGCATGTCTGTCTACAACTCCATCTTGGCTGAAAGTCCTCGAGATAATGTCTTTAAACAGGTAACTAAGATAAAATGAGTTGATTGGAATGGGACTTAATCTAATTGGACTGATGTTTTTATAAAAAGAGGCAGTGAGGACACAGATGACACACGGATGCAGGGATGGACATGTGAAGACCTAGTGAGAAGGCAGTCATCAGCACAGCAATGAGGGAGGCAACTAAACCTTCTGACACCTTCATCTGAGATTTCTAGCTTGCGGAACTGCAAAAAAAAATAATTTCTGTTATTTAAGTAACCTAATCTGTGGGATTTTGTTATAGCAGCTCTAGCAAACTAATAAACTATATCTTTCAATCTTCTCTTGAACCCTCAAAAACAGGCTCTATTTGGAGGAAATTCGGGCAGCCTTAAATAAGGCAGGAGCATGGTGGTAAGCTTAGGGGGGAGAGATGTTTGGTAGTTGGAGTTCTGAGGCCTGAACAATTTACATGCATTAAATTGTCCCTTGGTTAGTGAGATGTGTATGGGGGCAGGAGGAATAAGTAGGGAGGGGATGATGGAGAGGGATTAAACACATATAAAAATCTAGAACTTAGGTGAACAGCAGTGATTTCATACAATGTTAGGTCCTAAAAGGACAGTAGAATTGATTTAGTTCAACAGCATCTTTGTACAAGTGACAACACTGAGGCCCTCAAAGAAGAGCCCCTTGTATGAGATCAGCCAGTGTCCTAGGACTGGATGGATCCAGGCTTCTGGTTCAGTGTTGTTTCCTTGCTTCCATCCTATTTTCTTATTTTTTTTAATTAGAAATACATTGCAAAATGCTTAGAAATTAAAGAATGTATTCAAAAAGTTACCTCTGTGTCCCAGTTTTAAATCCACCACTTATCAGATAATGTCCTTTGGCAATCACTTTCCCTTTTTGAGGAATAGGTTTCTTAATCTACAAAATTATGTTGATAATAGTTGCCCTTTCTCTCTTATAGTGTTGTCTTAATAACCAAAAAAAAGATAATGCATAAAAATATGCTTTGAATATCACAGTGCTTTATCATTTTAAGGGAATAGTATTATAGTTTATTGTAGCTGAAGGTTAAAGTCCATTTTTCATCTCCCATGATGGTTTTGTTCTTAAACCAAGTCCATTGTATCAAAATAGACATAAAAATAACATTTTAAACCTAAACTGAGCACCAGAATTAATCATCTCAAGGGAAAATACTCATGAATTCTGGAAGAAGTTTAGATGGAATGGGCCTTGCATCTGTGTTTATGTTAATGCAGAAAAGCTACTGCCTCTGGCAAAGGAATCAGAAAGTCTGTAGCTCATTTCCCCCTTGATTACAAGATGGTAGATAATGTTCATATACATCTGTCTTTGCAGGCTTCAAATAAACATTATTGCAAATTCAGGCCCAATCCTTGGAAGCCACTTATAAACAAGGCTTATAAAAGCACCTTCTACATCCAGTGACCCACCCCTCTGCCCACCTGGCCTCACTGGGGAACTGGCCACAGGAATAAAACTATTAATTCCTTAGCTTCCTTAGGAAAAGACTGTAAGCACAGAGCTCTTTATTTCCAAATCTGTTTTTGGTTCTTCACTTAAGAATTTATGTAAGAACTTAAGTGGTATGTGTACCCAGCAATTACCATGGATGCCACATGGCCAGACATGCTCCATAGAGCATTCACCTGCTATAGTCTTAATATTTTACTATTAAATTTATTCACATTTATAAATTTATGCCATTTGCTTATACAAAATCAATAAGAACAATGAAATCCTTTCAATAATCACAAACAGTTGAAATAAAGACAACAGTTACATCAAATTCCAAGTTATCTATGCATTTTATTTAGCTATATCTTTTAAAAATCACATTTCACACATATGAATAACATAAGTGAAGAACCCACATTCTTTCAGTCTCTCTTGAAAGTTACGAGGCTGGAGCTCAGGGTAGACTATGGAAATCTGTTCAGACTGAGAAATTGGAAAACTCAAGTCACTCTGAGTTTCTTTTACCAGTGAAAAAGGTTGCCCTCCCAAGTCTGGGTAGAATAGACTTCCCTTGCTTAAAAACATTGTAATAACCTCACCTAGAACAGTTTCTCAGACAGGATGCCCCGTTATCCCAACAACCCCTTATTGCCACTAGACTCACAATTAGAGTCAGATCTCTGCATGGAAGGTGGGCATCCTTATTTAACTTAGTCTGTTTGGCTTGATGGGAAGGTGGATTTTTTGGAGGATTAGCATGAATTATCATTAACTTAAACTGGTAGTAACTCATTGTAGCTGTTGTTCCAAATACAATATTTATACTGGAGCAAATTATACCAATGCTGGTACCTGGTATAAAGGTATAAATCTAACAAATGTCTTTTTTCCCCTATATACTAATTAAGAAGCAAGAAAAACATTTGCTTGAAAGGGCCAGCAGAGAACCTCAGAACTACATCAACTCTACTCACTGCCATAATATGGTCTACAGGGGTCTGATCATTTTGATATTCTATGCAATGCCATTCTGGTTGTGATAGCAGAATAATGGTCCTGTATAGATATCTTTAGTGTAATCCTCCAAATGTACAAAATATGTTACCCACAAGACAAAAGAGACTCTGCAGATGTGATTAAGGATATTGAGATGGGAAATTATCCAGGATTAATCAGGTGGAATCAAGGTAATCCCAAGAGGGAGGCAGGAGGGTCAGAGTCAGAGAATAAAGGAGATATGATGACAGAATGAGCAATCAGAGAAAGAGAGAGAGAGAGAGATTAAGGGAGAGGGACAGGAAGAGAGGGAGAAATTTGAAGACCTATCATGTTGGTTTTGAAGATGGGGGCCTGAGGGAGGGCAACCAGCTAGGGAGAGCAGGTGTTCTAGAGAAGCTGGAAAAAACAAGTAAATAGATTTCCCTCTGAAACCTCTGGAAGGAACATAGCTCTGCCAAGACCCTGAGCTCTACTGAAGACACTAAGTTTGTGGTTCTTTGTTATGGAAGCAATAGAAAAGGAATATAGTGGTCCATTATATTGATGACATTATGCTGATTAGATCTGATGAGCAAAAAATAACAAGTATTTTAGATGCTTAATGAAACATATGTGAACCACAGGTTGGGGAAATACATCTCATAAAAATGTAGGACCCACAGTCTCATAAACTTTCAGGAGATTTTAAGTCCTAATGGATACCATCTACCTTTACATTAATTGTAGTACTTATTATTTTGTCTGGTAGGTATAAAACAAAGTGTTCTCATACTTTGATCTTTTTTAAAGTGATGTATTTCTACACTCTTAACAAAAATACATTTACTTTATTTCCTGCTTATATAGAAGTTGGTCTTTTACTGATAGCAGATCTTAATTTTAATATTAAAATTTCCATATTTAAACATAGTCAAGATTGTTTTAAAAATTTGAGTTTAGAAACTGTCACCAAAAAGTAATAATTAATTGTATTTTAAGTGATAGTTTTTTTAAACATAAGGTAAATTATATTATAGATACTAACTTATAGATGTAATATTATAGATATACTTTCAAACTAAGAAATAAATTCAGTTAAGAAATTAAAGAATGTGCAGCACTTTAAAAATAAATCTCTTAATATATACCTCCATTTGCTAAGCTCTTTTGAAAGTTTTTGTAAAAAATAATTATGATAATATTAAATCCAAATTACATTTATTTGCTAAACATACAATTTGTGCTATGCACTCTGAGATGTATTATATTTGATGTCAAGTTAGAGGGGTCATGGTTTCCACTCTTTAAAAGCTTGCAATATGGAGCTTAAATAAGGTATTAAAATGTTAAAAGTTACATAACACTAAATAACCACAGTGTAAAAAGCAATACCATATGGTGGCATTACTTGCCGAAATAATCAAATAGTAACCAAAACAAAGAAGAGATCAGTAAACTGAGATTTGAGCTGAGAGTTCAAGGAAGAAAAGATGAAGAAAAGAATCAGAGTATTCTAGATAGGTGGAATGATGAACAAAATACTCAGACTCTTTAAAAGAGAAAAGGACAATCTTTAATACTACATTTTACAGAGAGGAGTTTGAGGTCCAGACAGGTTAACATCTGTATGATGTGTCTTTATTTGTTTGAAATGCCAAAAGGCTCAAGTATTCAAGGGTCCTCAAGTCTACCACGAAAGGTTCAGAAATGCTCAGCACAACAATTTTACTTTCAGGTAATAACACACGAATTGCTTGCAACATCCTTAGAAAAACAAATCTTCTAAATTGGCAGGGATGAGTTTCTTTTGCTATGGTCATATATTTTTTAAGTTCTTTAACTGAAATCTACTCTGTTTCACATTTTGAAAGGAGAGAAAGCACAATGTGGGGAGAAAAAATGATTCAAAAACAGGAAACTGGGAGCACTGATCCACCTGGACTATATGATTTCTAAGCTCCATCGGTCCTCAAATCCTAGGGCAATGTAAAAGATTTGCTAGGCCAGGATAAAAATAGTTAAAGCAGAATAATATTCTTCCAGCTTTAATCCCAGTACTACTATATGTAGGTTAACTCCTCTCTCAAAACTAATTAAAGTCACTGGCTCTTAGGACAACTTGATCTGCATATGACTCATTTTCTTGTAGTCATGGAAATGGGGAGAAACATAAAAGAACATAGTTCAGGGACCACATGGCCCCATCTGTATGCAAATCACCAAATAGAAAGCAAAACACTTAACACCAATAATGTCAGAATTATTAAAGCTAGTACTTTGCTTTTCCTGACACCATTTTCATGAACCTTGTCAAAACAATCTCTTATACATTATTTAACACCTAAGACTTTTCCAAGGAAATATCTCCTCATGTTAATACACATCCCTTCCAGTTCTGAGCAGAGAAGAGCTCCAGGGGAGAATCCCCGGGTGGGAAGTGTGTCTGGACAAGTGATCCCTCCTCACTTCTGACAGCGCACCACCTGCTACCATTCTCCCTGTGCCTCCCACTGCTGTTACCTTCCCAGGACCCCCGAGAGAACACCACTTTTCTTTCAATTCTGGCCCAGATTTCAGTTCAATTAAAATCTCTTTTTCTTATCTTCTGTAGGACATATTAAGCTGCTGTTTTGAAATGGGCTTTAAGTAAAAATTTAAAGAAAAATTCAAAAGTAAATAATCAAAAGGCACAGCCCTCTCTACAAAGTGTACATTTTCTCCCCTGAACTAAATTATTTCTTTATCACCTGTGCCTCCGCCATTCTACACCTGTTTGAAGCACAATGATCTCACAACTCTAAGGCTCACCTCTTTTTTCTATTCCCTCCTTTGACACGTTTTCTTTCTGCAGTGTGGGGGAGGAGTTAGCCACTCAGACCTGCGGTGACGAGTGTGCAGGGGTTGGTTGTGCAGTGCAACTTTCAAACTTCTCAGCGCGCTTTCTCAACAGTGTAGACACAACAGCGTAGGTCCCTAGCCCTCATTCCCCAAGTGGTTGCAGCTACTTCCTCATAACTTCATTATTAATCTTCTTGACTTGGCACCAAAAACAAAGCAAAAATAAAAAATAAAAAAGGAACTGTTAGGCTATAACTCTCCATTATACAAAGTAACTGAAAAGTTTCACGAACTTTAGAAATTCAGGGAGACTCACTCCTTCCCCACTGCATCACGGACAAGCAGCGCACCTCCCAGTCCCTTCCCAGGACCCATGTGCTTTCTCAGTCGTCACTGTCACACTGCACAGATGTCGTCAAAAATGTAAGTTTCTCTTAAATTCCCACCTTAAACGTTCATCACAGTTACAAATTCTTCCTCCTATCTGATGCTGGAAATAACATGCACATTAATCTCCTCTTTCGTCTAGGACTTGCCAAAGATCAAAAATATTTTGGACTGTAAATGGCTCTCAGCATTGATACATGCTGACACCCTCTATGTACTTCAGGAAAGAAGCAAAGCTCACTTGCTTCTAAGAAAAGAATTCATATTTTTCACGCTAGAGGCCTTACTCCTGAGAATTAAATTGGAAAACACCATTTCAAAAGGCACATTCAAAGACAGGGACAATCCGTGAAGGGAAAAAATAACTGTTAGAAACAAGTAAACAATTCTATACTTTGGATCTTTAAAAACAAGATAAAGGTACTTTACAAAGGAACACAAGCTAAGGAACTCAAAAAAATTGAAGTCAGGTATGAACCTGAATTAACACTCTTCTCATAAAATATTAGTGCTTTTTTTTTTTTTTTTTTAAGGTTGCCTTGCCATTATATAAGAATCAAAATTTGGATGTTTTGCTTCATAATGTACCTACAGGAACTGCATTGCAAGCAAGTTCCCATTGACTATAGAATAAAAGCCAAACTCCTTGGTAGAGCTTACAAAGCTATTCATAATCAGTCCCTACCTTGGCTTTCTGGCCATATTTCCCCCATAATTTCATATTCATCCTTTGCATTAGCAGTATTAAACATTATTAATTTCTCACATTTGCCACATTTTCTCAGGTCTCTGTACATACATACCTTGCTAATTTAGGAATGTTCCAAGACTCAGGGTAAGTGTCATCTAAAGAAAAAATTTTCTGAATCCCATAGAAGTTCCCTCTGATGAAGCAGGCTCCTCTCTGTTCTTCTTCTCCTCTCTACTGTTCACGTTAATGCCCACACTGTGTGTATTTAGATCAGAAAGTCTTCTAATAGCACAATGACTTTAATCCATTATCCCTCATGGACTGAATTTACAGAGAGATTTTTAAAAACTGTAATGATAATAGGTATTTGGCAGATATAAATACACAAGAATGGCTTTATAAAAAAGATATTAATACCAAAGCATTAAATGACTAATTTTTTACATTTTAAATTATACTAAGGTTTATACTCTTCCATGTCTCTGAAAGCAATTCAGTTTATTTATTGTAATTATTGATTTATAAGTACACAGAGATATCACACTCTTGGAAACATTAGCTCCCAGTTTAAATTTTTATAGCTGCCAGAAAATGTAAACTAACATTTAAATAAATCCAAATTTATAAAAGCAATCATAATCTTATGTATATTATCTATGCTTGTACATTGTACTTTTTTTCTAGCCCTAACCCTAACACTAACCTTAACCCTAACCCTAACATATTTTTTAATAACCTTTATTGCATTTTTCCCATTACCATTTAGTCCCCTTATACCCACCTCCCCCCAGCAATCACCACATTGTTGTCAAATAAGGCATCTCTGTACAACCAATTACAATGAAATAAAAAGCTGCTGGAATGACTGGAGTAACATTAAAATGGACGTTCTTCCTGTTTGAAGTGTTTCTTGGGCAGAGTTTGGAATATAGAGATAATATACCTTTTTATGGAAGAGAGAAAGTAATAAATGCTGCAAGACAGTGTGTCTAATTGATGTTCTGTAGGTAAACACTGGTAAATTATATATGGCAGTTAATTTTGTTTTGCTAAAGTAAGCGAACAGATTTCTTTTGCTAAAGTAGAAATTATAAACCAGTAAGTAGTAAAAAGAAATACAAGTTTTGAATTGGAGGTAGGTGGTTGGAGAGCTAGATAGTATGTGGGCTCAGAGTGAGAGATGGAAGTAAGACATAGATCCTATATGAAAATTAAAGACTTTTTAAAATCTCAGTAAAGAACTACTAGGTTGAAACAAACACCTGGTAGTCACATGGCATCAGATAAGGAAATAGAAAAAGACAACTGTTCTAACTATGAGAACCTAGAAGGAGAAGGAGACAGTTCAGCAAGAGCTCTTTTAGAGATAAAACCCTAATGGAGCAGAAAGGGAAGACAAAAGAGAAGAGATGAGAAATAGTGTCAAAACGAAAGAGTCAAAGATAGTTTCATAGTTACACTTCAAAAAGCTCAAGGGTCTAATGGCCAGCAACACTAAAAGTAGGCTGACGTGTAGGAGAGCAACTCCTGCAATGTGTAGATTCAATATTGAAAACTGTCATTCTTCTCAGTATATTATATAAATTTATTTCAGAACCATTAAATCCCCAAAAGACAATTTGGAGAGTTGGTTACTGAGAAAGAAGAGGAGATGTGAAAAAGTAATTCTAATGATTAGCTGAAATATAAATTCACAGAAATAGCCAACAAAAAGTTTAAGAATAGCAAAAGGGAAGTTTTTCTTCTAGTTACTAGAGGTTTTTAAAATGCTAAATACAAGAAATAAAAGCAGTGTGATATCTGTCAAGGGAACTGGTAGATACAATTACACAAAAGAATAGAAACTCCAGAAATAATCCATAGTATATGTAAAAATGTAGTCTATAATTAAGTGACATTTCAAATATATGGAGAGAGATAAATTATTCAGTAAATAGTACTGGAATGACTGCTTAACTATTAGAATAAAAAGTGAAATTCCTTCTTCATATAAGATACTGAAATAAATTTGGATTGGATTAAAAAGTATAATGCACACACACAAAAAGAAAATATAGATTAAATTATTTTTTGTCTAAAAAAGAGAGACAACATTGACAAAACTTTACCTAGATTGACCAAAAGAGAGAAGACTCAAATTACTAGAATCAGAAATAAAAGAGGGGACATTACCCCCAACCATAAAGAAATCAGTAGGATTTTAAAGGAATACTGTGCACAGTTGCATGCCAATAAATTAGATTACTTAGATAAAATTGTCAAATTCCTAGACAGGCATAAATTACTGGAACTAACTTAAGAAAGATAGACTATATAACCACACTTAGAACAAATAAAGATATTTCATTAATAATCAAAAAGTACCCATAAAGAAAAAGCAACACCCAGATGGCTTTACTGCTAAATTCTACTAAACACTTAAAAGGGAATGAATAAAAATTATTTACAAAATCTTCCAAAAATTGGAAGATAAGGAAACACTTCCCTACTTGTTCTATGAAACCTTATTACCATGGTACCAAACTCAAAGACATCATAAGGAAAGAAAACTATAGACCAAGATCTCTTAAAAATATGTATGTAAATACCCTCAACAAAATACTAGCAAACTAAAATCAACAACATATAAAAGAATTAAAGCTTTGGCTGGAGTGGCTCAGTCGATTGAGTGCTGGCCTGCAAACCAGAGTCACAGGTTCAATTCCCAGTCAGGGCACATGCCTGGGTTGCAAGCCAGGTCTCCAGTTGGGGGTGCGTGAGAGGCAACCACACATTGGTGTTTCTCTCCCCCTCTTTCTCCCTCCCTTCCCTTGTCTCTAAAAATAAATAAATAAAATCTTTTTAAAAATAATTACCATATATTTTGCTCCATAAGATGCACTTTTTCCCCCCAAAAAAGTGGGGGAGAAATGTCTGTATATTTTATGGAGTAAATATTGTGTCACAGACCATGATATGTATTACCTGACCTGTCAGCAGTGGCGACAGCTGTTAGAAGAGGAAGCAGTGGGCCCACACAAAACCCCTGGGGACACTTAAATGTCCCACTTTACTGCTGAATCTCAGGTTGTATGGTCAGTATGAAGATAGTGAAGAAAGTGATATCAGAGATGGTGAGCAACTGAACTTCATAACTTCTGACACTAGTGATGATGAGTTCTTGGGGTTCCCAGAAAACTAGAAGAGCACTTGAACCTTAAAGTCTCTCCTCATTTGTTAATGACTGTGATGATGGATCTTAATACTGCTGTTGACTGCTGTTCACTTTACATGGTTGAAATATTATTCTGTTACAGTTTTTAAATATTTTAGTACACCATTTGGGTCAGAATATTTATTTTCTTGTTTTCCTCCTCTAAACCTAGGTGCAGCTTATGGTCAGCTGTCTTATAGTGTGAAAAATATGGTATATACATGACCAAGTAGAATTTATCCCAGGTGTGCAAAGTTAGTTTAACATCTGAAAATCAATTAATGTATTTATAGATTAAAAATAATCAAACCACAGGATAATCTCAATAGAAGTAGAAAAAGAATTTGATTAGATTCAACACCCTTTCATGATAGAAACATTCAAAACACCCACAGCTAACATAATACTTAACGGTAGGACACTGTGTGCCTTAGGAGCCCTGGGCCGCACATGTGGCTGGGCTAGCTGCTTTTTTTTTTTTTTTTTTCCCCCAGCTGAGGATTTATTGGTGTAAATGTAACTATATAAAAACATAAGTTATGAAAAACACGGTCACGATGTGCCCTCCCCTCAACCCCCTCACCCTGGGCCCAGGCCCCTAAAGCTCCCTTCTAAGAAAGATCACGGGGCAGCACAAAAACTGCCTAAGAAGGCCACAGCCCCCGGGCCTGTGTAGGGCACATCCGGCTGCGGTGGAAGAAACCAGGCGCCGTCTCAGCGCATCCGGTAGTCGGTGGAGCAGGACAGTTCACACAGCTGGCCCTTGAAGTCCAGGTCAATGGTGAAGTCCAGGTCGCGATTATTCTCGACGTTCAGTCACATGCCAATGGTGCCAAAGATCTCCTTGCCCTTCTTCACCGTCAGGTAGTCCTCCATGTAGAACGCCGTTTGCTTCCAGTGCCAAAATAAAGGGACTAAATTTACCCTCCTTCCTGAAGCAGCAAGAAAAAAGAAAACCATGTAAGCCCATTTTTGAAGAACTAGACATCAGGTAACAAAGAACAGTGATACCTAAAGGACAGGAAGAAAGTAAGGTGAGCCCACAAATCGCCTCATTGTACTGTCTTGAGTTTCCAACAATGTTGCAGGGTCGGGGAGGAGGGAAATAATAAATGCCTAGACTTCCTGAGTTGAGAAGATCAAAGCAGCTAGAATTCCCAGGACAGAGTACCAGAGAGGAGAAGAGTACAGGGAAAGGGAATTTCAGAGACCTACAGAGTTCCTCTCCAGTTTTCAGCCAATAACGAAGCAATACACATTCCTAGGGAAATTACTCGAGGCCAGGAAAAGAACTACTCCAAAGAACTAGAGGTAACCATGGCTGGGTTCCACATAGTCCAAGAATAATGCCTGTTACCACCAACCAGACTGAGACACTTCATGACTCACAGGGCACTAGGTAGAGCACACGGAGGGTCCTACCTCAGTGTTGGGGAGAAAAGGGTCCTAGACAAGCACTGCTGTGGTCATACCTAAGAAGTCTTACAGATAAGAATATCCACAATATATAAGGAATTCATTATTCTCAAAACTCAGTCATAAGAGCACAAACAATCCAATTAAAAAATGGGGGAAAAATCTGAACAGACACTTCAACAAAGATACACAGAAGCCAGATTATCCCATGAAAAGATGTTGAACATATGTCTTTAGAAAAATTCATATTAAACTCACAATGACATACCACCTCATGCCTACTCAGATGGCTAAAATTTAAATGACTGTCATACTAGTTGTTGGTGAGGATGTAGAAGAATTAGAACTTTCATACCCTACTGGTGGGTATGTAAAATGGTACAATCACTTTGGAAAACAATTTTGTGGTTTCTTAAAAGACATCTACCATACAATCTAGCCATTTTCTTCAGGATATTTACCCAAGAGAAAGCATATGTTCACATGAAGACAAATAGGAATGTTCATAGCCGCTTTATTTGTTATAGATAAAACCTGGAAGGAATGCAAATGTCTATCAGCAGGTGAATAGATACACTGTAACATTTTTACAATAGAATCATGTTCAACAATATAAAGATTTAAACTATTGATCCATGTCATAACACAAATGAATCTCAAAATAATTTTGCTGAGTGACGGAAGTCAGACCAAAAAAATGCACATACTATATGATTTCATTTACACAAAATTCTATAAAATGATAACTAAACTACAGCAACAGAAAATAGATCAATGGCAGCCTGGACATGGGCAGGAAAAGGACAAGGATGGACAGAGGTGGGGACTATTCAAAAGGCATCAGAAAACTTGTGATAAATTCACAAATGTATACAAATGTTAAACTTCTACAATTGTACACTTTAAATATGTACAGTTTCTTGTATAACAACTAAACTTCAATGAAGCTATTGAGAAAAAAAGATCATACCAAGACAAACTTCATGATTTTCTGTTATATAGTCCATATTTTATACCATACATTTATTTTTTCTAAGTGGAAAATAACTTGTGACAATTAATAATACAAAGTTGAGAATAAAATGATATAGGCTTGATTAAAAGAGCTTAGCCACAAAAATTACAAAACAGAAAATGTGTGATTGATTTATATCATATATGCATCTGAGGATTCTCAGCAGCAATGATGCTTGGGTTAAACACCATTTAAAAGTATATCAGTAGAATAACAGATGAATAAGAAGAATCATAATTCATGTTTTAAGAATAAAAAGTTGTTATCCCATTGCATTGTATTGCTACTCTGTAGTGTTTATCATGGGGAACAAAGATTCTGTATCATTTAGTGGATTTGATTACACTGGAAAAATAAGTAAATATTCTGGGATGGTATCAGCTCTGGTCACACATATCTAGTTCTCAATGGATGGTAGCCATCAGCAGTATTACTAAATAATGTAACATCTTTCACATGTTATCATTGGGAAGGGCCGCTCAGGATCAGAATGAAGGGATAAAAATTAGGAAATAGAAAAATGTACATGTGCTGCTCTGAGATACAAAGTACATGAAAAAGCTGAAATTATTTTCCAATGTCTTGGCTTCACCTGACAAAACCATCTAACCTAGAAGGGGAAATCAGGGAAGAAAAAGGTGGATGATTCATTGTAATGTTCTGTTCACTACCAATAGTCAAAAGTGAAAATAGCAATTTTAGTCTCCTGTAATTTTGAATAGTACACTAGTATACTTTACTTTTTCTCTGTGTGATAGATTACCTGCATGCACTAGAGCATGAACAATGCCATTAGAAAAAACAGTGAAAATATTATTTTCTATAATTATTTCTGTAAAAAACAATAGAAACATTGAAGATTATTTAATGTACCCCTCTTTTTCAGATGAGGAAACTAAACTCCTAGAGGCTGATCTGGACATAGGTCTGTCGTTGGTAACCACTAGGCAAGGACTCCTGTCAGCACTCTAATACTCTATGATTTTTTTTGAATGTTTCAAACATTATGAATAAAATATTCTTTGTGAACATACAGACTATATATACAATATATACTATATATATATTACATATATATAATACAGTCACTCCTGTAGCTCATTCTAAGTTTTCATTTAGTAGGTAAGTATATTTGCAAATGTATATATTTTATCTAAATTATTTGCTCACTGTCACAGTATTTACTTAGTGACCTTAGGTTTTGAAATAAAATACATTTTTTAATATGAATGAGCTTGACACATCTGCTTGGTAACAGGAAGCTTATAAAATACGCCTCATAATAATGCAATCTCCTTCTTAGCACAGTTTGTATAAAAAACCATAGACCATATCTTTGCATCGACTATATAATTAGATGTTTACAGAGTATGTACACTTAAAACAGAATCTAGGTTTATTCCCAACTGTGGCCAGTTGAACTAAAAGTAGTTTGGTGCCAGCAATATGAATATTTTTCATAATTGCAAACAATCTTAAAAAGCAAACTCAGGCCCTGGCTAGGTGGTTCAGTTGGTTGGAGCATCCTCCCATACATGAAAAGGTTGCAGGTCCACCCAAAAGTTGTGTGTTCCATTCCTGGTCAGGGCACATAACCAGGCTGTGGGTTCAATACCCAGCTAGGACACATAAGACAAGGCAACCAATCAACGTTTTTCTCTCACATCTGTTTTTCTCTCTCTTTCTTCTTTCTGCTCTCTCTCTAAAAGCAATATTTCAAAAATATCCTCAGGTGAGGATAAAAAAAAAAATCCTCAGATGAGGATTTTAAAAAAATGTTTTTTAAAGCAAAGTCGGGTCTTCTGAAACTATTCTTCACTACAGAAATCAAATAACCAGGATTTCCTTTGACATAGTAGTGCAGTTGTTATTCATTATAGGAATGTGAGAGACACATTCAGAGATCTAATTTTTAAAAATAGGCAAGAGGACTTACGTTCTCTGCTCTAATCAGTAAATACTACAAACCTACACACAGTTTTGAACTTTGTACTACATTTCTCCAATTTTTGTTCTCCCCCTTTCCCAAAAAACAAAACAAAGAAACTAAAGAGAAATGTGTATCTAACAGTTTCTCCTCATTTCCTCCATGCCCTTTTCACTCAGTGACATATACCAGCAGGCAGTAGAGAGAGCAGACTTACTTGAAAAGCTGAGAGGCTCAATATTTAAGGGCCAACCTAAGGTTTACCCAAATCCAATGGTTTTAAGAGGAAAATATTTAATAAATATGCATAGTTGCAACTTCTAATTTTTTCGACATTGGCTCATAAGGTAGTCTGAAACATTTCCCAAATGTGCTGTGCTAAGTGAACATTAAATAACAATAATCCTTCTGCTCACCCCAAGGTGGAAATTTCACACATTAAAAGAGAATTGAGGATAATGGCATTCACATTCCAATACTGCACCAGCATTGGCCTAGCAGAGTGCATTTGTAGCACTTAGCATTTATAATGTGCGCATAAGAGATTCTCCTACCTAGTAAAAACCTCAGCTTCAGTTCCTGGTAACATTTAACTCTTTGTAGTGTAATATAGATTTTTAAATGCTGTCTTTACCCAGTTTTGAGGCCCTGGCTAGAGGCTGGCCATTTCCCCTTCCTGAGCAGCCAATTAAATCCATACCTCAACCAAATCCTGTACTGACTCTCAAATCCAGGCCAATAAACACCTGCTCTAATCACCCTGGGACCAGACACCAGACAACCAGGGACAGCAACTATGCCCAAGAGCCTGCTGAAATTAGCCAGTTCTAAACCTGTTTGCTTTTCCTCACCCTTTCTTTCCCTAAAAAAACAAAATGAAACTTCCGGCCAAGATGAAGGCCTAGACAGACATGCTGGGTCTCCCTCCACAACTAAGAAGAAATACACCTACCTCAAAACTAGAGATAACCAGAAGTTCTATAAAATCAAGCTTCATGGAAGTCCAACAAACAAACATATATAGTGATCTCTCACTTATCACAGGTATTACATTCTAGAACCCCCCACAATAGGTGAAAATCCGTGAAGTAGAAACCTTACATTTACTTCAGTATTCATATATATTTTAAGGCTTTATAAACCATTTCCACACACTTATAAACCATTCCCATTCCCTTATTAAACGTTTTCACACTTTTAGAAACACTACTTATGTTCATAAACATATTCTACACTCTTAAACCTACGTAACTTTAACATATGTATACAGTACCACAAAATCCCGTGATATAGTGAAAAGTCTGCGACAAATAATTAAACAATATTTTTTAAAATCCTGCAATACAGTGGGGCTGTGATAAGTGAACTGCAATATAGAGAGAAACTACTGTAAAGAAGAAATACTCATCCAGACAGGTAGGAGGGGCAGAGCCAGGGTGGAGAGGATGCGGTATGGTGGCGGCAGCAGCAACAGCAGCAGCAGGCCAGCAGAAAGTGCAGTTACATGTATTAAAAAGTTGGGAAAGACTTCTGGCGAAGATGGAGGTTTCGACTGACATGCTCTGTCTCCCCCCACAACTAAGAAGGACTACAACTACTGCAAAACCAGAAATAACCAGAAAGTTCCAGAAAATAAAGCTACATGGAAGTCTACCATATAAAGTTATAAAAAAGTGGTGTCCGTCCAGACCAATAGGAGGGGCGAAGCCAAGGTGGAGAGATCAAGCAGTGCTGCCAGCGGCAGCTACATCAACAGGCAGCAGGACTGCAATAAGCACAGACACCTGTATTTAAGGGGAGGCAAGAAGCTCCAGGGGAGCACCCCTGGCTGCAGTCCAGACCTGTCAGCTCCCGATTCCAACACCAGGGAAGGCAGACCCCCATTGCCTCAGACTATGAGGCCAAGAGGGCATGGGGATGGACGAGGAGGCTCCCGGTCTCTCAGCGGAGAGTAATGGCAGAAATCCGTCTTGGACCCCCGCCCCCACACAAAGTGCCACAGTGTGGTGAGAAGGGTTGACTGGTAGTGACGAGTGCACAGGGCTCTGCCCCTGATAGCCCTGATAGCGTAGTAGGTGTGACAGCCCCACCCAAGAAGGAAAGATAAATAAAAACGGTCAGGATGGCAGAAATCGTGATTGAAATACCAATCCAAAGCTGACCAAAAAGCAAACATGTGACTTAACCAATGAACAAATAGATAATCTTTCTGAGGCTCAGTTCAGGGCTATAGTCATAAGGCAGCTTACAGAATTAAAAAAAGATATTGAACAAGACGGGGAAGGAATGAAGGCTAGTCATGCTGAAATGAATGAAAACACAAGACAAGTGGTGAGGAAAAAAAAAACCATGGATCAAATCAACAAGTCAGAACATAGAGAAGGAACAAACAGTAAACCATTGCAGAAAGAGGAAACAAAAAGTGAGGAAAATGAGGAGAGGCTCAGAAACCTCTGTAACACCTAGGAGCAAACAAACATCTGAATTATACAGTTGCCAGAAGGTGAAGAAGAAGAACTAGAGATTGCAAAATTATGTGAAACAATAATAAAGCAGAACTTCCCTAACTTTGGGAAGGAAATAGACTTACAGGTCCAGGAAGCACAGAGAGTTCCAGATAAACTGGACCCACAGAGAACCACAACAGGACACATTATAATCAAAATGTTAAAAATTAAAGATAAAGAAAGAATCTTAAAAGCAACAAGAGAGAAGAAAATAATTATGTACAAAATAATCCCAATTAGACTATCAGCTGATTTCTCAAAGGAGACTCTGCAGGCAAGAAGGGACTGGCAAGAAATATTCAAAGGAATGAAAAGCAAAAACCTATAACCACGATTACTCTGTCCAGCGAAGCTGTCATTCAGAATAGAAGGGCAGAGAAAATGCTTTCAGGACAAAGTAAAACTGAAGGAGTTCATTAGATCCAAACCACTGTTATATGAGATGTTAAAGGGACTTGTTTAGGAGAAAGAGGATCAAAATTATGAACATTAAAATAAAACCTATATCACAACAACCAACAACAGAAGCTAGGGAATTGAAACAAAGGCAAACTAAGTAGACAACAAGAGTGGAAAAAGAATTATAGGTATGGGGAACATATTGGGGGGAGTTCAGTGGAGATGGAGAAGGGGGAAAAGGGAAAGGGATGATGCAGGAATTAAGAAGAATAGTAGGAGGGAATGGAGTACACAGGAAGATGTTGAGAAGAACTATATGCACAACCAATGGACATGGACTAAGGGTGGGGACAATTGGAGGGAGGGGGAGTCACTGGGTGGAGGAGAGTAGAGGAAAAAGAAATTGGGACAACTGTAACAGCATAATCAATAAAACATATTTAAATAAATAAATAAATAAAAAGTTGAGAAAGACACCTGGGGAGCATTTCCAGCACCAGAGCAGACCGGCAGCTCACAGTCCCAGCACCAGGGAAAATCAAGCCTCATTGCTACTGACTGTGCAAACCAGGTGGGTTGCGGTGGAGGAAGATAATGCCAGCCTCTCAGCAGAGTCCGCTTGCTTAAAGGGCTCCCATGGTCCTAGAACATCCGCAGACCCACCCACTTTGGGAACAATGGCCAGGGCAACAGCTAGAGAGGTGCTAATTTCATACGGAAGCAGAAGTGCCTGGAAAAGGGCAAGTGCTGAGCAAGTGGCATTGTTCCCTCTCAGACCCCTCCCCCACATACAGCAGCACAATGTGGTGAAATGAGTCACCCTGTATTGACAAATATCTAAGGCTCTGCCCCTTACAATATAACAGGAGCGACAGCTCTACCTAAGACACAGAGGCAAACACAGGAGCCTGTCAAGATGAGTAGACAAAGAAGTATGGCCCAAAAGAGGAAATGGATCAAGGTTCCAGTGGGAGAACTAAGCGATGAGGAGATAGCCAACCTAACAGATGTAGATATCAAAACACTGGTGATAAAGAGGCTCAGAGGCTTGACAGACATGCCTGAGTATAGCAAACATATAAGAGAAGAAGTGATGACTATGCTAAGTGAAACAAAGGAAAATCCACACAAAACCAATGGTTAATGGAAAGAAACCAGGGTTCAAATCAATGACTTGAAACATAAGAAAGAAAAAAAAACTATCAACCAGTACAGAATGAGGAAACAAGAATGGAAAAAAATGAGGAGAGATTAGGAACCTCTGGGACAACTTTAAATGTGCCAACATTCGAATCATAGGGGTGACAGAAGGAGAAGAGGAAGAGCAAGAAATTGAAAGCTTATGTGAAAAAAATAATGGAGAATAACTTCCCAAATTTGGTGAAATAGACATAAAAGTCCAGGAAGCACAGAGAGTCCCAAAGAAGCTAGACTCAAAAAGGACCACACCAAGACACATCGTAATTAAAATACCAAAGGTGAAAGATAAAGAGAGAATCTGAAAAGTAGCAAGAGAAAAGCAGAGTTACCTACAAAGGGGTGCCTATAATACTATCAGCTAATTTCCCAAGACACTTTGCAGTCAAGAAGGAACTGGCAAGAAGTATTCAATGTGATGAAAATCAAGGACCTACAACCAAGATTACTTTATCCAGCAAAGCTATTATTTAGAATGAAAGGGCAGATGAAGTGCTTCCCAGACAAGGTAAAGCTAAAAGAGTTCATCATCACCAAGCCATTATTATATGAAATGTTAAAGGGACTCATTTAAGAAAAAGAAGATCAAAACTATAAACACTAAAATAACAACAAACTTACAACTATCAACAACTGAATCTAAAAAATAAAAACAAAATCCAACTAAGGAAATCAGAAAAACCAGAATAGGAACAGAATCATAGGTGTGGGGACCATTTGGAGGGTTATTAGCTGGGAGGGGGAAGGCGGAGAAATGGGGAAATGGTGCAGGGATTAAGAAGCATAATCAGTTGGAACAAATAGACAGGGGGAAGTTAAGAATAATATAGAAAAGGGTGAAGTCAAGAACTTATATGTACGACCCATGGAGATGAACTAAGAGGGGGTGGGATTTCTGGAGGGAAGGAAGGTACTGGGCAGTGGGGAGCAAAGGAGAAAAAAATTGGAACTACTGTAACAACATAATCAATAAAATATTCTTTAAAAAAATGAAGGTACTTGCCCATAGTTCCCTTCTCCCTCTGCCTCCTTACCAATCCAAGGGCTTGCCCTGCATGGCCCTGAGTGGTGCACTGTTCTCTCCAGTGATCTGGGAGCACAACAAAGTATAAAAATCTGTGTGGTTTCTCTCTCTTGATCTGTTCTGGCCTTACCATACCTCACCAAGGCAATACAGTTAAAATGGGAAGAAAGGAAAATGAAGGGAGGGAGGAGGAAGGAAGGAAGGAAAGAGTGAAGGAAATTCAATCACTGCTTAAAAGTAACACTTTTAGCTAAAATTCAGCTCAAAATAGAAGGTAAACTCTTTATGAGAGAGGATTAAAATGCATCAACAGTTTACAAAATATGATAAGCTATGTCTATTTCATATTGAGCACTAAATGAGTCAGACCATGTATTTATATCTTATTACATTATCTCATGTAATTTTGAAAAAGACTGGTGAGGTAAAACTACTCATATCTATATTAAATATAGGAATCTGAGGCACAGAGACACACTTTAAAATTGTCTTAAATGATAGAGCTAGCAAATTATGGAGCTGAGATTTGAGTCCAGGTTATTCTAAATCTAAAACCTACACTCTGAAGTATTAAGTGATACTACCTCCAAGTAGCTGCTCATCCAACATATGTTTATTAAGCACTTATTATATGACAGGCATTGTATTGTGTTAGAGGAAAAAACACTGAAATAATGTTCTAATGACAGAGTGGTTATTTTATCTGTAAGAACAAGATAGCTTCATAAGTATTACATGAAATATTATCCAAGGCAATCCAGAAATATAACAATTTACTTCATTAAGCATCACTTCATAGAGTAAAAACAGATTTCTATTACTGTTATCCTTTGCTCCCTCCCTACACACGCAGTTAAACTTGTTCTTTTGACTAGTTCTCCCTATGCTGAATGATGAAATCTCAAGAAAATAGCATAACTTTGTTCTGACTATTCTCCAATACTAAAGTAGTCCTCACATCACTTTCAGCCAGAAGAAATTTCTCTTCCAGTAACTGAATTGTGTAGGGCAGAGCAATCATCAAACCCTGCACATAGTTTAAAATTAAAACTTGCCCAGCTAGAGTCTGCTCTATCTTGTAAATCCTGCAATGAGGGAGCCATGTGTTGTCACTGGAACCTGCTTCAATTCCTTGTGTCACTTACCCTACTCTATGGCTTCTGGCCCCCTCATGTCAGGGAACAGCAGGGAAGACTTTTCTCTGAGCTCAGTGGATATCTTCAATCACAATCCAAGCAACAGACATCTTCTTAAGCATATGACCTGGGTTCCAGGAATTCTGGTATAATATTAGCAAGCCCCAATAAATCTGCTGCCTCCACAATAACTGCTGATGCCAGTGACTGCCTGTGTCCTTCAAAGATATCTTAGTCTGCTGGCAAGAATTTAGTAACTTTTCTGTTTTAGTAACTTCTCTGTCCTCAGAGCCAACTCCCCCAGAGCCATCTGCAAAGAGTCCCTTCACTCACTCTCCCCTTACCTCCTTTAAAAAGCCCTGCCTTGCTAATGTTCGGGGATGACACCACCTTGGTCTCATCCCACCTGTTTGGACAAATAATTTTTTAAACTCATGGCCTGTTCTCCTGTCATTTCTCCTCTCTCTCTACCAAACCTAACATCTCTAAAATATGAATAAATCATATACGTGAGAAGGCTTTTCTTTCATACTTTGTCATTTGAAAATATTAATATCTTCTTTGGTTCTATTTAAATTTACTTCAATTGATATACTTTGCATTTATATTTTATATTTTATAAATTTTATAATAAAATAACTAGCACTTAAAATGTAAAAAGAGGGACATAGGAATGAAGAATAATTAGAACAAATCTTAAGCACATAAGACACCAGATTTAAAATCAATACATCAGTAATTACACTTAATATAAATGGGCTAAGTGCTCCAATTAAAACCTTTAAAAAGTACCAGATCAGATGTAGATATGATATATAGAAGAATTATGTAAAATATACACCCCAAGTCTGAAAATGACAGAATAAAAAAAATGCTACAAAACCAAACATTACGTTAATACCAGACAAAATAGACTTTAAGCCAAAAGCATTACTTGTCATAAAAATGGGCACTCATTATTTAGAAGATTCTACCAGGAAAAATAGAGCAATATTAAATTTATTTTTCTCTCATTTTTTTATTTTTGTTCTATTACAGTTGTCCCAAATTTTCCCCTGTTGCTCTCCCCTGCCCCTTTCACCTGCCCCCACCCCTCGCTCATACAGTCAATCCCCACCCTGTTGTTTATATCCATGGGTCATTTATACATGTTCCTTGACTAGACCCTTCCCCTTCTTTCCCCCATTATCCTCCCTCCTCACCTCTGGTCACTGTCAGTCTGTTCCTTGTTCCCATGCCTCTGGTTCTATTTTACTAATTTGTTTGTTTTGTTCCTTAAGTTTCTCTTATAGGTGAGATCATATGGTATTTGTCTTTCACCGATTGGCTTATTTCACTTAGCATAATATTCGCCAGTTCAATCCATGCTGTTGTGAAAGGTAGGAGTTCCTTCTTTCTTTCTACAGCATAGTATTTTGTTGTGTAAATGTACCACAGTTTTTTGATCCACTACTTACTGATGGGCACTCAATATAAATTAACATAAACAGTAACATAATTTCAATAACACTAATAACATAAATTCTAAGTGTGAAAAGAAAAAGGTTGACGAGAAGAAATAAACAAATTTATAATTATACTGTGGATCATAACATAGCTTTTCAATTATTATAATTGATAGGGTATAGAGAAAAGAAAAACCATAAAGGCCCTAAAACAAGCCTCAACAATTTCAAAAGACTAAAGTAATGAAGAGTATGTTCTCTAATTGGCACAATTTATCAGGAACTACATTTTATTAAAAATACAGATCTTGCTAGTAGCCAAGATGGAGTAACCATAGATCAGATTTACTTTCCAGTCATAAACTACTAGAAAACCCTATAAAGTATATAAAATGACAATTTTCAGACATTGGACAAAAGCAAGACAGAACTGTGATCCATGAAAAAAGAGAAACAAGCAAGATGAGCCCTATTATTGTTAAAGCTTACACGTGGGAGGCATTTACCAAACTATAATAAGAGGGACATGGGGGGCCAGCGGTCGCAGAAGAGCTGGGCAGTCTTGCTAAGCTGAGGACACACAGGTGTCCCAGGAAGATCAACATAGCTAGAATTTGTAGGTCAGAATATAGAGAAGGAGGGAGCTGTACAAAAAGAAAGCTCTGGAAATCTGCAGATGGGACCCTGTGAGTCTATGACTGAGGAAACTGCATTGTAGGAAAAATTTCCCAGAAGGGAGTATTCACAACAATTTTCTAAGCACACAGGGCTAAAAATTGTTTTGTTCCCACCAGCCAGTATAGAAAGATCTTACATGAACAAGGCATCAAGTAAAATCTTTGAAAGTGTGTTGCCTAAGTAATGGAGCTACATTAGCTATAGATTAAAGGCAGACCAAAATTAAAAGCAAACCTCAAAACATTCCAACTGATACAAAATAATTTTACTGAACACCAAGATAAAATTTAGTAATATTAAAACTAATAAAATCCAGAACCAGAAATGTACAGTTTACAATATCTAGTTCCCAATAAAAATTTGCCAAGACTGCAAAAAAAACAGGAAACTCTAACATAACAGGAGCAAAGAAATAGCAATCAATAGGAACAGACACAAAAACAGAAATTTAGAACTGATGGACAAGGATGTTAAAAATGCTTCATACTTCAGGAATGGAGAAAAAATATGAGCATGCTGAGGAGAGAAATAAAAGATATTTTAAAAGAACTGAATCATACTTTTAGAGATAAAAATTATGTTTCATACTGCAAAAGAGAAGATCAGCAGATTTGAGGACAAAGCCATAGAAACTATCCAAAATGAAGATAAAAGTAAAAAACTAAAACTAAAACAAATAAAAATCGGTGATCTGTGGAACAATATCAGTGACTCTAACATGCATGCAATAGTGCACAAGTAGAAGAGGGGCAGCAAAAAGAAAAAATATATATTTAAATAAACAACAACCACTTTAAAATTTGATTTAAAAATATGTAAATTCCACAAACCCAAGCTTCATAAATGCCAAATAAAATAGAAATAAAACAATCCCAAGGCATATCAGAATCAATTTGTAAAATACCCATTGAAAAAATTATAAAAATAGTTAGGAGAGGGGAAAAAAAGGCATTATATACAAAGGAAAAGGAATTAAAATGACAGCATACTTACCAAAAACTATTCAAACTAGAAGACAATGAAGGCACATTATACTACTGAAAGGAAAAAGAAAAACTAGTCATCTAAAATTCTTCAGCCAGAAAAAAAACTTCAATAATAAAGATAAATAAAGCCTTTTTCAGAAAAATAAAAGTTGAGAGAATTTGTTCTTAGCACCTGCGTTGTCAAAAATGTTAAACAAATTTATTTAAGCAGAAAGAAAATTATACCAGAGGAAAACTTGACTCTACACAAAGGAATAAAGGATGCCAAACAGTAAACATGTGAATAAACAAAAGTACATTTTATCTCATATTTAAATGACTTTAAAAGATTACTGACATTTTGAGAGATCAAAGATGGCAGAGGAGTAAGTGTAAGCTACACTAACCTCCTCCCAGGACCAGTCTGGATTTATAACTTAATTTTGGAGAAATCATCTGGAATAACCAACTGAACACTAGCTGGAGAGAAGTCTTATAACCACGGAGAGACAGAAAAGGTCGCTACATCACAACGTGACAGATAGGGAGTGCAGAGATGCAGAAGGGCTGGCTGGGCTCACATGGGTGGCAGCTGAAGGGACTGAGAAACAGCTCAGCAGCCGGGATTCCCCCTGAGAAGGGCAGGGTCTAAACCCCCAGCTGAGCTTCCCAGCCTACAGCAACAGAGTGGAAAGTAAAATAGTATCCAGCTGTGAAAAGTGAAAAGCCACAGGGTTTCTTGCTAGCCTGAGAGAAACAGCAGCAGAAAAAGAGCTCTTAAGTGGATCACATATAAAAATATTTTGGCCCCCACTTACCCTGGGCTCAAGCCTAGGGAAGGCAGAGAGGACTGGAGACCCTTGGGGAGAGTTTGGCACATTGGCTTTGAGGGGAGAAGTAGGGGAGCAGTCGACCAGGCCCAGTGCTGACTCATCCCCAGTACACCAGGCAGACCATTTCCCTCCAAGTGGCATCAACCTGAGGGGAAACAAAAGCCCAGCCTACAGGAATTAAGCTGCCACACCCATGGTCCTTAAGCCTGACAGCTAATCACAGATTGAATAGATTAACAACTAAAGAAGACAGACAAAGGCAATAGATCCCTGGAAGTCTCCAACAGGCTGCCTAGGCCCAGACTGGTACAGGATCTGACGCCACAAGGGGCAGATCCAGGAAGTGCAGATCAGTCTAAGAAGCACCAACAAACAATAGCAGTCACAAAAACGGGGAGACAGAGAAACAACCCCCCATCGAAAGGAAAGGTAGAATCCCCAGAAAGAGTACTAAATGAAATAGAGGGGAGCAAACTATAAGACATGGAATTCAAAACATGGATTATGGAGAAGCTCAATGAGCTCAGCGGAAACTACAAAGAACTCCAGGAAAACTACAAGGAACTCCAGAAAAACTACAGGGTACTTACTGAGAATTACACCAGCATGAAAAAGAATATAGAAGCTATCAATAAGAGCCAGGAGGAAATGAAGAATACAATCTCTGAATTGAAGAACACAGTAGAAGGAATTAAAAGCAGGCTAGAGGAAGCAGAAGATCGGATCAGCGAGCTGAAGGACAATGTAGACAAAAACTCACAGACAGCTCAACAAAATGAAAAAAGACTGAACAAGACTGAAGAGGCTCTAAGACAGCTGCGGGACAACATGAAACGTAATAATATCCGTATCATAGGAATTCCAGAAGGAGAAGAAGAAGAGCAAGGGATAGAAAACCTCTTTGAAAAACTAATGACAGAAAACTTCCCTAACATGAGGAGAGAAAGAGTCATGCAAGTCCAGGAAGCACAAAGGGTCCCAGTGAAGATGAACCCCAACAGGCCCACTTCAAGACACATCATAATTAAAATGGCAACATTCAAACACAAAGAGAGAATCCTAAAAGCAGCAAGAGAGAAACAACTAATAACATACAAGGGAGCTCCAATAAGGCTATCATCAGATTTCTCAGCAGAAACAATACAAGCCAGAAGGGAATGGCAAAAAATATTCCAAGCAATGAAAAACAAAGGCCTAAAACCAAGAATACTCTACTCACCAAGGTTCTCATTCAAAAAGGGGGAAAATGAAAATGAATAAGTACTTATCAGTAATAACCTTAAATGTAAATGGATTAAATGCTCCAATCAAAAGACATAGGGTAGCTGAATGGATTAGAAAGAATGACCCACATATATGCTGTCTACAAGAGACCCACCTTAGAACCAAAGATCTACACAGACTGAAAGTGAAACGATGGAAAAAAGTATTTCAAGCAAATGGACATGAAAAAAAAGCTGATGTAGCAATACTTATATCAGACAAAACAGATTTCACAGCAAAGGCCATAAAAGGAGACAAAGAAGGACATTTCATAATACTTAAGGAAAAAATCCATCAAGAAGATATAATCCTTATAAATATATATGCACCCAACTTAGGAGCACCCAAAAATGTAAGAAAATTTTTGAAAGACTCCAAGAAAGATATAGACAGCAACACACTCATAGTAGGGGACTTTAACACCCCATTGTCAACAATGGACAGATCTTCGAAGCAAAGAAACACCAAAGATATTGAGGCACTGAACAACACTCTAGATCAAATGGACTTAGTCGATATATATAGAACTTTTCACCCCAAAGAAGCAAAATATAGATTCTTCTCAAGTGCACATGGAACATTTTCAAAGACAGAGCACATGGTAGGACACAAAACAAGCCTCAACAAATTCAAAAAAATTGAAATCATATCAAGCATCTTCTCAGATCACAATGGCTTAAAATTGGAAATCAACCTCAAGGAAAAAACTCAAAAGCATTCAAACTCATGGAGAATGAATAACATGCTCTTAATTAATGAATGGGTTAACAATGACATCAAGGAAGAAATCAAAAAGTTTTTGGAAACTAATAATAATGAACACTCAACAACCCAAAACCTATGGGATACAGCAAAAGCAGTCCTGAGAGGAAAGTTCATAGCAATACAGGTCTACCTAAAAAAGCTAGAAGAATCTCTAATAAAAAATTTAACCCTACAGCTACAAGGACTAGAGGAAGAAAAACAAGCAAAGCCCAGATCAAGTAGAAGAAAGGAAATCATCAAGATCAGAGCACAATTAAATGACATAGAGACTAAACTAACAATTCAAAAGATCGACATAAGTAGGAGCTGATTTTTTGAAAAGATAAACAAAATTGACAAGCCTTTAACCAGGCTCTTCAAGAAAAAAGAGAGAGAGGACCCAAATAAGCAAAATTAGAAAGCAAAGAGGAGAAATCACAACCAATACCACATAAATACAAAGAATTGTAAGAAATTATTATGACCAACGTATGGCAAGAAATTTGATAACCTAGAGGAAATGGACAAATTCCTGGAAACATATAGTGTTCCAAAACTGAATCAAGAAGAAGCAGAAAGTCTGAATAGACCAATAACAACTAGTGAAATTGAAGCAATAGTCAAAAAACTCCCAGCATACAAAAGCCCTGGACTGGATGGCTTCACAGGTGAATTCTACAAAACATTTAGGAAAGAACTAACTCCTATCCGCCTCAGACTATTCCAAAAAATCCAAGAAGAGGGAAGACTCCCAAACTTGTTCTATGAAGCCAGTATTACCCTAATTCCAAAACCAGGTCAAGACACAACAAAGAAAGAAAACTACAGGCCAATATCGCTGATGAACATAGATGCTAAAATCCTCAACAAAATATTGGCAAACCGGATCCAGGAACACATTAGAAAGATCATACACCACGATCAAGTAGGATTCATCCCAGGGATACAAGGATGGTTTAATATTCACAAATCAATAAATGTAATACACCACATAAACAAAATGAAAGACAAAAACCACATGATCATATCAATAGAGGCAGAAAAAGCATTTGATAAAGTACAGCACCCATTTATGATGAAAACTCTCAGCAAAATGGGAATAGAGGGAGCATACCTCAATATAATAAAGGCCATATATGAGAAACCTGAAGCCAACATCATACTCAATGAGCAAAAACTGAGAGCATTCCCCCTGAGGTCAGGAACAAGACAAGGATGTCCACTCTCTCCACTCCCATTCAACATAGTCTTGGAAGTTCTAGCCACAGCAATCAGACAAGGAAAAAAAAGAAAAGGCATCCAAATTGGATAAGAGGAAGTAAAACTGTCATTATTTGCAGATGACATGATAGTGTACACAGAAAACCCTATAGACTCCACAAAAAAACTACTCAAAATAATAAGTGAATTCGACAAAATAGCAGGGTACAAAATAAATTTACAGCAATCTAAGGCATTTCTGTACACCAACAATAAAATATCAGACAGAAACAAAAAAGAAAACATCATTTACTATAGCAGCAAGAAAAATAAAGCACCTAGGAATAAACTTAACCAAGGAGGTAAAAGACCTGTACACAGAAAACTACAGAACACTGAAGAAAGAAATTAAGGAAGATACAAATAAATGGAAGCATATACCATGCTCATAAATGGGAAGAATCAACATCATTAAAATGTCCATACTACTCAAAGCAATTTATAGATTCAATGCAATCTCTATTAAAATACCAATGACATTTTTCACAGACCTATAACAAATAATTAAAAAATTTATATGGAACCAAAAAAGAGCCCGAATAGCCACAGCAATTTTGAGGGAGAAGAACACAGTAGGAGGAATCACAATATCTGATATCAAACTATATTATGAGGCCACAGTAATCAAAACAGTCTGGTACTGGCATAAGAATAGACATATAGATGAATGGAACAGAATAGAGAGCCCAGAAATAAACCCAGGTCTACATGGTCAACTAATATTTGACAAAGGGGGAAGGAACATCAAATGGAGTGAAAAGAGCCTCTTCAACAAATGGTGTTGTGAGAGCTGGACAGGGACATGTAAAAAAATGAAACTAGACCACCAACTTACACCATACACCAGAATAAACTCAAAATGGATCAAAGACTTAAATGTAAACCATGACACCATAAAAGTCCTAGAGGAAAACATAGGCAGAAAATTTTCAGATATCCCACGTAGCAACATTTTCACTGATATATTTCCTAAGGCAAGAAAAATAAAGAAAAAAATAAACAAATGGGATTATATCAAATTAAAAAGTTTCTGCTCAGCTAAAGAAAACATCAGCAAGATGAAAAGGACACCAACCATATGGGAAAATATATTCGCCAATGATATCTCAGACAAGGGATTGATCTCCAAAATATACGAAGAGCTCATATGACTCAACACCAAGAAGACAGACAACCCAATTAAAAAATGGTCAAAGGACCTGAACAAACACTTCTCCAGAGAGGACATACAGAGGGTCCATAGACATATGAAAGAATGCTCAACATCACTAGCCATCAGAGAGATACAAATAAAAACCACAATGAGATACCACCTCACACCAATCAGAATGGCCATCATCAACAAATCAACAAACAACTTGTGCTGGAGAGGATGTGGAGAAATGGGAACCCTGGTGCATTGCTGGTGGGAATGCAGACTAGTGCAGCCACTATGGAAAAGAGTTTGGAATTTCCTCAAAAAACTGAAAATGGAACTGCCTTTTGAACCAGCAATTCCATTGCTAGGATTATAACCGAAAAATCCTGAAACACCAATTCAAAAGAACCTCTGCACCCCAATGTTCAGAACAGCACTATTTACAACAGCCAAGTGCTGAAAACAACATAAGTGCCCATCTGTAGATGAGTGGATCAAAAAACTGTGGTACATTTACACAATGGAGTACTATGTAGCAGAAAGAAAGAAGGAACTTCTACCATTTGCAACAACATGGATGAAACTAAAGAGCATTATGCTTAGCGAAATAAGCCAGGCAATGAAAGAAACATACCTTATGTTGTCACCTATTACAGAAAACTAATAAACAACACAAACAAGTGAGCAAAATTGAACCAGAGGTATGTAAACAAGGAGTAAACTAACAGTAACAAGGGGGGAGGTGAGAGGGAAAGAAGGGGGTAAGAAGGGGAAGGGTCTAGTCAAAGAACATGTATAAATGACCCACTGACATGGACAACTGAGTGGGGACTGAATGTGGGTGAAGGGAGGGACAGGGTGCAGGGAAGCAAGAGCGGGGAAAAAGTGGGACAACTGTAATGGAAAAACAAACAAAAATTTTTTAGTGGGGAAAAAAATGAAAATATGAAGAGTGGAAATGCCAGTTCAGTGAATATTAGGACAAAGATTTTCCTTCACATTGTATATTTTTCTCCCTATCTGATCCCTCCTGAGTTTGGCATTCTAAAAAAGTAAGTAATGACATAAGGTTCTTTGCATAAAACTAATAAGACCAGTTGTTAATAGAGGGGTTTTTTGACCAAGTCTTTGACTGGAATGTCATGCCTAAAGAAGACATGCTTGAGCTCTGGTTGTTACCAAAAGTCCCTGAGGAACTGGGAATGACTTTCGAAGGTAATAAAAGCCCACAAGATAAAAGGTCTGGTACCGTGGTTAGTTGTGCGGTACACAGCAATCTTTCCAGGGAAGGAATGAAGGTTGTTTTTCTGAAGGATGGCTAGAAGGGACCTTAAGGCACAATGGAAAACCAGAAGGACTTGGAAAAGACGGGTGTATACAGGCAAGGCTGAATGCCAGTTATGTGGCTCAGCTTCTGTGCCCTGAAGGGCAGACTGAAGGTCACCCTAAATGTTCCTTGCATAAGTTCCAGCAAAGCAGAACTAAAGATCATAAGTGATCATTTGCTGTTCTTGTTGTGTTTATGCAAATGAACAGGATAAATTAAAAATGGACTTAACGCAGTCCCTTTAATGACAAGGAGGGTAATCTTAGGGAGAAAAAATCATTATTCAAGGAAAATCACAATGATCAGTGGTAGAGTATAAAGTAGTGCAGCTAACCATCTTTAAAGTTTCTTTTCATTTAAAATTTATTTTCACTTGAACTATGTCTGTGGTATCATCAAAGATATTTAATTTACAGGCAAGAAGAATGTCAAATGCTTTGCAACTGGATGTCTTTCCAATAAGACAGTCTTATAGATTTAGAAACTTGTTTGTGGGTTATGTTACATAAATTAACATGTGTTTTCTGTTTTCAAAGGGCATAAGCCTATGATCTCATTACCTGAATGATTGCACGTATAGGCCTCACTTAGTCCTGTCTGCAGCGCTGCCTTCTGAGACTCAATGGTTTGGCTGAACTAAGTGGCTGGGTTGGTGAAGAATGGGGTGGTCTGTGGGCTTCACTTTAAAACTGGTTTCTCTTTTCTATCCTAATGTCTTGGACCGAAAGGGCCCAGGGGTCTGAGAGTGGGGAAACCTAAAATATTTTCCTCAGCACAAACTAAGTATAATGGGCAAAAGGTTTTAGACAGGTGAGATGTGCCTGACACACTTTCCTCTAAAGAAGCCCTTTTTTTTTCCCTAATGTGGGACATTGAAAAATTAATCCCTGACTTTTGTCATCTAGTAGTTATGAATTGAATGATGTCTTTTAACACTTTTGCCAAATCTGTTGCCCCCAGAATACAATAAGAATACCAACCTGTTAAACCAAGCACGCCGTTGTCCGGGAACAGTCAACTGACCTGGAGTCTGCATGATCCTTCCCCATATGGAAAGGCCACCCTCCCCCCAACACCCCCACTCTTATTAGGGATTTCTCGACCCAAGGTAGGTAGGACGATGACCATGTCCAGCTTGAAGCAGCTAGTGGAGCTTGAGACCTTTGTCCATTGTCCTTTATAAGATTATAAAGGGTCTTAATATCTGAGACGGAGGGATTGTTATTTTTTATTATTAAAATAATTAATTAATCATTTATTTATTTTAAAAAAGAAGAAAAATATATGAAAGGGTGAAGTGGGAGAGCTTGTATGTACGAACCATGGGCATGGATTTGGGGGTGTATTCCTGGGGGAGGGAGGTGCTGGGTGGAGGGTAGCAAAGAGGGAAAAATTGGAACTATTGTAACAATATAATCAATATAATATACTTAAAAAAAACAAAACAGAAAAAAGATTACTGACATTTTAACACAAATATAATAACAAGGTATAACTATAATAGTACCCAGGATGAGAGGAAATACATGGAAATATATTTTTGTGAAAGTCTTATGGTAGAGGAGAAATGTTATAATATTATTTAAAAGCAGACTGTGATAAATTAGATATATATATTGTAATCCCTAGAGGAACCACTAAAATATAACAATAAAACATAGATATAGCTAAGAAACTGATATTAAAAATAAAATGGAATTTTAGAATATTCATGTAATCCAAAGGAAAACATAAAAAGAAGGAAAACAAAGGAATAAAGCAGAGACAACTAGAAAAGAAGTAGCGAAGTGGTAGTTTTAAATCCAGTCATATCCTAATTATATTAAATGTAAATGGTCTTAACACACAATCAAAATGTAAAAAAAGGAAAACCAAAAAACAAACAAAAAAAACCATGTTAAACTGGATAGAAAATAAAGCCTCAATATATAGTATCTCCAAAAAAATCCACCTTAAATATTAAAAAATAGTTAAAATTTAAATATTAAAAATGATATAACATGCAAAATTAGTCATAAGCAAAGTGGCATGATGATACTATTATCAGAAAAAGTTGATTTCAGAAAAGAAAATATTACTAAGATTAAGAGCTTCCTTTCATGATGATAAAAAACTGAATTCATTAAGAGAATAGAACAATCCTAAGTACATAAGTATCTAATAACAGAGCTTAAAAACGCATGACGCAAAAAAGGTGAATACAGAAAGAAAAACTAAATCCAAATTATAACTGGGGATTTCAGTACTCATCTCTCAATTTCAGTAGAACGAGTAAATAGCAGATAAGTAAGGATATAAATGACTTGAATGCCAGTACAGTATTCCTCACTTATTGCAGGTATTACGTTCTAGACTCCCCCCCCACACCGCAATAGTTGAAAATCCGCCAAGTAGGAACCTTGCATTTATTTTAGTATTTATATATGTTTTAAGGCTTTATAAACCCTTCCCACACACTTATAAACCATTCCTAGTCCCTTATTAACCTTTTCCACACTTTTATAAGCACAACTTACGTTCTTAAATATATTCTACACTCTTAAACCTATGTAACTTTAACAACATACATATATAGTACTGCAAAATCCCATGATATAGCAAAAAATCCGCAGTAAATAATTAAATATATTTTTAAAAACCCCGCAATACAGTGAGACCACGATAAGTGAACCGCGATATAGAGAGGGACTACTGTATAAACCAACTTGAGTTAACTGACACTTATTAAAAACTATACCCCTAAAAAGCAGATTAAAATCCTCTTTCAGGGCACTCATTTCTTTCACAAAGAGAAATAATATCCTTTACCATAACATCTTGATAAAGAGAAAAACATTGAAACATACAAAATATTTTTCTGACTACAGCATAATTCAACTAGAAAATTTAATAAAAATTCCTGGAAATCTCCAAGTATTTGGATATTGAACAACATATTTATAAATAAGTCATGGGTCAGAGAATAAACCACAAGAAAAACTAGGATGTATTTTGAACTGTAAAAATTTTTAAAATACAACATACCCAAATTTGTGAGATGCATGTAATAAATCCTTAGAGGAAAGCAAATGCTTGTACTAGAAGAAAAGAAAGGACTCAACTCCATGATAAAATCTTACGCATTAATAAACCATAAAAATAACCTAACAGACGAGGAGATAGCCAACCTAACAGATGAAGAATTCAAAACACTGGTGATAAAGATGCTCACAGGCTTGACAGATATGTTTGAGTATGGCAGCTGCATAAGGGAAGAAGTGAAGGCTATGCTAAGTGAAACGAAGGAAAATCCACACAAAATCAATGGTGAAGGGAAGTAAACCGGGGTTCAAATCAATGACTTGGAACATAGGGAAGAAAAAAATAGTCAACCAGTACAGAATGAGGAAACAAGAATTGAAAAAAATGAGGAGAGGCTTAGGAACCTCTGGGACAACTTTAAACATGCCAATATTCGAATCATAGGGGTGACAGAAGGAGAAGAGTAAGAGCAAGAAATTGAAAGCTTATGTGAAAAAATAGTGGAAAAAACTTCCCAAATTTGGTGAAGGGAAAAGACATAAAAGTCCAGGAAGCACAGAGAGTCCCAGACAAGCTAGACCCAAAGAGACACACACCAAGACACATCATAATTAAAATGCCAAGGGTAAAAAATAAACACAGAATCTTAAAAATAGCAAGAGAAAAGCAGAGAGTTACCTACAAAGGAATGCCTCTAAGACTATCAGCTGATTTCTCTAAAGAATCTATGCAGGCAAGAAGAAACTGGCAAGCAGTATTCAATGTGTTGAAAAGCAAGGACCTACAACCAAGATTCCACTACCCAGCAAAGCTATAATTTAGAATGGAAGGGCAGATGAAGTGCTTCCCAGAAAAGGTAAAGCTAAAAGAGTTCATTATCACCAAGCAATTATTATATGAAATGTTAAAGGGGACTTATTTAAGAAAAAGAAGATCAAAACTATGAACACTAAAATGACAACAAACTCACAACTATCAACAACTGAATCTAAAAAATAAAAACAAAACCCAACTAAGCAAACCAGAATAGGAACAGAATCATAGGTATGAGGATAATTTGGAGGGTTATCAGCTGGGAGGGGGAAGGGGGAGAAATGGGGAAATGGTGCAGGGACTAAGAAATGTAATTGGTTGGTATACAATAGAGAGGGGGAAGTGAAGAATGATATAGGAAAGGGTGAAGCCAAAGAACTTATATGCATGACCCATGGAGATGAACTAAGGGGGGTGGGATTGCTGGGGGAATGGGGATACTGGGCAGACGGGAGCAAAGGGGAAAAAATTGGAACTACTGTAGCAACATAATCAATAAAATATACTTAAAATTTTTAAAAAAAGAATGCCCCATTTGCCAATTCTGTTCAACATAGTAATGGAAATCTTAGCCACAGCAGTTAGGCAAGAATAAGAAATAAAAGGCATCTAAATAAAAAATAAAAAACTATAAAAAGATGAGCAAATTAAACACAGAATAAGCAGAAGGAAGGACCTAAGAAGATAAAATGCAGAAAGCAATGAATTAGAAAACAAACACTGGAGAAAATAAATGGAATCAAAAGAAATGGTCCTAGAAAGGAGACCCTTCAGGATAAGATTCTGGAACCAGATCCCTCACTGTTTAAACAACAGGCAGGCCACAGGATGATAAGTGTGAGGTGATAACCCTGCAGGTGAACCATAGCGTTACAATTACCAGGACTCTTACCTGGGCTGAAATGGAATAGGGCACATGTGGAAAGGAAAGTATATTATAGGATTATTCAGTTACTCTGACAGTTGTACCTTTTTCATTCATTTGTATTTTCTTATTTTTCTATGGCTAACAAATTACTTTTCTAATTAAAAAAAAACATTTTAAAGAAAAAAATTTGTGTCCAATATTTGGCAGGATCAGGGACACCATGAAGAAATCTCTAAGGTCAAAAGGGTCTAACTTACACCTAAATATCAGAATCATTGCATTTTAGAACCCAAAGTACTAAAGGAATAAACCAGATCAGTTTCTTTTACAGATTAGGAATCCAAAATTTTCTGACTCTAAATCAGAACATATGATCTGAGTAGGTTTTGGCATCACTCAGGAGAAAAATCTCACTGAAAAATAGTCTGAAGGTTTAAAACAATGCATCAGAAAAGTTAGGTAATTTATGGAGTTAATGGTATATAATATTTAAAAGTGGAACATTTAAAATATATTGATGAAAGCATATGTTTTTTTTATATAAACCTCCTTTTTATTGCTTCTTCAAATAAACATACTGATCCTGAATAACTTTTGTACATGACTCTCCCATCCTTCTTCCTTCAGTTTGATTATAAATCGCTAGAAGCTAGGGCTTTTCTCATTTTCCTGCAAAAATCCTCCACAGACATTCACTTAATATTTGTTGATTTTGCTTTTACAGGTGCAGAGAGCTGAAAGGAGGAAGTATCAAAGAAAAAGTAGAATCATCAGTATTTCCTTTCACAATGATTCCAATTTTTCTACTAAATGTCTCATGAGAATTATTCTAGAGTCTGCATTTGAGAGGTAGATAAACCTTCTGGGAAAAGCTGTGAGGCTTTCATATCTCTGTGCGCCCTCTGGAAAGAGTACTCCAAGCACACTCACTGACCCTACAAGGTCATATTGGCACTGGTCTTTAGTGGGGGGGGAGGGGGACATTGTGCTGTTTTTATACTCTTTGCCAATAATCCTCCCCACCAAGGTTAACTGAGGAATGGTTCGCCATCCCCTTCATTTTCAGACAGCCACACAGCGCACAGCCGTCCTCAGCCACGTGGCCACCTGCAGGCGGCATGCCACTGAAGCCACGCCCCCGCACACCCTCGTTCTGCTCATTAGCACGCTGGTGGGACCACGGTGATTGTGATGTATTCAAGCTCAGTCCAAATCTTTCATCAAGAAAAAAAATGGGCCTAGTTAAAAGGGAAGCAGAAAGAGTAGAGTTAGAGTTCCCATGAGAATCCTTACAATTTAAATTCTGCTGGATTTTTATTGATCTCAAGTGAAAACATAAAAGGAAATAGGAAGAGGGGGAAAAGCAGCCTTGGACAGAGCATGGCAAATTGAGAAAGAAATCTGCAACATGGAGTCCCCAAAGACAGTTAGCTTATTTATTTCCATTGGGTATCCACTACATTCAGTATATGTTAATTGACTTTACTGCTAATTATACTAAGTGAACTTGAACATTCAGTTACAGTCTGTAGTGCATTTCTTTCCAGTGGTATTTTGATAGCAATTCAGCTCTTCTCTTACATGCTAGAATACATTTTCTTTTGTTATTTAAAATACACAAGAATACTATAAAAGCAGGGGACTGCTAAAAAACAGGATTTATTTATAAAACATTGTGTATTTATTCTTACATGTTTAAACTCCAGTCACCTTCAAAGTACTCTCCATTTGATGCAATACACCTATCGAGATGTTTTTCCCACTCCTCAAAAGTTATAATACAATAAACTCTGTGTTTCACATACTCACAACTGTAAACTTACTTTTGTCTCACTCCTGTATGTTTGGAGATCAAATTCTTTGCTGTTCCACAAAAAATAATTTTAACAAATGAAGTTACAAGGAAACTAGCAATTAATTAACTGATAATTAAGGTAACCTAGTACAAGGAAAATATTTCTAGTTATTATATCTGGGTTCCTGAAATGGGCTGAAATAAAATGTTCTAGGAATCTGTCTGTATCAGTGTACCAACTAGTGTTGTTGTGAGAGGCTGCGTTTGGCTTCAGTGAATTTTTTTTGAAGACTTTTCACACGCTTGCTCGTTTCATATTGGGTGATTTACGAGCACACCCTCCCACGCCATGCTGAGTGTTGAGCAGCCCATCACTGAAAACCATCAGTGAGAAGGGAGGTGATCAAGGAAGCTAGAAAATAAATTACTGTACTGAGAAGAGGTTGAAATAGATCATTTTACCAACATATGCTTTGCAAACATAGCACTTGTATCCTGTACTTGAATTTCTAGTCTAGGTTATGCAGAAATTAAGCCAGAATGTGGCCCTTGGGCAAGGAACAACTGTACACCTTATTTCCTTTGTATGGTGTACTGGCTGGTAGTACGAGCTGCTCTTGTGATTGGATAAATCTATGTAGATTGAGACACGAGCCCTTGCCTGCTCCTATGAGTTGTCTGTTAAACACAAAGACCTTCGTGAATTCTTTCTGCTCTAGAGCTGACCTACAAACTCTATAGATGGAGGACCCACAAACATCAGCCCTCTCTCCAAAAGGCCTCCAATGAAACCCGATTGGATATCATCACTGCTGCTTGTGGTGACTACATTATACTTCAGGTGTCCTACCTAATTCTCTACAATTGACTTCTTGGGGTTAATTTGGGAGTGGAAATTCTGGGTGAAATAAAACAAGTACAACTGCATTTGGCACCCATGAGAAAGCAGCCCTGGACAAGATGTGCTGAGGGAGGCAGCCACAGTGGCCATGTACACAAGGACTCCATGTTCACAAAGCAACATCTACATCACTGGCAGCTTTATCATCGGAAGCCACTATCGGATTTTTATCATGATTTGTTAATTCAAAAACCAGGCAATTTGTCTATTTATTGTGCATATTTTCTAGCAGGTAGCAGCACTAAATCTTGTTCTAACAAAATCAGTATATTACAACCATTGCCTGATAAAGAGGACACACAGTTTCATATCAAGAGACCTTGTTGGTCAATCAAAAATAACTTGTGCTTTTACACAAGGAGTTACATTTCTGTGTATTGAGAGGTAAGTACCTGAAAATATGAGCCAAAACGTCCTCTGCTGTTACTAGTGTATAGGTTAAATGGGATGCTGTATAGTACAATTCATACCATTCACTATTTTATTGTATCAAGATAATATTTCCAAGTTCTGAACTTATATCTATAAGCACTTCCACGATTATGTAAATCTCTATGTAACAACAAATCTTTATTTCCCATTAATAATACAATTATTAGTTAGATATAAATTAGAGATTATCATTCACTTCATATGGCAATTGATTACTTTTGTTATGGAAATTTTGGCAGCACAAAAGTTAACTCCTGTTAAAGATACTGCAGCCTCCTTACAAAAGATGTTTAATGCTACATGCAAAATGTGATCCAAAATTCAGTCAAATGCGACTTTGTAAGAATCAAAAGAAAAAAGAAGTTCCTTGAAGAAACAAGAAGCAATGCCACTTACTAAAATTATATCATTGGTGTTGAACCATTTTGGTTTTTTGACTCTGACACCAGCTTCTCCAATATTAAATTACCAGGAAAAGAAGGTTTATTCCACCAATAAATCTTACTATCAGCCCAGATATGATCCAGAACTAAATTTCAAAAACAATTTTTTCTATATTGAATATAACAATATTGTCTTTAAAAGGTTATGATAATGACCACTGTTCTAGATATTTGCTACTCAAAGTGTAGTCCGTGGACTAGCAACATCAACTAATTGGTTACCTGGGAGATTCTTAGAATTGCAGAATCTCAGGCCCCACCAGACTTAATAAATTAGAATCTGCATTTCAATGTGATCTCCAAATAATTCTAATGCATACTACAGTTTGAGAAGTACCCTTCCAGATGACATGTATAATTTAAAAATTTGATGAATGTGAATTACTGCAACTTTGTAAAAAATTACCATTTTATTTAATGATGACCTTTGTAATGAATATGATAGTGTTGCCATATCAATAACTTTAGGTTATTTTTGAAAAATGGTTATATTTCTCATTAAAATATCACATTTCCCTGGTGATTAGTAATTTTGTGCATCTTTTTTATGCTCAACATAACTAATCATCTAATCATTGAATAAATGCAAATCAAAACCACAATGAGATATCACCTCACATCTGCCAGGGTGGTTATTATAAAAAGGGGGGGGGGGCATTGAAACCCTCATACACTGTTAGTGGAACTGTAAAATGATGCAGCTACTATGAAAAACAGTATTGGAGATTCCTCAAAAAGTTAAAACTAGAACCATCATATAATCCAGCAATCCCATTTCTGAGTATTTATCCAAAAACATAAAAATCTGAATTTGGAAGAAATATTTGCACTTCCATGTTCGCTGCAGCACTATTCACAATAGCCAAGAAAACAACCTAAATGCCCATCAATGGGTGAATGGATAAAGAAAATGTGGTATATGCATACAACAGAATATTATTCAGCCTTAAAACAAGCTGGAAATCCTGCCTTAGTGGCAGCACGGACAAATCCTGAGGACATGCTAAGTGAAATAAGCCAACCACAAAAGGACAAATATTGTGTGATCCCATGGATATGAGGTATCCAAAATAGCCAAAGACATAGAAGCAGAGAGTAGACTGGTGGTTGCCAAAGACCAAGGAGAGAGGAAATAGGAAATTGCATTTCAACAGACATAAGTTTCAGTTAAGCGAGATGATTAAGTTTTAGAGATCTGTTGTACAACATTGTGTCTGTCATTAACAATACAGTATGATACACTTCAAAATTTATTAAGAGGGAAGATCTCATGTTAAGTGTTCTTACCATAATTTAAAACAATATACTTTCAGGAATAATATATCAGACACGTCCAAATACTCTTATAGCTCTCAGGACATATTTAACTTTTCTAATATTAGTCATAAGTGGAGAAAATATCTTCTTAAAAATTAAAATGTTTAAACTCCTTAAGGCCAAAAATGTCACAAAAGAGATGCCACACAAGTCTAGAAACTATTTTTATAGAAACGGAGATATTGGAAAAAGTAAGCATTCAATCTGTCATAGTAATTTAATGTCTATGAAAGCAAGATGTATATTTTGAAACGAAATTTCGTATCCCAGTGGCTTTTTTCCACAGTTTGATTAAGAATTCAAAACATCTATTATTTTATGTTTAATAATTCAATTTGCATGATTCCTAAAGAATAGCTTTATGTTTGTAATAGTTTGTATTATTGAGAAACATGCACTTTCTAAATTTCTACAAAAGCATCCAAAGGGCCGTGGCAGTCTTGGAGGTAGTATAAGCACACAGGAGCAGCACTGAAAAAAGGGTTAAGACCAGTACATATGCCAATGTTTAATATCTGACTCCACACCTATCAACTGAGTGATCTTGGGTCCATGCCCTCCCTCTATGCCTTAGTTTTCTCACCTGCAGAATGGAACTCATACAGTTTAAGTAATTATTACATATAAATTACTTATTGCCTGGCACAGAACAAGTACTCAATAAATATTAGCTATTGGTAATGTTACATTACTGTAAGGTATATATCACAGTTCTTAAATTATAACATGCATGCAAAATATGGAGTCTGTTTCTGTTATTAGCATCATCCCATTCTAGGAAACTGAAGGGAAATGATAGAGGGAAACAGCCTTCTCAGTGAACCTTTGATATGAACCTGGCATGCCATTGATCCCACTTTTGAAAGAATTATTATTTTTTTCATTCATCTGAGTCATGGATATGTTATGAATACTGTCAATTTTCTAACACTCATCTTGCCTCTGTTATTAGAAAAATCAAGTTCACTGATAATTATTCCATTCATTAAAATGCTGGTGAATAACATATGATTCCTGATCCAAAGAATCTCAAATTAACATAAGTAATTATTGGTGTGGATAATGGCACTGTAACTAAGGCATCAGTGGCTTTTTCTAACTACCACTGCAGGCTTGAAATTCCAGAAACAGAGTGATTAAGTAGAAAAAGACCAGATCCAGGATGCATCTCAAGAGTAGGTCTCACTAACTTAATTCTTTGATCGTTCTCTTATGGTTAGCCTTTTTCTGCTACCATGACTTGAACAAATTATATTTTTGGAAAACAAAACTCAAATCTTGATTGACAAATTGTTAGAAATGGTGTTCTGGTTCCCTCTTAGGTCTAGAGGGACTATTAGGACTGACACATTTCCAGAGGTTTTATGTAGTGGAAACATTGCTATACTAACTGTATTATTGCAGGAAAGCAACATGTACTATTTCCCCACTGAACAAGGCTGCACTTCCCTGGGGCCACACTCTGGGATCTCAATGTGCATGTCTTCACCACAGTGCCAGGGCACAAAATCTCAGCTAATCGCCTGTCTCCATACCACAACAGAATGACATGACTGGAGGGGTTTAAGAAGTTTCTCTGTCTTCGTTTTCCTGGACTATTTAAACAAAACAGCTACTGGGGTATTGTGGTTACTGTAACTAGTGAATAACCACATAGACACATGGACTTGAGATTTTTCAAGAGCAGACACCTCTCGGCCCCCAGGTGCACACATCTCTTGCTAAATTCCCTGAGAAATCCCCTAGGTATCCATGACCATCCATCCTTGGGGTTGGTATCTACCTTGATGTCAGCAGCCAGCCTGCTCCAGAAGTCCCTTGGCAAGTGTCTCATTGCCACTTCAGTGCACTGAATATCACCCTTTGTTTGACTAAACTTCATATGCTTTTGGATTTTACTTTAAATTTTCTTCCAGTGGTTAAGATAATAACATTCTGGCCACTTCATTGGTTCTACTCTCAACAGTGGTCTAACTTAATTCGTTCCACTACTATGCTTTTATTTCATTTTCCTCACTCATCAATTATGTTCCTTGTTTCATTTAGTTCACCTTTTAGATCAGCAGGAATGTCAGAAGCAAAAGAAGCTGACTCGACAGGGTGGATATAGTTACTGTAGATAAGCAGTGATGGGCAAGAAAGGAGCTCTGTGTGTTATGGATTGAATGTTTTCACCCCCCAAAATTCATATCACTCAGTCTGTACTATTTTGGTATGGCAACCTGAGCTGACTAATTTAGTATAGAATAGACCCAATGCTATTGATCTAAATATAGTTGTAAATCTTCAATATTATGGGTCTTCCATTAGCACTGGAACATGTCAAGAATTTTTTTGCTCATATATTTATAAATAAAAGTTTGCAGAATTATTAAATCAAAACCATACTTAGAAATGTTTGTAATTGGCACTTTTATTAAAAGTCTACATTACATCAAAATGGAATTCTCTTACAAATGTTAAGCTGTGCAGTCATTATAAATTTAAGTATAAGCACGTTTCATGGTGTGGTAGGAGATTAGCCATAAGAATTCAATGCACCAAAAGTGCAAGTATAATATCAATTTATCTTAAACAAAACAAATATTTTTCAAAGGTTCAACAAATTTAATAAAATTTCTTATAGGTGCTGTCTGTGCAAAACTATGGGGAAGAGGGTAAAAAGAAATCTGGTCATGAATAAGGCATGGTCCTGACACTTATTGGGCCTAATCCCCTAACATCCAAACATCCATAATACTCACCTAAATAACCCTCTGCAATAATTAATTTACCTGTGTCTATTAGCAACAGATTCATGATTGACTCCACATTTCAAATTCTCACACCTAGAATATTTATTGTGACCTCAAATCCACAGTGTGAAATATGTTCTTATTGACAAAAGTGAGCATTTTTCCAACATAGAACTAGGAATCAATCTGATTTTCAGAGTTAATATAGCCTACTAATGTGTCAATGATAAAAAAGAAGGGAAAAGGGCCGAGTTCAAAACTTTTTCACTTAGATACAAAAACAGACTATTCACAGGCTGCATTCAAATCTCTCCATTGAAGACGAGACACTATGCTTGTCACTAATTTACAGAATTTTATGCAGGTCAAAAAAATATATTAAATATCCACCCAGAACTAGTTGTACCATTTATTTTTCTAAAGTGTGTAATATAAATGCATATATTTCCTTTACAAATTAAATTTAAAAAGTTATTAAAAGAAATACACTTTTTGAATTAATTTAATTTCTTAATAACATCTTCTAGCTCTTTTTTAGTGTGGTTCAGTTGGTTGGGTGTCATTCTGCAAAGCAAGTTGATTCCTGGTCAAGGCACATGCCTGGGTTTCTGGCCAGGTCCTCAGTTGGGCACATGAGAGAGGCAACCAATCAATGCTTCTCTACCACATCAATGTTTCTTTCTCTCTCTTTCTCCCTCCCTTTCCTTCTCTCTAAAGGTAAATAAAATCTTTTAAAAAATAACATCTACTGGCAGGTAAACTGTATTTTCTCCTTCAAAAAAATACTGGAGTTGAGAGCTTATCCACATCTGTTTCACTTTTTCTTAAGTAAACTTCCATGTCACCTGTTCCCATGCCTAGAGGAGAACGAAATGAAAATGCAATCGCAGCTGCTAAACAAGTTAGATTAAAGAGAAATGCTTCCCCCACCAGGACGGGGATGAATTTGTGTTTATGAGATCAAAAGTGGATTTAGGAGACATTATTAGTCACAGTTAATATTCCATTGTGAAATATCTTCTTGTTTTGATTTTTCACACCCAAAAATATATAGAGGACTATTACATTTTTTAAAAAAAGACTGTTGAGACAGCAACTGATTTCAGCACAATTCAAAAGCAAAGTGTGTGACATAAATTTGTATTTTTCTGTAAAAGAGGTAAAGTAATATTGTAAATGGCTCTATTCTTCAGAACTACTTCCTAGTATGTAAATAGTGTCCAGGAGCTGTAGCAGCTCTAGAATACTATTGTATCTTGCTAAGGTAGTTTGCTTTCAGCTTGGATAACATTTAAAAAAAAAAAAATGTAATGGGCAGGTATAAAGTTCACACACTGCTAAAACAAAGAAAAAGCTGAGAACCACAGTTGAAGTGTTTATAATAAACAAACCAGATAAATAATATTCATTTAATTATATTTATAATAAATGTTATTAAAAACAATTATTTTTTTAGAGTCAGAAACTTGCATTTGGCAGAGCATAAGTCATCAGTAGGTCCTTTGGAAGATGGAAGTAATGAACTACAGAGCATAGGAAACAAGAATGACTTTAGATAGAAGGAGGGGTCCTCCCCCAATCAAAACCAGAGACAAAAGCAGAATGAACCAGCTCTCTCTCATCCACAAGCACAACTTTTAGTCAGCTTGCATGGCTCAACTTGACTCACTTCCACCTGGAACCCTTATCTAATGTCCCCAATCAGATTCACTCACTCCTCCCATATCATCTCATTTAATAATGAGGGCTTCATAAGAGCTTCCCTCTCTGGATTTCAAAGCCCAGCAAAATTGCTGGTATATAGAAAGTACTCAGTACTTACTTTTTGGAATCAACGAATTTCTCAAAATGTTGCTTTAATCTTTCTAGATTCTTCCCCTCCAACATTTCTACCAGGGACAAAAGACAGGGAAGGGTGAAGCAGGGAGAGATGTACAAAGGGACAACTTAGATGGAAAATTACTTGGGTAAGGACTCAGAAATACTTATAACTTCATATTCACCACAGAGCATAGCACAATGCCTGGTGTTCAGTACACTGGACATTCGTGGGTTTGAGTTGTTAGCTTAGTTTAGATGAAGGACCTTTTTCATCCTGATTACCATGATTGTGCAAGCAGAATTCTAATGTTGTTGAGTTGTTGCGATCAACCATAGTCTTACATTTTCAGAATTCATTCTTAATCCTGACTTTGGTTATTTCTTTCTCTGTATTACCTTTTTACCTTATACATATTGTATCACTTCACTGGTCATGACATCTTACAATTCTGTGTGCTGTGGTGTTTATTTTTGTACTAGTACTAGCAGAGCAGCTATGTAGCCAAAGTAGCCATTCAAAAGTATTTTGTTAATGATGACTCCATCAGAACCTATAATCCATTAGTTTTCCATGTTTCTCTGTCCCTTACTCTTTTAACACCCTCACTTCCAACACATCCATCTTACCAAGGTTTAGCATTATAATCACTCAGGTGAATATACTCTGAGTGTCCTGGTCTTCTATCATTTTGTTGTACCTGTTTGGTACACTCCAACCCGGCTTGATCTAACTTTCCATATACTGCTCACCTGCACCTAAATAACTAAATGTGTATGAAAATAAACTTGGTCTCTTTTATTTATTTTTTATGGGGAGAGGGGTTTATGGCCTTTATTTTTCAGTTTCTAAAAGCATTTCTTTTTTTACTTTGGGTTTTTATTTTTCAATTACAGTTGACATACACTATTATATTAGTTTCAGGTGTACAACCAGTGATTAGACATTATACAAATGTAAATTACCAAGTGATCACCACCATAAATTTAGTACCCACCTGATACCATATATAGTTATTACATTATTACTGCATATGCTATACTTTACATCTCTATGACTATTCTGTTACTAATAATTTGTTCTTCTTCCTTATCTATCCTTCAATTCTAAATGATAACTTAGCTAGGTAGAGTAATCTTGATTGTAGGTCCCTGCTTTTCATCACTTTGAATATTTTTTGCCAATTCCTTTGGCCTGCAAAATTTCTGTTGAGAAATTGTTGGCAATCTATGAGAGCTCCCTTGAAAATAACTGCTTTTCTCTTGTTGCTTTTAATATTCTCTCTTTGTTTTTAACTTATGGTATTTTAAATATAATGTGTCTTGGTATGAGCCTCCTTGGATTCATATTGTTTGGGATTTTTTGTGCTTCCTGAACTTGTATGTCTATTTCCTTCATCAGGTTAGAGAAGTTTTCTGTCATTATTTTTAACATAGGTTTTTAATTTCTTGCTCTCTCTCTTTTCCTTCTGGCTCCCACATGATGTGAATGTTGGTACATTTATGTTGTCCCAGGAGTTCTTTATACTATTCTCATTTGGGGAGGTGGGGTCTTTTTTCTTTTTTGCTGTTCTGATTAGGTGTTTTCTGCTTCCCTATCTTTTAAATCTCTGATTTCATCCTCTGCTTCAACTACTCCATTATTGATTCCCTGTCTTTGTTTTTTGTTTTTTTTTTTTCGTTTATGACTGGTCTTTTTTAATGCTGTCTAGCTCTATTTTTATGTTTCCTATCTCTTTGTTAATGTTTTAAGTTCATCCACTTTTCACCTAAATTCATTGAGCATCCCTATAACCAGTGTTTTGAACTCTGCATCTTGTCTCCATTTTGTTTAGTTCTTTTTCTGGAATTTTGTTCTGTTTTTTCACTTGGGACATGTTTTTTTGTTTCCCCATTTTGGCTGCCTCCCTGTGTTTGTTTCTATGTATTAGGGAGAGCTGCTATATTTTCTCAGGCTTGGTAGAGTGGACTTATGTAACATTTGTTCTTTAGGGTCCAGTGTCACAGCCTCTTCATTCACCCAAGCTGGGCACTCCAGGTGCACCCCTATGTGGGCTGTGTGCTCCCTCCTATTTTAGTTGAGCCTTAATTATGTTATTAACTCAATGGAGAGATTTATCCCCAGGCCAGTCATTTGTGAGTATCAATTGTGACCACCATGGAGGATCACCTATGCAGAGAACAACCAGAGAGTGCAGAACTTACTTCAGCAAGGCTCTGGTTGCATGGTGCTTCTGCATGATTTGAAGCTATCCACTGGGGTGCTGGATCTGGGCCCTCCCAGGAGGTGCAGGTCAAGGTCAGCCACCACCTATGCCCTGCCTGGAGTTACATAGCATGAACTACAGAGAGATTGGCAAATGGCTGCCACTTGTGCTGGGTTTAGAGGTGCCTGGGAGAGGCCAAGCTGAAAATCAAGGCTGGCTGCTGACAGTGCTGGGCCTGGGGCCACTTAGGTAGACTCTCCTAGTCTCTTTTGAACTCATTCCAAATCATACCTTTATCCCCACCACTTTTTCCCCTGTGACCTCCATGTTGCTAAATCTAATCAGTCACTCTCAGTTCTCATCTTACCTAAACTATAAGAAGATTTGAAATAGTTGATTACTGACTCCTCTGAGAAACATTTTCTTCACTTGGCTCCAGGACCCACATATTCCTGCCTTTCCCGCTACACCCATGGACACTTCTTCAAAATCTCCTTTGCTGTTTCTTCTAAATCTTCCCAACTACTGAAAAATGGGATGCCTTAGCATTCTTGAATTTTTTTCTTTTTAATCTTTACTCACTCTGTTGGTGAGTTCATCCAGTCTCATGGCTTAAAATATCATCCACAAGAGGCAATAACTTCCAATTTATTATCTCCATCCCAGACCTCTTCCCTGAACTCCAGAGTCACATGCCCTACTCTCAACCTCAACATTTGCATTGAGAGTCTAGTCAGGATCTAAAATTTAACCTGCCCAAAGGCACACTCTTGGCATTGCCACCAAGTCACCTGTTTTCAATAGTTTTCTATCTCAGAAATTATATTCTTCTAATTCCTTAGGACACAAATCTTAGAATTATCTATGACTCCTCACACCCTACATCTAATCTATCAGTAAATTCTGTGGATTCTACCATTAAATCTCCTTTCTTCCTTCCTCTCCCACTTTCCCCCTCCACCTCCTCCTGTAATAGAGAAAAAAAAAATCTATATTATTTTATAACAATACTTTAGGGACTTAATATGCTGCCTCCAGTAAACATTTTCATCTTAAAAGGGTACCACAGCAAGAAGGCAATGTCTTGTCCAACCGAATAAAATTATTATAAATCAGATTAAAGTCATGTGAGACAAAAGGTGGGTTTTTTTTTTTATTATTATTCTTTTTTTGTTTTTGTTTCTAGTGGGAGAGTTGTTTGGGGAGATTTTGGTGACCATAGCAAAAACCATCTTCTCGATAGTCTATGTATTTCCCATTTAAGCAGTTAGCTGGCCTATCTCTTCTAATGAATGGGTAGTAGTAGTAGTAGTAATAAAACTTATAATAATTAATTTTTTGATGTTTATTAATACTAACAGCTAATATTTATTGCACACTTATCTAAGAATTTTATATGTACTTTTATATAATCTTCATTATTATCAAATTTAAAGATGAAGATGCTGGAGAGACCCAACATGGTGAAGTAAGTGGAAGCTACACTAACCTCCTCCCAGAACCAAAATGCAATTACAACTTAATTATTAAAAAATCCTCCTGAATAGCCAATGGAACAGTAGCCAGAGAGAAGCCTTATTACCACAGACAGATAGAAAAAGCCACATCGCCACAATGAGACTGGTAAGGAGTGTGAAGGAGGCATGAGAGGGCTGGCTGGGCTCCCACACGCAGCAGCTGAAGTTGCAGTGGGATATTTCAGTGGCCGGGGGGTGCCCACTGAGAAGTGCAGGGTCTAAACCCCAAACTGGGCTCCCCAGCCTATGGCACCAGAACCAGGAAAGGAACCCAACTAACATACAGATGTGGAAAGCAGGGGGGTTTCTGTCCACCAGGAAGAGACAGCTGGAGACGCAGAGAACCTCTAAATGACCAACGTACAAAACTCTGTTTGTATCCACTTACCGTAGGCTCTGTCAGAGGGCAGGCAGAGTGAACTACAAACACTTAGGGAGTGTCGGGGGCTAGAGGCTCTAGGGAGAGAACGGAGGAACAGCTGCTAGGATACCTATGCTGAGTCATTCCCTACACTGCAGAGGCCATCTTTCTCAGACAGAGCAGTCCCCCGCAAGTGGCATCAGCCTGAGGGGAAGCAATAGCCCCACCCATAGGAACCACTCCTGCCCCACCTTGTGGTGCTTAAGCCCTGCTACTGAGGAGTACAGCTGGGAAGACTTTTACTCTTTTAGCCTAACAGAAAGCCTACAGATAGAGGTGGATCTCTGGAAGCTGTGAAACTTTAGGTGACCCTCCCCTAGACCCAGTGCTTGTTCTTTCTGCACACAAACAGGCCCAGCAGAGGGAGCCACAAGCTGGGGATCACTGGCAGCTCCAAACAGGTTGCCCAGGGCCAGTCACCAGAGTCTTTTCAGATACACATAATATACATAGAAACAAACACAAAGAGGTAGCCAAAATGGGAAAACAAAGAACAGATCCCAAATGAAAGAACAAGAGAATTCTCCAGAAGAACTAGATGAAATGGAGGCAAGCAATTTATCAAACAGAGAATTAAGAGTAATGATTATATGGATGGATACTCAACAGCATGAAAAAGGACTTAGAAACCATGAAAAGGGACCAGTCAGAATTAAAGAATGCAGTATCTGAAATAAATAATACACTGGAAGGAATAAACAGTAAGTTAGATGAAGCAGAGGATCAAATCAAGAAGGTAGAAAAAACTATCCTAGCAGAGCAAAAAAAAGGAAAAAAAAAATTTTTAATTGGGAGAGTTTAAGAAACATTTGGGACAACATGAAGCAGAACAACATTGCATCATGGGAATACCAGAAACAGAAGAGAATGAGCAAGGGATTGAGAACCTGTTTGAAGAAATGACTAAAAACTTCCCTGATCTGGTGAAGAAAAAAAGACACACAAATCCAGGAATCTCAGAAAGTTGATATCAAGTTGGACTCAAAGAGGCCTACACTGAGACACATCATAAGTACAATGGCAAGGCTTATAGACAAAGAGAATCCTAAAAGCTGCAAGAGAATAGCAGGCAGTTACATATGAAAGAGCACCAATTAGGATTTCTCAGCAGAAGCATTTCAGGCCAGAAGGGAGTGGCAGGAAATATTCCAGGTGATGAAAGCAAGGAGCGACTCCCAAGGCTACTTAACCCAGCAATGCTATCATTTAAAACAGAAGGAGAAATAAGGAGCTTTTCAGACAAGAAAAAGCTAGAGGAATTTAACACCAAACCAGTACTGCAGTAAATGTTAAAGGGATTGCCTTCAGAAGAAGAGGAAGAAAAGAGAAAGAAAATAAAACAGAGGAAAATAGCTTAACAATAAAATGGCACTAACTATACATCTATCAATAATTCGTCGTCGTCGGCAGCCGTCCGTCTCGAGAGACGAGAGACGATGGTGTAGTTTCTTAAGAGTCTATCTGCACCGCCGAGAATGGCTGTGCAGTCCGACTCGGGAGTGACACGGTATCTGTCTCCTCCCGGTATCTGTCTCCTCCCGTGTTGAATCGACATCTTGCGATGACGCTGGAGTGTCCTCTCCAGTGAAGCTGAAGCTACAGAGCCTGGGCAGGGTGATATGGAGGGTCTGCTGTTGCCGTAAATGCTGAATTGTGGTAATTGTGGCAGAAGAGGAAGATATAAGGGGACAATGATAATGGAAAAAATATGATTTTAAAAATCTGTAAAAAAAAATAAAGATGAAGATATTCAAGCACCATTAAGTTAAGAAAGCACCCAAAGAGCTGGGATTAAATTTAGAAAGTATAAACAGTTAGACCATGACAGCTAAGAATGAGTTCATATGTGGCACACAGTACTAGGCCTCTGACTAACTGTAACTTGGCCAAAGCCATCAGAGGTATCCTGCTCTTTCCTCTGACCTCTCCTCCCACCCTGGGCCCAGGTCTGCCTCCACACTTTTTAGTTTCTCCAACTGCCCAATGCCAGACATCACTACGTTTTACCCCTTCTTCCTCCGACCTTCCTTTCTCCCTCCCCTGTACCAGCTCTGTTCCTTAAAAAGGAAACCAACTAAGGTGCTGGTGTTCCTGTCCTGTGAAATTCCAGGTGAGAGGAGATGAATCTCATTAATCCTTATTGGTTCTCTTATTGCAACCACTTTAAACTGTCATACTAACCATAACTGTTTCATTTCATAGATATTCAAATATGAGAGTCTATGGAACGTGAGAAGTGTTTTCAGAAAGCACGTTGTTCTGGGATCTGGCTTCACAGAATTTTAAAGCTAAGAAAGATTTGAGCGGTCACCTCACCAGTGCCAGGCACCACCAGAAACCTGGCCAAGGTTATATAACTAGTGTGTTCCAGAAATAAAACCAAGATGTTCTGACTTCCCATTTGACTTATTCAGCAAAAAATTAACAGGTATTTTTTTATGTGTCAGATACTGAGAATTCTAAAGGAACATAAAACCTAATGCTCTTTTTACTCTGTGTTTCTTAGTTAGAGTCACGTTATAAATGTTTTTATGGTGAGGACATCTGATAAAGAAATAGTGATGTCTTTGGAGTCACAGCAGAAGGCACTGAGAAGGGCAATGTTCCTTCTCCCCTTACAACCAGTGGAATTAGATTGTACTGTGAACTGTAGGAGCCAACAAAGATTTATGAAATATTTAGCCATGTATCTAAAATATAATTAATACCCCTTATTTTACCAGTGAAATCAATAGGAATCAGTGAGAATACTTTGTTTTATACTTTTCCCACTACATTTGCAACTTCTACCTTGTTCTGCCTGGAAGCGAAGCAAAATTTTCAAAAAGGAAGAGTGAGATTCCAAAATACCATGCTTCTCAATCCCAGAGACTTTTTTCCCACTTCCATCTGATATGAGGGGACTACATATCTTCTTCCTTTAACAACAACATTTTTATGCTTGTTGACAAAGGAAAGAAATGAAAAATATTGAACCAGTGTTAATGAACCACTGTCTGAACAAAGGGTGGGCGTGATACACTCTAGATGGTTTTTGCTGGCAAATGTCAGAAGTTACGTGATCTTTTGACCAGGAGCTGATGTTATTTCTGAATATGGAAAAATCTTACACAACCCTAATTCCAAGATAAAGACTCAAAATGGAAACAAGCTTTTCTAGTACCTCTCTGGTCAATGCTGACACTCAAGGATAATAATGCCACGATGGCTATTTTCTTAGTGAAAAAGACCTGCAACATGTCCATTTGTTTTGTTTTGTTTTGTTGCTTTCATTTCTTAACATACAGCTAGTCATAGATTTTGATATTGGTTTTAAGTGCAGATTCTTTTTTTTAAAATATTTTAGTTATTTGTTTTTAGAAAGAGGGGAAGGGAGGGAGAAAGAAATAGAGAGAAACATCAATGTGTGGTTGCTTCTTGCACATCCCCAACTGGGGACCCAGCCTGCCACCCAGGCATATGTCTTTACTGGGAATTGAACTGGTGACCTTTTGGTTTTCAGGCTGGCACTCAATCCACAGAGCCACACCAGTCAGGGTTGGCATTGTTTTCTATATGACATTATCACTGCTTCTTACCTTTGCCTTGAAAAAAAATACTGACTATTCTACATTATTAGCTGGTATGTGGGGACCAAATTTCAACATGGAATGTATGCCACTTACATGAACTTGTGATGCCCCAGAGTGAAAATATAATGTTACTGAGGAGTTAAAGCCATTCTCCAGTCATTTCTCAGGCTTTAGGAGAGCCTAAAGAAAAACATGAATAATGTTTTTTAATATAACAAAAGCACAATATGGTTAAGTGTTATATGCAATTCAAAATACATTTCAAGACAAGTACCAACACTGAATTTTGGAATACTTTAAATAATGAAAATATACATAGAAGATACTACTTTTTAATGCCCATAAAAATGGTGACTATAGGATAAAAAAAAAAAAGGCCCCTTCTAAACTATGAATATTCTGTAAAATAATTAAATAATCATGGTGGAGAAAGTTATTTGGCATGGAAGTAGGGTGAGAATATCAAGGGCTGCTCTTACATTTATATAGTGAAAATGTTGGCCTCCTGTGATTGTTTTATTCACAAACATCTACTGAATACTGTGCATCAGTCACTTTCACATGAGGAGACTCTAATAATTATTGAGCATCTACTATATACTGGGCACACTACATAGTGATGTCACTAAATCCTCATGACAATTCTGTGAGATAGATATTACTTTGAATCATGTCAAATTTCAGTTTTTGTGGATCAAAAAGGTCAACTATTAGAAAATTTAGAGTCTGACCTGAATGTTTTCATTTTATAGGTGATTCAAGGAAATTAAAGAACTTAAATTTTATACAGCAAATATATGGTAGAGAGTTGGGATTTCAACCCAGACTCTTTTATCATTCTACCACACCTTACTTCATCTTAAGAAATTGTTATTGGAAAAATTCTAGAGCCCTCCAAACTATAAATGTATTGCCTCTGACCCCATCCCCACCCGAGCCAAAACATCTGAGTAGTTTCAGTGTCATGTCTTCAGTTTAAGGACTTAATTCTATTAAAATCTTCCTTTCTGTACATACCCATGGCCTTCCTTTCATTAGCTTCATTATGACTAGAGTCATTGTGTTTTCTCAGCTAAAATTTGGAACATGTGTTGTCATGGGTAGTTATGAGGAAAAGGATATAAAATAATTGTGATAGGTATTTTGAAAGAATGATCATCATAAATACAGTACCAGCACATGGTAGTACAATTGTTTTTATATAACTGCCACTTCCTTTTTGTGGGTCCCTGAGGGTGGATTCTTTGTTTTACTGATATTTATGGAATGCTAGAGAGTAGGAACAAGACATTCTCTTTCCTCTTAAAAGCTCTACAGGATTTTTGAGCATTCATAGAACAACTATTTAGCAAGTACTTCATATGCACTAGGTATGTTGTTAGATTTGTGGGAAGTTTCTAAGAAAATGTAAAGAGTTAATCAACAAATTAGAGAGAATAGTACAGATCCATGTTTCTGAACTCTAGCATGAATCAAAATCACTTGAAGGGCTTGTTATACACTGATTTCTGGGCCAACCACAGGGTTTTAGATTCTGTAGACATGAGATGAGCTCCAAAAATTTGCTTTTAAACAAATTCTGAGGTTATGCTCATGCTGCTGACCTGGCAACCATTGCTTTTTGAGACACTTATATGGACCATTACAGATTGGGGAAGCAGAATGAGCAATATCCCAGATGATGAACTCAACATAAGGTGTCCGGCCTGTCTGCAAGATAAATATAGCTATTAAGCTACACTGAATTGTTCCTTTAAAGGGACTCTACCTCATTGAAACCTGGGACTGAATTCCTAGCTCTGATCCACCTGCCAACTAGCTCATCAGCTGAACCTAAGACAACTGCCAACCATCCAACCAAGTTAGAAGTCTTAAGTAAGAATCCAACAGGAGTCATTCCTTTACCAATAATATTCCTACAGTTTGTCTTTGTAGAGTTGCTAATTAAGGCCAAGTGAATCCAGAGTCCTCTCTACAAAAACAAATTTTCTTTAATGTACTCAAGTGTCTCATTGTTCTGTAAGACCTTTCAAGAACTCTTAGAGCACAACTTTCTGTCACAACTATTTAAAATCTTGTTTCCAAAGATCTATAGAAATCAAATTTTCTAAATCTTTCTCAGCTAATGCCAGTCTTCAATCTACTATGTCACTCCCTGGGTCTCTGGTGATCTCAACTTCAAAGGATAGAAGACATTTGTCTCACACTTTCTCACCAACAGACCTCCTCTGCATATCTAAACCTCATTTTGTATTATTGATTTTAAAAAGCAGGAAGTCTGAAGCTTAATCATTATTTTCAAGATTGATTTATGGACTTTGACCTACATGCTACATTTGAGCTCATGGATTATAAAGCACATTCAATGAGGTAGTGCTGCATTTTATCTTCTTTGTCTTACCAAGTAAATAAATTGACTCACTAATAAGGTGAATAGAGTGACTAATGAGCAACTCTCATAATAGAGAATATATTATTTAATTCAGTGGAACAATACTGAAAATCATAAAAAAGAGGTTCTACTCCTGTGGATCTTTACATATATACCTATATGCATATCATCTACCTATTATTCACTCTATGAATAATATTCAATTCATAGAGTTCAGTTTTAAATTCAGCAGCAATGATACCAGTAGAACCAAACTAAAAACATTGTCTTGTGTCAAAAAAGAAAGTGGAATACCAAAAGCAAAAATAATAATAATAATAGAAGACTATAAAAGCAAAAAGAAAGATGGAAAAATTGCCTTACTATAGGGAACAAAGAAGAACTGTCACAATATATTTTAAAGATAATAATAATAATAATAATAATAATAATGCCATTAGAAACTCATTTGGACATTTCCCCTTGCAAAGAGACATTAAAACATGGGAGAGAGCTTCAGAATTCCCTCTTTCTGCTGTTGAAAGGACCTAATGCCTTAAGTGAAAACAAGGGACAATTTACATTTTAGAGTTAGCCCCCTGATGTGTATAGCTGTTTATAGATCAGCTACCACATGAAACAAAAGGAAGGAAGGCTGCAATCTTCCCAGGATGCTCTGATTATTTTTATTTACTAAAGATTATGTCTACCTTTCTAAAAGAAATTAATTACTGACAATGTGGAACACATATAAAATAGAATAAGTCAACATACATTTTTTAAAAAAAGAAAACATTTCAATTAGTAACTACAGGTATTATTTTCAGTAAAGATAGAAAGGGATGAAAAATTTTCAGGTCAGCACAAATGACTCATTAGGCTAGCCACACACCAGTATATCTACTACACATGTAATTATTTGCCCCAAGATATTTTCTCTTATTTTATTCTATTTCTATGATCTACAATAAAGTTGAGTGCAAGCATAAAAATAAATATATGGTTTGCATTTGTGTACACTAAATTGTCAATAATTTGGAATCAATTAAAATAGACTCTCATAAATTAACCAAGTTGAGACTGAAATTTCTACTATCGCTGCAAAATAATTTGCTATGCAAATCAATAGTACAAACATGATTATAAGACACTTTGGGAAGACTTTATTATATAAATTATTTGTGTGCAAATGGTACTCCCAATGGTAAAAGGGCCTTATATAACTGTAAACAATTAATCAATAACTTTTCCCACAACTAGTTAGTTCTTGTGCCTGTGTTCCTTTAAATCCCTTGGCATTTCGAGTGATTTCCAACTCATAGATGAACCCCATACACTGTGCCTGTGACTCCTTCCCTTAACACGTTCTCACTTCCAACCACAAAAGTGACAAGAACACCAGCTTCTGATCCCATGGGAATAAGATGAAAAACTCTGAATCCAAAGGTAGAGGAAAAGAAGAAACTGAGAGATGTAAGGAGTCAAACCCCAAAGAAGCCTGCTCTTCAGGGATGTGTAGCCTACACTGACTGCTGTTCCCCCCAAAGCCTCTCCAACAAAATGTTGTGCTCATGTCCTAGGACTGCCATAAAAAAATGACCACAAACTGGGTGGCTTTAAGTAACAGACATTGATTCTCTTGCAGTTCTGGATGCCAGAAGACCAAAATCAAGGCATTCCAGAGCGAAGCTCTGGAGGAGAAGGCTTAGAGAGGAATCCACCCTTGCTTCCTTCAGTTTTTCAGGCTCCTATCTTCTTCAGCTTGTGGCAGCATCACAGCAATCTCTGCCTCTGTCTTCACAAGGTCTTCCTCGCTGTGCATTGGCAGAGGGCTTTCCATCCACAAAGTAGTTCCAAGTATGACCAACATCTCATTTGATGGGAGGTGCTAATATTCTAATTTTACAAAAGACATAACTAAGCTCAGAATGGCCCAACGTTACTCAGCTAGGTAGAAGATCACAGTCTAACATTAGGTTTTCTAAGTTCAAATCCTATGATATCAAACTACTCCTCTCTTTTCTTAAATACACACAAGCTAAAATACTTTCAAATCATTCTTTAATTAAATATATTGGATGACATTGAATAATAACATGATAGAAATTTAATGGATACAATTTTATAATACATCATCTCTTTTTTTTTTTTTTCTTTTAAATGTCTAATATTCTTTTTTTTTTTTAAAGTATATTTTATTGATTATGTTGTTACAGTAGTTCCAATTTTTTCCCCTTTACTCCCCTCCACCCAGTATCTCCCTCCCCCAGCATCCCCCCACAAGTCCATACCCATGGTTCGTAAAAAATAACTATCCCTCCCTCTCAGATATTAAGACCCTTTGTAATCTTGTAAAGGACAATGGGCGAAGGTCTCAAGCTCCTCTAGCTGCTTCAAGCTGGACATGGTCGTCGTCCTACCTACCCTTGGGTCCAGAAATCCCTAATAACAGTGGGGGTGTGGAGGGGAGGGTGGCCTTCCCATATGGGGAAGGATTGTGCAGACTCCAGGTCAGTTGGCTGTCTCCAGACAACGGCGTGCTTGGTTTAGCAGGCTGGCATCCTTGTTGTGTTCTGGGGGCAACAGATTTGGCAAAAAGGGTTAAAAAGCATCATTCAATCCATAACTACTAGGTGGCAAAAGGCAGGGATTAATTTTTCAATGTTCCACATTAAGAGATAAAAAAAAAAAACAAAAAAAAAGGGCTTCTTTGGAGGAAGGTGTGCTAGGCACATCTCTCCTGTCCAAAACCCTTTTGCCCATTTTATTTAGTTTGGGCTGAGGGAAATAGTTTATGTTTCCCCCCTCTCAGACCTCTGGGCCCTTTCTGTCCAAGCCATTAGGATAGAAAAGAGAATTCAGTTTTAAAGTGAAGCCCACAGACCACCCCATTCTTCACCAACTCAGCCATTTAGTTCAGCCAAACTGTTGAGTCTCCGGAGGCAGCGCTGCAAAGAGGATTAAGTGAGGCTTATGCGTACAGACAATCACTCAGGTAATGCGGTCATAGGCTTATGCCCTCTGGTTCAATTTTGCTCATTTGTTTGTGTTGTTCATTAGTTTCCTGTAATAGGTGACAGCATAACGTATTTTTCTTTCGTTGCCTGGCTTATTTCGCTAAGCATAATTCTCTCTAGTTCCATCCATGTTGTTGCAAATGGTAGAAGTTCCTTCTTTCTTTCTGCTACATAGAACTCCATTGTGTAAATGTACCACAATTTTTTGATCCACTCATCTATAGATGGGCACCTAGGCTGCTTCCAGCACTTGGCCATTGTAAATAGTGCTGCTATGAACATTGGAGTGCATAGGTTCTTTTGAATTGGTGTTTCAGGATTTTTCGGATATAATCCCAGTAATGGAATTGCTGGTTCAAAAGGCAGTTCCATTTTTAGTTTTTTGAGGAAATTCCAAACTGTTTTCCATAGTGGCTGCACCAGTCTGCATTCCCACCAGCAATGCACCAGGGTTCCCGTTTCTCCGCATCCTCTCCAGCACAAGTTGTTTGTTGATTTGTTGATTATGGCCATTCTGACTGGTGTGAGGTGGTATCTCATTGTGGTTTTTATTTGCATCTCTCTGATGGCTAGTGATGTTGAGCATATTTTCATATGTCTATGGGCACTCCGTATGTCTTCTTTGGAGAAGTGTTTGTTCAGGTTCTTTGCCCATTTTTTAATTGGGTTGTCTGTCTTCTTGGTGTTGAGTCGTATGAGTTCTTTATATATTTTGGAGATCAATCCCTTGTCTGAGATGTCATTGGCGAATATATTTTCCCATATGGTTGGTTTCCTTTTCATCTTGCTGATGTTTTCTTTAGCTGAGCAGAAACTTTTTAGTTTGATGTAGTCCCATTTGTTTATTCTTTCCTTTATTTCCCTTGCCTTAGGAGATATATCAGTGAAAATGTTGCTACGTGGGATATCTGAAATTTTCCTGCCTATTTTTTCCTCTAGGACTTTTATGGTATCACGGCTTACATTTAAGTCTTTGATCCATTTTGAGTTTATTCTGGTGTATGGTGTAAGTTGGTGGTCTAGTTTCATTTTTTTGCATGTCCCTGTCCAGTTCTCCCAACACCATTTGTTGAAGAGGCTCTTTTCACTCCATTTGATGTTCTTTCCCCCTTTGTCAAATATTAGTTGACCATATGAACCTGGGTTTATTTCTGGGCTCTCTATTCTGTTCCATTGATCTATATGTCTGTTTTTATGCCAGTACCAGACTGTTTTGATTACCGTGGCCTTGTAGTATAGTTTGATATCAGGTATTGTGATTCCTCCTACTGTGTTCTTCTTCCTCAAAATTGCTGTGGCTATTCGGGCTCTTTTTTGGTTCCATATAAATTTTTGAAGTATTTGTTCTAGGTCTGTGAAATATGTTGCTGGTATTTTAATAGGGATTGCATTGAATCTATAAATTGCTTTGGGTAGTATGGACATTTTAATGATGTTGATTCTTCCCATCCATGAGCATGGTATATGCTTCCATTTGTTTGTATCTTCTTTAATTTCTTTCTTCAATGTTATGTAGTTTTCTGAGTACAGGTCTTTTACCTCCTTGGTTAAGTTTATTCCTAGGTATTTTATTTTTCTTGTTGCTATGGTAAATTGAATTTTTCTTTCAGTTTCTATCTCTGAGTTTTTATTGTTGGTGTATAAAAATGCCTTTGATTTCTTAATATTGACTTTGTATCCTGCTATTTTGCCGAATTCACTTATTAGGTCGAGTAGTTTTTTTGTGGAGTCTATAGGGTTTTCTATGTACACTATCATGTCATCTGCAAATAATGACAGTTTTACTTCCTCTTTTCCAATTTGGATGCCTTTTATTTCTCTTTCTTGTCTGATTGCGGTGGCTAGAACTTCCAAGACTATGTTGAATAGGAGTGGGGAGAGCGGACATCCTTGTCTTGTTCCTGATCTCAGGGGGAATGCTCTCAGTTTTTGCCCATTGAGTATGATGTTGGCTTCAGGTTTCTCATATATGGCCTTTATTATGTTGAGGTATGCTCCCTCTATTCCCATTTTGCTGAGAGTTTTTATCATAAATGGGTGTTGTACTTTATCAAATGCTTTTTCTGCATCTATTGATATTATCATGTGGTTTTTGTCTTTCATTTTGTTTATGTGGTGTATTACGTTTATTGATTTACGAATGTTAAACCATCCTTGCATCCCTGGGATGAATCCTACTTGATCGTGGTGTATGATCTTTCTAATGTGTTGCTGGATCCGGTTTGCCAATATTTTGTTGAGGATTTTAGCATCTATGTTCATCAGCGATATTGGCCTGTAGTTTTCTTTCTTTGTTGTGTCTTGACCTGGTTTTGGAATTAGGGTTATACTGGCTTTATAGAATGAGTTTGGCAGTCTTCCCTCTTCTTGTATCTTTTGGAATAGTCTGAGAAGGATAGGAGTTAGTTCTTTCCTAAATGTTTTGTAGAATTCACTTGTGAAGCCATCCGGTCCAGGGCTTTTGTGTGCTGGGAGTTTTTTGATTACTGCTTCAATTTCACTAGCTGTTATTGGTCTATTCAGACTTTCTGCTTCTTCTTGATTCAGTTTGGGAAGACTATAGGTTTCCAGGAATCTGTCCATTTCCTCTAGGTTGTCAAATTTCTTGCCATATAGTTGTTCATAATAATTTCTTATAATCCTTTGTATTTCTGTGGTATCAGTTGTGATTTCTCCTCTTTCATTTCTGATTTTATTTATTTGGGTCCTCTCTCTTTTTTTCTTGATGAGCCTGCTTAAAGGCTTGTCAATTTTGTTTATTTTTTCAAAGAACTAGCTCCTACTTTTGTTGATCTTTTGAATTGTTAGTTTAGACTCTATGTCATTTAATTCTGCTCTGATCTTGATGATTTCCTTCCTTCTACTTGATCTGGGCTTTGCTTGTTGTTCTTCCTCTAGATCTTGTAGCTGTAGGGTTAAATTTTTTATTAGATATTCCTCTAGCTTTTTTAGGTAGGCCTGTATTGCTATGAACTTTCCTCTTAGGACTGCTTTTGCTGTATCCCATAGGTTTTGGGTTGTTGTGTGTTCATTATCATTAGTTTCCAGAAACTTTTTGATTTCTTCCTTGATGTCATTGTTAACCCATTCATTATTTAATAGCATGTTATTCATTCTCCATGAGTTTGAATGTTTTTGAGTTTTTTCCTTGAGGTTGATTTCCAATTTTAAGCCATTGTGATCTGAGAAGATGCTTGATATAATTTCAATTTTCTTGAATTTGTTAAGGCTTGTTTTGTGTCCTACCATGTGGTCTATCTTTGAAAATGTTCCATGTGCACTTGAGAAGTATGTATATTTTGCTTCTTTGGGGTGAAAACTTCTATATATATCGACTAAGTCCATTTGATCTAGAGTGTTGTTCAGTGCCTCCATATCTTTGGTGTTTCTTTGCTTCGAAGATCTGTCCATTGTTGACAATGGGGTGTTAAAGTCCCCTACTATGAGTGTGTTGTTGTCTATATCTTTCTTGGAGTCTTTCAAAAGTTTCCTTACATATTTGGGTGCTCCTAAGTTTGGTGCATATATATTTATAAGGGTTATATCTTCTTGATGGATTTTTCCCTTAAGTATTATGAAATGCCCTTCTTTGTCTCTTTTTATGGACTTTGCTGTGAAATCTGTTTTGTCTGATATAAGTATTGCTACCCCAGCTTTTTTTTCATGTCCATTTGCTTGGAATACATTTTTCCATCCCTTTACTTTCAGTCTGTGTAGATCTTTTGTTCTAAGGTGGGTCTCTTGTAGACAGCATATATGTGGGTCATTCTTTCTAATCCATTCAGCTACCCTATGTCTTTTAATTGGAGCGTTTAATCCATTTACATTTAAGGTTATTACCGATAAGTACTTATTCATTGTCATTTTTCCCCTTTGTACTCGTGTTCTTCTCTGTCTCTCTCTGTTTCTTTATCTTCTTAGAGCAGACCTTTTAGCATCTCTTGCATTGCTGGTTTGGTGGAGATGTATTCTTTTAGCCTTCTTTTGTCTTGAAAGCTCCTTATTTCACCCTCCATTTTGAATGAGAGCTTTGCTGGGTATAGTATTCTAGGTTGTAGGCCTTTGTTTTTCATTGCTTGGAATACTTTTTGCCATTCCCTTCTGGCTTGTAGTGTTTCTGCTGAGAAATCTGATGATAGCCTTATTGGAGTACCCTTTTATGTTATTAGTTGTTTTTCTCTTGCTGCTTTTAGGATCCTCTCTTT